>NC_056731.1:298832900-299200400 GCF_019279795.1 Protopterus annectens
GAGGCCTGTTTCACCCTGTAAACCACCCATTGCCCTACTTTACAGGGCCTGCTGATGTCATCCACCTTATATGCAGCATTGGACAATTTGCAGGCATATGGATGCTGGGGACTGGCCATGTGTGGGCATACTGACTGTGTGTGGGTTCATTGTGAGTGGAACTGGGATGTCAACCAATAAGACAGATTCAGCCCCCAACAACCCCACCTGTGTCTCACAATGGCCACCATCATCAGAGTCTGAGACACTGACATCAGGTTGTGTGGGGAACACACTCCAACCCCATGGTCACCAGTGAGGGGAAGACAACATGACTACATTAATCCCTGCACTATAATGTTTGCTGATACACACACACACACACACACACACACACACACACACACACACACACACACACACACACACACACAAGGCATTATGTAGATCACACCTTCTGACTGATGCCATGCACAGCACACAGTCATACCACAACAGACACACTCTGGACAGGCCCTCAACAACATGCAGTGCAGCTACATCCAATTAATGTTGCTAGTACTATACACCTCTGAGATACATGACAAGTCAGGGTATGTGCTGGACCTTCACCTAACATACACTGCACCTGTGTATACAATAGTAATGCACCCCTGTATAGCACAGTGGCTATACCTATACAAAACTACCTGCTAATATGTTACAGCTCCTACAAATATGCTACTGTGATTACCAATGTGATGCACTGCAGTGAACCCCACCACAACTTAACATGCACATATTGCAATATGGGTATGCTTAACAGTTGTATGCATGGTAAAATGGCAGCCCTTAACATGTCTAGGGTATAGGTGAACCATAACATGACAATTCCATACTCACCAGCTACAGGCTGATGTTCCCTAGCCACACCAGATGTACCTATGGAGTTGAGGGGGAGAGGTAATGTCAGCACACACACATATGGCAATGATACAGTATAATATGTATGCTTCTCAACATGTACAGTACAAGCAGAGATAATACCCAAATTGCTGACATTCACAATATGTGTGCACATGTGTGCATTAATAAACCCCAAACACAAATGCAGATTGACCTGACATAGGCTGCCAGTATGAATGCTACAGTATTAACATGATGACTACTGGAGGCTTACCTGGACACTACTTGGCTGTGGACTCTGTGCCACCCACCACCACCACGACATATGTAGTGATGGTTTCCTGTGAGCTGGTGGCTGATGCCAGGTTTATCAGGAACTCCTCTGTGGCTGAGTGTGGTGGTTGTGTAGCAGGCCCTCCCACTGTGCCAGCATGGTCCCTGGCCACAGATGTACCCCTTTGCTGTGCATGGTGTATGAAATCAGTAGCATGGTGTTGGACCTGCTTGTGTCCCAGTGGCCCACATCATTCACTGTTGCTACCAGGTCTGCCCACAGGGGAGTGTGTTGGTGCTGGTTATGGCAGCTCCTTGACAACAGCACCCAGTGATGGAGTCCCAGGTCATCGATAATTGCAGAGGTCTCAGCTTCTAAGAAGGCTGGGTTGTATCTTCTGTACCTCCCACCTAACAGGCATGAAGAAGGGAACACATCACAGGACTGCATACATTGCTCACCATTATGTACAGACTCTGCACATCCACTTTTGCAGGGCTATCCACTACTAACCCCCACATCATACCCCCGCCATCAAACAGCACATTATGTCTGTGGGTATCGGCAACATACTGGCAATACAGCATGCGTTGGCCCCCTGATCCTGATGTTTCATGCTACTTGCTGCATGTGCTATGAGGGGCTGTACTGCATGTAGCTGTTGCACTTATTTCTGCTTGTTCATAGGCTGTCTACATGGACTGCTGTGGTGTCAGCTTCCTACTCTAGTAGTACTCACCTGGTCTATAGGCTCACCCCTCCGGTCTCCCTGGCCTTCCTCCCTCAGAATCTGGACTATATGGTTGGACAATGTTCAACAGTTCCCCAGCCAATGTGGTTGATATTCATGTCCTGGGACTGTATAGCACCTGCCTCATGTACACGGATGGACAGCCATCTACAGACACCCCCAACGAACACACTGTCTGAGAGATGCAATGACTGAAGGAGCACACATTGAAGGCCATGCTGCTAAATGCTAGAGGTGTACACATGACTTTGCCCTCATTGCAAGCAGTCCTACCCTGGGAATAGCAGACATCTATGCACTCACACAGACCATGGTTCCAGGCTGCAGAGAGCACCCCAGCCTTACATGGTCAACCATCCTATCATACATACAGAAGGCAAAGTTTAGCCGGTAATGCCATGGGACATGGGGTTTCTGTATGGGACACATACACACTTCCACACTGTACAGGCAGTAAGATGCACAAGGGACACTGCAGGGGCACTTCACCATTGGCAAGACAAACCTATGCAAATCATAGCTAGGTACCAGCCACCACATGTGACCAGGAAGCCCATTCTGCCTATGTGGACCTCATAAACTGCATTATGAGTAGGGTCTGTACCCTGATCCTGGGACAGTTGAACTACCCTTACATACATGGTAAGACATAGCCATGCCAGCACACAAATGGCCAGGAAGCCATCAACAGTGAAAGTACAAACACCTTGGTGCAGCCAGGGAATACACACACATGAGGTGAAGGTGTTATGCAGCTGACATCATACAACACTGGGTACCATTGCAGCATCCCAACAGTGTCATCCTCCATGCCAAAGCAACCATCATGCAGTTACGTTTGCAGTCACCATCTCCCACAATACCTAACTAGCTAGGCTCAGCCATACATGCAACTCCAACATGGAATACATCCTCGGGGGGGGGGTTTACACAGAATCACAGCCCCCAACCCTTCATTAAGGACTGGCACCAATATACACACATACACACAAGTGCTATATGTGCATTTGTATAGATGCATGTAGTCAGGTATACCCGACAGGCCTACATCATCCTCTGCTAGGATATGTACACCTGTTTGGTGGACATGTGCAATACATACTGTCAATAACAGGGAAATCATACCACTGTCAGATATAATATATGGGCAGGTGTCCATTCTGGAGCAATGTCTCCTTAGCATGTACATGAGAATGGGACTGGTCCTGCAAATCTGCACAACAAACACAGTGGTTACATTGCCTACATCCACTATAGACAGTCATCTCCCCTACTGCATATATGTCTGCAACAATACAGGTAGCGGCTGCTCACTTGTGGTCCACACCATCTATACCAGTGCTGTTGGTGTAGCATACTGCATGCCTGACAGAGTTGGTCTAGGCTTCACCCCTGTGTTCCACATCAGTATATCAGCATATGCACAGTAACTCCACTGCCTCCTATATGTGGGGAACAGGTCATCACTGCCATGTGATACTCATGGAAGACATCTGCCGTGGGAGCCTATCACATCACAGGATGCATCCTACCTGCCTCCAAGCATAGCCTTGCAACACCATAAGGAACCATATTGAAAGGCGGACTGAGTACCTCCTTTGTCCCATCCATTTGATGGACGATCACTGTCACCCCTTTACAGTAAGGTTGGGTGTCCCCCACTCAGTCACATGATAGACCCAGCAGCATAACTAGGCTATTGTGCAAGTCCATAGCACAGTTTCAAGTGAACCCCATACACAAGGACATATGTGACCTGGCCACACTCCATTATGCATACTTAGGCTTTGTCAAGGAAGGGTTCATGTCTGCTACACTCAGGCAACCTCTATGACACAGTCACCAAAGACATGGATGGGGGGGGTGACAGTGCAGAATGCCTACCTTGACCTGGACAAACTGTGTCACAGTATAACCCACATGGTTATTATGGATATAACACTCCCAAGTATGCATCACACCATACGTTACCATAGGAGTAGCACACTGGTGCACTGACACAAGCCACCAATTCCACATAGGGAAATGCACCACAAGCAGTTGACTTATATGTAGGTGTGTAACCTGTTTTTCCATGTTTGGGCTTCTGTTATGTGTGATGTACACATCTGAGGTGCATGTAACAGCCATTAGCCTATGTCTGTGGATGACTGCATGCTGTGTGCCATCACCAGATTCCCTAGTGATATGGACATCTGCCTAGGAGGGTCTCACACAGATAATGACCATTGCCAGACACATGGCCTCAGGCTGCATACCAGGACATGCAGTGTGAACCCCTATGGGGAGAGTGACGTCCCCACATATTACCAGAGTGTGAACAACATCCTAAGCATGCAATCAGTCATGAGGGTGCTGTGGACACAAATCTTTGGCAACATAACATGTCAACACAATGTTGCTTCCATTGTAAGATAAAACTCCTACATGGCTCATGTCATACATAAGGGTATGTCATTACAGGACATGGGGTATACACTTCCCTGCATTCCCCTCAATGAGGACCATTAATGTGCATAATTCCCTGTTCATCATTCACATCACATAGCACATGCAGCAGGTATGGACATCACAGAAGTTCCCCACCAGGGAATACGAGGCCATCAAACATCTATCACACACCGATAGGCTATAAGGCCAACCATCTACCTGGTTTCATACATAATCATCATGGGTGACCTCAGTGTGGCATGCAAGGCAGTCAAGGACTCCATATTGCTGAGATTGTTGCATGTCATGCTCCATTCTGTTAACACATACACACACACACACACACACACACACACACACACACACACACACACACACATCCTCAACCTGGTGTGTGACATGAAGTGGGCTTGTTGGCAGCTCAGATGTGTGACCCACACAATCAGCCTGCAGTGGAATGGGCACCCTGTCCACATTAGGCAGGGTAGCTATTTACACCTTTGCAGGTGTAGCCTGGATAACTGGATGTTTAACTACACATACACCCTTGGGATGCCACCTGTGTCCTTGTTGCATGGGGGCATAAGGTACTGCCTTGCATACACATGGGCTAACATCTGGCCTAGGCATATGGCTGCTCAGAGCCCATAGCCTAGTAACCTCATATGGTACCAGGACTACCAGATATGGCCTGAGTGGTGTGACACACTGTGTTGTTATGTGTCCACACCCATCACTGTCATCAACTGCTGGGTATCCCCTATGGGCAACATTACTGTACCATGTCATCCACCCTACATCCATAAAATAGGTGTGTGGTACTACAAGTGCATGTGGACATTCCTGCAACATCTGTGCTACACAATAACTGAGAGCAGAGCATATGTGGTGTAGGGTGTCCTCCTCATAACTGTCTGACATCTGCAGTACCCAGATGTTTACAAACTGTGTACCTGTGCCTGATAAATATAGACCCCCTGCTAGACAAATGTGTATTTCCACACACCAGTTGGACAATATGTGATGGCTGTCCCCAGGGTTTGGGGAATGTGTCTGTTACATAGGAGACCCCTGGAAACACAGTACTGGTACATGAATATGTAGTACTGTATGCATTCCCTTACACTGTATGCTCAATATGTACACACTGCTGCTGAGCCAGAGCCAGTGTCCTCCCACTACTAGTACCTATAACCTGTTGTCCTGCTGTAGAGGGTCACCAGGTATGCTAGACAAAGGTGTCAGTCAATCAGATACAGGTGTGGGATACACAGTGGCCTAGCCAGAGTACATCATGCATGGTCAAGGATACCTGAACAATCTTTTAACTAAGCCTGTATGACATTCACAGACTGAGAGGGGCTCACTGACAGTACATGATGCCATATGCTGGCTGTATCCATTAGTACGTACTGTCAGTATTATACAAAAGACAATAAAAGTAGCAGTCATATGTGAGCTGACCATTGCTGGGGTGACTCAGGGGCCAGATCTGTGATCTATGTCACTGCAGACAGAGCCATACCGGATGGCTGTAGGTGCTGGACAGCAGACTAACAGCAACATGTCAGTGCATGCGATGTTGTTGAGACCTAAAGTTTAACTTCTTATTTCCCATGACTGCATCTCCCCATCTGTATTCTATTACATGCTTTATTCAGTGATATACCTGGTATAGTCCTGTTCTCCTTTGAGAGAAGAAATCCAGTTGTAGTATCCCAGAGAATCACTGTCTGCCTTCATGAATAAAGTGTCCGACCTGTTTACCATAGGCAGCAGCTTGCATTTTGTAGGTAATGCACAATAACAGGTGATTGCCTGTGCACCAATCTGTGACTCCCACTTGTTAATTGCATCCAAAACAGCTGCATTACCTTTCCATTAGCCAATGGCATGGCAGCACAGTCCTATAATTAAGGCCTTCATGTAGGCCAAGCCCCTTCTCCTGGCCTGTGAGGAGGACATTATTGAGGTGCGGGAGCTACAGCATCACAGAGGGTAGGAAGAAATACGGTCCACTGTTTGGATTAATGTATTATGTCCACAGTTTTGCATGCTATGTCTGGCCATTGTTAACAGACTTTCAGATTTGGTAGCAGTGTACTGTTGAACAATGTGTGTTGGGTTCAGTAAGGAGACAGGCAGATGTGAGTGCCATACATCCTTTTTATCTGAAAGTGCATGCTGCTACAGTTGCTGCTGTTCTATCAGCTGTGTATGTTTGTAGAGGGAAACTGTGACACATATCCCTTTCACATGCACACTCCCCAACCCTTGATGTGTGGGTGTCATCTGGATGCTCTGAACCAGGTGTTTGGGAGGTATGTTTGGTCTGTAGCAGGTGGCTGGGCATACTGCTACATGTGTAGCAGGCCACAGATGCTGCATTCTGGCCAGGAGTCACATTAGGGAATTTGAAGACATAGGGGGACAGCAGACTGTTACTGTCAGTGAGGGAGGGGTGTCAGCTGTTGTGTCACAGCATTGCCTGGTTGATGATACCTATAACAGTCCAGGTGATGCATGTGCCTCTGGTACATACATTATGTTATGTAATAGTGCCATCCAGACAATAGTAGGCAACATTTATAACACATGTTCATAATTGTGAAATGTGTCCCACATGCAGGCCTTTAACATGCTACTGTAGGTGGCAGTGAGTGAGGTGGGAGCAACCAGTTTTGCTGGGCACTGCATGGCTCAGTTATTCCTATGTTGTATTGATATGCATGTAGTTGTTGTGCCAGATACTGGGCTGTGGGCCAGGACTGTGGGTGTCCAGATGTGACACATGCTAGGAATGTAACAGATACATTATGTATAATATATTAATCATATATATTATATATTAATAATAATTATATATTATATATATATAGCATAATATATTATCATATTATATGATAATAATATATATTATATGATATATCTGTATTACTAATAATATAATATGGGAGGTGTTTTTGTAAGACATATGTGCATGTCTATAGTGTGTTACACATGATTGGCATGGACATGTGTGTTCAGATGGGTATGATGTGTGACACTGAGCTGTCTGTCATGGTTTGTAACCCCAATCTGCACTGCATTGCCAGTATGTCAGCACACTAAATAGGTTTTATGACATCCATGCCAAAAGTAGGGGGCATAACTGTGTTCGTTCAGCAGCAGTCTGTGCAGTTATCAGCTCTACCTGATGTTGTAGGCCTCCCACACATCCAGCAGCATTTATTTGTCTGTGTACTGGTTTGTTGTCTGCATCAGAGGCCCACAACAAGTACACTGTGATTTGTCTGAGCATATATAGTAGTGTGTCACTGGCAATCAGGATATGTTTGTGAAAACACTATTGTCACACCAGAGCTCAGTCGGCCTACTGGTGTAATGTGCTATGTTCTACTTGACAAGGTACTGGGTTCAATACTTGACAGAGGTGTCTTTTTTCCCTAATGTTACATGACTGTACTGCATGATATATTTCCAAAAGCAGTCATGACTCTGCATAGCTGATCTGGCATAGTGGTGCATTGCTCTGACTCTAATGCACAGGACCCCAGGTTTAATACTTGGTAGTGGTGTCTTTTTCCCTAATGTTACATGGCTTTACTGCATGATATATTTCCAAAAGCAGTCCTAGATCCCCAGAGCTGATTTGGCCTAGTAGGTGTTGCTCTGCCTCTAGTGCACAGAGTCTTGGGTTTGGCAGTGGTGTCTTTTTTCCCTAATGTTACATGACTGTACTGCATGATATATTTCCAAAAGCAGTCCTAATTTTCCAAAGCTGACTTGACCCAGTTGTAGATTGCTCTGACTCTAATGCACAGGGTTCTTGGTTCAAGACTTGTCAGGGCTGATTATTTTGTTGCTGGGCAAAACAGTGCCTGAATCAGATAGAATGATTAAAGCAGGTTTGCACACGTTTGCATGATGCACCATGATGCCAAACAGCACTTAGTCCTACTTAAACCTGCACTATTTCCAAAAAAAATGAAAAAAGGGGTGATAGGAAAGTGGTGAAGTGGAGAAAGCAGGGGGGGGGGATTATGAAAGACAGCCAGGGATGTGCAGGATGGGTGTAGGAAAGGACCATAGCTCTCCATTTCATGTGCAGCAACAACTATGCATGATGTGGACAATTTGGAATTTATAGCCTCACACCCCACAGGGAGGGGTGTGGGTGACATAAATTTGGTGATTAATTCATGGGGAAATTGAATGTCATTGTACAGGGGCAAAATGGATAGCTAGTTATGGAATGGAATGACATTTTGGGGGGGCAGATGCCCTTTTTTAAGGTGAGAGTGGGATGATGAAGGGTTGTAGGTACATTTGGGGAGGTAAGTTGGGTAGGTGAGGTTGCATTTGCAGATAGACAAGGCAGACAAGATAGCAGACAGGGGCAGTGTATGACACATGAGGGTGGTAAACACCTTGGACAAGGAGGGTGGTTGGGAATCAGAGGACCAAGTGTCCCCAGATGGAAACAATGGGACTGAGGTTCCCACCCATGGGCAGTCATCACTGCCCCTTCATGGCCCCGAAGGTGGCTGTGCTGTGGACTGGGCACCGGGGCCAGCCTGCCCCTCAAGGTGCACCAGTCTGCCTTCTATCTGGTGCAGGTGGTCATCCAAATCCCACTGGATGACGCTGCACACCATACCTCGGAACTGGTGTCAGGTGGAAGGGTCCCCTCTGTGCCCACACCTGTGGGGGACAGGCCCCATCCCCTGATGTGGTTCCCCCCAAGGATGGTGCAGGACCAGTGAAGGTGGCAGCTTGAGGTTGGGTCCCAGATATCCTGGGACCCGGTGCCACAGCAAGAGGAGGTGGGACAAATGTGCTATGGTGTTGAGATTTGTCAAAGTGTATTGGTTAATCTTGAACAAAGCATTTCAACGTTAGTTACAGGAGCATGCATGAGTGTTCCAATTAACCCAGAACAATAGAATTGAATAGAATTGCATAGCAAATGGAACGCATGCATAAATGAAATAACAGTCATTATTATAACAGCATGCCAGTAACAGTTACGGCAACAGGCCAACAACAGTGAAATTTCAACAAGGTATGTTAGTATGCAACCATTGAAATATATGAACAATAATACAAGTACCAACATTAGGTTTTGAGAAAAACATACCCGTAGTATATGAGTTATAATTAGTGATGCAGATAAGGGGTGGGGGGAGAGAAATACATTTCATTAACAACTGTATAAGCTATATTTTTCACAACAGTAATGCTCAATACTCTACAGGTCTGCCCTTGCTTTACATTAACTTGTGCCCTGCAACTTCTGTAGCATGTACATACCTGTTAACTCATTACAGCCGAGTGCTCCTCCAGGCGTGTTCTGCAGTTAACCCCTACTGCTCCTCTAGGCGTCAAATATGGATTGTTCATATTTGCATTAATAATTCCAAAATCATGTTACTTTCAAGGTACCAGGATATTTTGTCTTGAGCCATATGTGATGGCAAACACAACTCTATTGATATTTGACCTCATTCAATGAGAGTTTTCTAGAACTCTAAGGTGATAACTTAGTTTTTAAAGGCTTACGCCATGCCCACTAGGGGTTAAAGGTGCACACTCAAAAGAGCTGCTCCGGAGTGAGCTGTCAGCCTGAAATGGTATTGGCCAAGCTTTGAGAACTATAGCTACATAACTACAGGGGACTTGTACATATCAGGGTTGCATATATGACTAACAAGGTGCACCCTGCACTGATGTTGTGTGAGTGTGCTACTGGCTTACTTCAACTGGATTTATATCTGTGTCCAAGGTTATTGGCAACAGTGATCACTAGCCATGACAGCGTGACACTTGAGAGACATGCATCGGGAAGGGTGCATGTTGTATATACCTATCCTGCTGTCATTTGTAGGCATGGGGTTGGACTATCACACACATTCACAAACACAGCAGGCATGCACTAGTACATCTGTACACAGTTTATTAGTATACTCTTTATACAGCTAATACAAATATTTCTATTATATAATATAAAAGTGTCTGTTTTGGAACATGTTCCATTATATTATAATGATGTTGATAGGCAAAAAAATATGTTAAGACAAAAGGAATGCATTCTGATTATGAAATTTGGGACTTTGTATCCACATGGAATGAACAGAGAATGTAACTGGCAATGTCTTGTTTAAGACTATGACTTTAAATATATCTAATGCATGTGATTTGATAGTTTAATTATGTAATTGATTAATTATTTGTTTTTTGTATATATTGCAAGTGTTTTATGAGTTTTACTGTTTTACTCTGTAAAGGCTGTTGGCGCTAGCTAGAGAAAGAACTGTTCGTAGAGCTGGGACTCACTGATAGTCTTTGTTGTTTATATATATACATCTTGTTTGCTGTTGTTTGAATATGACAAGTGAGTCCATGTGCCTTTCCTAGAATATTTATGACACTGGTACATCAATGATAAAGAATGCAGTACCAGAAGCCACAGGAGACTCAGGCTTTGGTATTATAAAGAAATGGGAAAATTCCAGGAAGAGAACCACTACAAATCCTTTTGCTATGGTAGGCAAAAAGAACATTATTTCTGATAATCCAGATATACAGGACTTGTGTTCTAAACTTGAAAGATTGATTTTAAAGAAACATCTACTTTCTACAATATTGGCAGTCTTGAAAGATATATTGAACTGGATATAACACCTAGAGGGTTAAGGTCTATTAAGAATCCATCAACACCATTTGACCTTACTAATGAAGTAGAAGTTAAATTTCATGAATGATGGATAGTAGTTTAGAATGGGTGTCAATTTTAATTGAAAGAGACAATATGAAAAAACAAACAAGTTTGTGAACAACTGGTGAATATTACATCAAATTCTACATTAAAAATCTAAACTAACTAGAGACAAACAGGAGAAAGAGTGTCTCTTTTCAAAAAAAATCCGGCAAAAAAAAAAAGTAAGAAAGAACTGTTCTGGCAAGGCGTGGAGGCGTTCTTCATGGGAAGAAGATGACAGAGAAATCTTTCCTAGACTACCAGTTGCAGCAAACCCAGAAGCACTTCACAAAACCTACTCAGAATCTAATGGATATCATACCAATACCAGGAAAAGGGGTTGAACAATACAGACGAGAGAAGAGACTCGGCATGGACAACTAAAGGTAGATGGACAAAAGTATGAGGTTAAAACTGAATTGTTCAAAATGCATTTAAAGGAACATTTCTTTAGATTAAATAAAAAATAATGCTTATGACTTATTAAATACACATATGCTTAAAGATAATAACTATTTTTACTTGAATCTCTATTGAATACAATGCTGGATTTAACAAAATTGGAATGGGAAAAGTTGCAACAACTGAGTAAAAACTGCAATATAGTTTTTAAACAAGCAGATAAAGGGGGAAAATTAGTTATATTAAATTCTCATGATTACTATGGCATGTGTATGCAACATTTAGATAACAACAATGTATATTGTAAAACCAACATTAGTCAGCTATGTCAGGCAGAAAAGGATTTTGAAAAATTATTACAGAAAGGTGTGAGATTACACTATCTGAGTCAAATGGATATAAATAGAAAAATAAATGTAAAGAACAGAAAAATTGCAAAATTCTTTTGCCTACCTAAAATTCATAAAGATCTGAACCGACCGCCTGGTCGCCCCTTGTGTCAGCGACCGCCTGGTTGACTATTTATGTGCTTTTGGATATTTTACTTATAATCTTTGCATCATGTTACATAAAATACTGATAAAGAAAGTTCTGTTATTACCTTCTTATATACAAGATTCATATGATTTTCTAAGGAAAATAAAAGATATATATTGGGGTGAGAACATGTACTTTATCACGGTGGATGTCAATATCTCACATATTTTGGGCCTGGAAGCCATAAAATTCTTTTTGAATGATAGTCCTAAAACATATTATGTTTTGGAATTGGTGGAATTCTGTTTGAAAAATAATTTTTTTGAATTTAATGGCACTGTTTATAGACAAGTTACAGGTACTGCTATGGGGGGGCGCTTTGTACCAGCCTATGCTAACCTGTTTATGGGGGCTATTTGAAATGAACATCTTTATAGGTTGCCTTTCTTTCAAAATAATGTTCTAAGGTATTTTAGATTTATTGATGACTTAATTTTCATCTGTCATGGTGATTGGGATACATCAGATAATTTCATTGATGAATTAAATAATAACAGATTTGGTATAAAATTTAGTGATATACAAAAGGAAATCAGGTTAATTTTTGGATATTTCTTAAGCAATAGCATGGTTTTCCCATATATACTAGCATTCATAGAAAATTTGATGAAATAAGCTGGAAAATGTAAAAGACTCAATTCTGATATTAATATGGCTTTTAGGGAGGCCTATAAAGTGGCTGAGATATTCAAAATTAGAGGGTATAACCCAGATAATGTAGAAAATAGTTTATATAGAGCCTTTAAACAGAGTAAAGGCACTATTAGACAAAATAACCATGAAGGTAGCAATAAATATGGGACTGAACAGGAGAGAATGTAACTTCTCTATGATTGGTAATAAAATCATTATGGAATATTGGAACTTTATTAAAAAAGATATAGCATCATTAAAAAATATAAAATTAATGACATCATATAGAAAGGGGAAAAGTATACAGGACTTTCTGATACACAGCATTTATAAAAAGCCCTGTACTAATGGATTAAATGTTGTGAAGAATTTGGGAACATTCCCTTGTGGAAAGTGTGCCATATGCAAACATGTTGTAAATGAAGTGAATAAAATAAATGGCAAAATTTTTGTTATAAAAGGCAAATATACATGTATGAGTAAAGGTGTTGTATATGTCATATTTTGTGATTGTAATAAATATTATATTGGAGAAACAAAAAGAATGTTAGCAGATAGGATAAAAGAACATATTAGAGATGTTAAAAATAATAAAATTACTAGCCCTATTGCTGAGCATTTTAACTCTGTACACCATGGAAATATCGAGAATATAAAAGTGTCTGTTTTGGAACATGTTCCATTATATTATAATGATGTTGATAGGCAAAAAAATATGTTAAGACAAAAGGAATGCATTCTGATTATGAAATTTGGGACTTTGTATCCACATGGAATGAACAGAGAATGTAACTGGCAATGTCTTGTTTAAGACTATGACTTTAAATATATCTAATGCATGTGATTTGATAGTTTAATTATGTAATTGATTAATTATTTGTTTTTTGTATATATTGCAAGTGTTTTATGAGTTTTACTGTTTTACTCTGTAAAGGCTGTTGGCCGAGGCGCTAGAGAAAGAACTGTTCAACGAAATAAATTTTATTGGAAGGTAGAGCTGGGACTCACTGATAGTCTTTGTTGTTTATATACAAATATTTCTTTACCTGTAAGCCATGTGGAGAAAATACCTGTTAACACAGCATGACTGTTTCTACAAATGGTGAGGACTACATGTCTGTAACTATGAATACATCTTAGTTCACTTAGGATTCAAACCATGGTCTGTGTATGCAAAAATTAACAACATATCTATTTCTTATCACACTGAGCTACTGGGCCACTTCTGTTGGATGCCTGACTGATTTGTGCCTAAAAATCATTTTGTTTCAAAGTCTGACCTGGTAATATCAATAGGGTGTCACAGAAGACTGCAGTGACAGTTGGACATACATGCATGAGATTCATTCATGACAGAGATATCTGGTGAACTGTGTATTAGTACTTTGAATGCAGGTGTAAACATGTAACCCCTAGTGGATGTGGATATGTGTGATCTGTACAGACTATAGTAGGGTGCTGGATTGCATACCCGACCCATAAACATTTGCACATTGTATATTTGAAGTGTCCACCTATTACAGTCTTATATTTTCCTGCATCAGTGTACCTACATTCAGGAATACATATAGCTGAAATGCACAGGTTAACACATGACACTCCTGAAGGGAACATACTATAATACATTACACATTACTACTCAAGGTTCAGATCTTAATGCAGAACATATATGAAATTGCATTGTATCTTGTTTTACAGCTCCACATCTACACTTTAGCAGAACATGCCTTTATCAGCCAAACTTCATTCAGTTCATGGTGTTATAGCCATATTTGTTGTGGAGCACCTGTACACTTGCTATTCTTCAAAAAAAAGCAACAGTTGCTGGAAATATCTTTAGTGAGGATGACATGACAAGTGGTTTATTACATTCAACATTCTAACTGCATATCCTGTAGATGATGAATGAATGTCATTTATTACAATTACAATTGCAATCACAGTGTACTTTATTACAAGATCCTTAGTAATACTACTGTATATACTTATGTCATTCCTACACAGTATTAGTACAGTATTACCTTTCTTTTATCAATAGTAGCTTGTTTTATACCTTCATTTGTATTGCACAGTACCTGTCACTTATATCAATGTGGATCTAAGAACACATTTATTGCAGTACACTCAGAACATACTATACCTAGTGGCTGTAAACAATGTACTCTTTCTTATTTATTGTACTATATATTGCAAGATAGATCTCTCCTCACCACACTGTCACTCACCCTCGCCAGGTGCCCAGCATGGGCCTCTACATCGCAAGTCCTCTCCTCTGCAGCTATAGGTGGAAAACACACCATTATGTGCACCTGTCTATCAGATATTCATGCTAGAATCTGAGAAATTATTTGTATACTTACAAACTGTAGGACATTCCCATCCCAAGCATCTTGGATCCATTGGGCCAAAAGCACCCTCTTCCTCTGCTTCAGGTCATCATAACGATGATGCACAGGCATCTGAAGTACAGGCTAACACAGAAGGTCTTTGGCTAACGAAGTTTGCAGATGACTGCAAACTAGGAGCCATAATCGAAACTCCTAACAATGTGGACATCCTACAAAAGGGCCTCACTGAGACAGATGTCTGGTGTCAAAGCCATGGCCTGAAGCTCAATGCCAAAAAGTGTATTGTCATCCCCTTTGGTAAAAACTCTGTACCCATGAACTACCACATAGGTGGTTGTCTACTTAACACCGAAAGTGTGATAAGAGACCTTGAGACACAGGTGGACAGTAGTCTCTTCTTTGATAATCACATTGCCACAGTGGTCAGGAAATCCTTCTATGTGGCACACATCACAAAAGGTTTCTCATCCAGAAAAAAAGTGGTCATTGTTCCCCTCTACTCATCACTCATTAGACACATGATAGAGTACAATGCCCCTTTTGATATGTACCTCACAAGACATCTACAACAACTGGAAAGGTCACAGAAATACCTCACAAAGAGGATTACTGGCCTCAAACAGATGCCCTATGCAGACCATCTCAAAAAACTCCAGCTTTACTCCGTCGCATATCGCCTACTCAGAGGCGATCTCTGCCTAACATAAAAAGCTATGTCAAACCCAGAGCTGTTGGACATGCTCCACTTAAAGAAATCCCAATCCCTCCGAGGTATACGCTCTAGGGACCTAAACCTTGTCAACACAATAAACAGAACATGCTGGAGGGATAGATTCCTGTCCCAGAGATCTCCCATACTCTGGAACAGACTACCTATGTCAAACAGAGCTCCTCATTAGCACTCTTCAAGAAAAATCTTGATGATTGGATGGAAAATAGGAAATTCACCCTGAGGATCACTTCTGTGGCTCTGTTTGACAGGGGCAAAGGAAAATAATTTTCTTGGGTGGCAAAAGCAAGAGTACTTTTTTGGCTAGGCTTATTTAGGCCCTAGGGCCAATAGCCTAGTACCTATCTATGCATCTATGAATGTATGCACCTGCTCACCAGTGCAGGGGATTCCAGTGGCAGTGGTGAGTTCACATGCCAGATGGTCCCAGGCCTCTGACTTGTATTCAGAGCCCTACTACTGGCCCTGCAGCAGTCTGTTGTCATGGTGTTCAACAAGGAACCCAGCCATGACCCTGGACTTCAACATGCCCCAGCACTGCACCTGAAAGCATGCTCCCTCTCCAGCTCGTGCCATAGTTCCTGCACAGGTCAAACTACAACAGGTTCTGATTGCATTCCCACCTGTGCAACTTAAATAAGATTATTTTCCTGCCCTTTGCTCCCATTGGACCATTTTCAAAATTGCTAAGCACAGCTCAGCAGTGTGCAAGCCTGCTAAGTTTAGTTGAGCAGTGCTTAAAGTGGACAATGCTTAGCAGTGCTCAGCAGTATGCAAATCCCCTTAGCTCAACTGAGGACTGCTTAAACCAGCTAAGCAGAGCTAAGCATTGCTGAGTATTGCTAAGACAGGTCCTGTTTAAGGATTGCTTAGCTTGACTTGTCAGTGCTTAGCAAAACTGAGCTAAGGGCAAACAAGACTTTTACATAATATCACAAATATATATTGCTATTAATTACTCATGATTGATACCTTATTATTATGTGTTTGTATTTAACTGTAATTACACTACCTTGGTGTGTGGTTGAAGTGTATTGGGCACTTGTGTTTAACTGGAGCTTTTCACCTCATATCCCCACTGACACTGGGATTCTGGACCAGCTGCACTATCCTGGTTGACAAATATCAATAACTAGGGCAATAAAAAAATAAAAATAGAAATAGAAATGCTTTCCAATGTAAAAGCTGAATGGCCTATCACCATGCACCTACTGCACATGAAGCCATGATTCTAACCATTCAGCTAATTCAGCTGTGAAGATTTCAGCTATACATTTCTATATAGTGTTTCATTATGTTTAAGCACTGCTGAGCAATGCATCACACTGTGCAAACATGCTCAGCTATGCTTAAACTTGAAAAAAAAAAAAATAGAAAAATAAACAAATAAATATACATAAAAGGAAAAATCACATTGGGACATTTAATTTCCATGCCATACGGTACTATGAGGGTACAGGGGGGGTGTTATGGACACTGTAACACCCCCCTTTGTGACATAAATAATACCAATAATTCATAAATGTCCAAGGACACTTTCTTTCATGTTTTAGTGTCATATGGCACTTTGATAATGCAGGGGATGTGTTACACACACTGTAACACACCCCATGTGCTACATAAATAAAACACATATGAATAAGTGTTTGGGGACACTTCTGCTCAATATTTTCATGCTGTATGGCACTTTGACTGTACAGGGAGTGTGTTATACATCTGCATGCACTGTAACACTCCCCGTAGTACTGATTCAGTAATCGTGTACACGGCTCTCCCTCGGTAGTATGCCTTCATTAATATGCAAGGGGGCTGCTGAGGGGGTACTGTGGACATGGCCACCATATACTCCATGTAGGAATTACATTATTCCTACATGGAGTTTATTAATTCCAGGGGACAGAGTTAAGTTACAGTATCACACATACAGACGTAAACATCGTCAGTGTGTGTAATAATGCTGATTTCAATACAAGACGTTATTTCAAATACAGATGTTTGGAATATAATAAATTCTAGTTTATTGTTTTCAGAAGCCAGTGCAAATATTGCACTAAGGGAGGATACGAGGAATTTTGATCAGTTTGATAAAGTAAGCAGCATAAATGATATACAGATTTCAGGACAAAGTAAAGAAGAAATGCATACCTTAGCTCTAGTCAATGTTGTTCCTAGTTCTATAAAAAATGATTTTCAGCTTACCTATAAAGGGTGTGGCAGTCCAGCACCAAACCATATTATTTAGCTGTCATTGTTTAAGGATGAAATAAATGACAATATTTCATTGTTTACAGAAAAGAAATTATGGAGTAATGTACTGATTAATATAGACACATCAATTTCAGTTACAAATAGACCTCTAATAGAAGACACAAGTGCAGTTTTTTTCAAGATTTAAAGGGTCAAAGATTACATCAGTTAACATTTCTAAGTGCAACAGCTCTGTACTGGGTATGGACATGTCATCTGAGTTATATGTTGTTTTAGACTTCAGTAACAAGAGTTTATGGAAAAATAAAAATGTACAGAATGTACAGTAGTGCACACAGGTGATGCTTGTAAAACTTTGTATGCAGTAGATTGCACCAATGTACAGAATTTAAAGTATTTGTTATGACAGGAACATGCAGATTTATGAGTTAAAAATACAATAAATTCCAATTTAGCTGACACAGCTGAAGTGTAAGGAGTCGATTTACCACATTTTCAGCTCAGAAAGACATACTAGAAGGAGCCCGTAAGAAAAAAATTGCATTTACTATTCTGGAAGCACATGTTGTGTAGGGATTACCAGAAATGACAGTCAATTTAATTTGTAGGGTTTACTGTTACAGATCTGGCAACTGAATTTTTTTGTGTTATTGTTTTGTTTACCAGACATTGTTAAGACCTTTACATTATGGCAGTAAAGTGTTACGATGCATAAAGAATATCTTGATACAAACAGAGACATAAAAGTATTCATAAATATTAAATGATGTTTTGCTAGCTTACAGAATGTAAAATGTAAAGTCAATGATATATTTTAAAAGCAACAATACAGTCAAAAGTTCAAATCCCATGCAAGAAAAGAGTACTTCATAAATATTATGTGCCACAGGTTCAATTCTCATGTTATACTTGTATAAAGGGCAGACAAGTAAAGTTCCAGAACCAGATCATTTCAACTCTAGTAATATGCGCGTATGTGAACGGTTCAAGATTGTATATATTTCATGCACACATTGTAGCTTACCAAGCACACCTGAGGCATGGACTTATGTAACTGAGTTAACAGATTACAGGCCAATTCAGCGAGCTGAATTAAAGACATAAAACAGCATGATAAAGATCAATTTTATATTATTAGTGACAGTTTTTATGGACAGTAGTTCTTACTATTTATCCGAGAAAACTGTAGACAGTTATGATAAATCTTTGCAGCATTCAGTAGTACTAAAAAATTAAATTACATTAGCTAAAGAAATGACTATGCTAAGACAGTGAGTGGTGACTTGCACACTGAAAATAGTAAATTATGACCTGAAGGTCACAGAGTAAATGTAGAAATTTCAACAGTTAAGATTAATTTTTATAAAGGTGCAGAAATGCAAAAAAAATATTAAAACATTAATATAGTGTAAGATTACAACTTTAGTTTCATTTGAGGTCATGATGGGGAAAGGAATGCCACTGCAGTTTCCATTTAATTTAATAATGAAGTTACAGCCTTTCCATTTCACTACAGTGCATTATCAGTTCAGCTACAGACTTGTGAGAATGTATTTATTTATTAGAAACATAGGTCTATTTCACTATAGTGATTTATCAGTTTGCTTACAGGCTTAACACGAGTTTATTAGACAGCCTTCACAGTTCACTGTAGTATGTTATCAGACCAGTTATAGACTTGCAAGAATGTATTTATTAGTAACAGTGGTCTAGTTTACTATAGTACATTATCAGTTTGCTTACAAACATACAAGAGTTTATTAGCAGCATATTGGATAATGTCTTCTGAGCTTTCAATGTTTGTGGTTCCTTGAAAAATATGGTCACCTATGTTCAATTTGAATGTTCTTGTAAGTTGTTTGCTCTGCTTTAATTTCCCAAAATATGATAATTTATGCACTCACTCATACCCTGTTTGAACTGATTATTTTTTGCATCCTACTACTTCTACTCCTCTATTTTTTCTTCCTTTCTCTCCTTTCCTATCTCTCCTACTCTACCGTGCTAATCACTATCCTATCCATTACCTATTTTCCTGCTTAGTTCCCCCTCACTTACCCACTGTTAAACACCCCTATTTTCTTTCTTGGCTCCCTCCCCCTCTACTTTTTTTCTTTCACTTTTAGCTACACACACTCCTATACACTCAAACTACCCTGGACTCCTGTGACAGATACTATATAACAACATACTCCTTATTTCCTATTTAACCGTTGTTTCTCCTTTTTTCATCAGGCATTACACCCTTCTCTGCCCTCAGTCTCTTAACTGCCAAGCCTACAGAGTGCTAAAGAAAACATAAGTCCAAGTGGAAAGCTTCACTTATCTCGTGTTGGATGTCCTAGCCTCATACCTGGGTATTTATTTTTATTTTAATCTCTGTACAACCTGAAGTTTGTTTTAATTTTGGTCATTCTGTTCTTTAATGAATGGCCATTCATACATCACCAATCCCAACACTAGCTCCCCCTCCTCCCTTTTTCTTCTTTTTTTCTCTATTTCTTATTTTCTAAGCCTGAACTAACCTCCTTTTGATGCAGTAGACTGCTGTAAGGACTCCCAAACGTTCATTATACCTTTATACTATTACAATCTCTCCATAATTAATTATTTCAGACCTTTCCCAACCTTTATTCCAGTGTCTTTTTTGGTCTCTCTCTCTCTCTCTCTCTCTCTCTCTCTCTGTCTCTCACTCTCTCCCTCTCCCTCTCCCAGTCTACTGTCTTCACCCTGTGTATTGCAATTTTCCTTAAGCATTCTCGAAACACTGCCATTTTCAGTCTCTTCAAATCCTCTTCTGGTAGTACTTTACATCTTTAAACTTGCCTCACTAATTGTTTTTGTATCTAGTTAATAGACCAGGGCCAGCCCACTCTGTTCGCCCTCGCATAGATGAGGACCATCCCAGTACACTCAGGCTCACTCCCTCTTCTACCTTACCCCCATTCCCACCCACCCCCATTATCCTTAGATTTATATGGGCCCACAGAACACGCACACTTTCCCAAGCCTCCAATCACATCAGTCCTATTCCATTAGGTACCAATTAACAACTTATTATAATTTAGCAAAGTTCCTCTCTCACTATTTCATAACCACTATAATAACAGTTTCTATCTTTCAGCAAGACAAGTAATGCACCAATATCACATAATGCTACTGCAACACTTAACACTATGTATCCTGCTCACTACCAAATACTTTCACACAACCTATCCCAATTGACATATCCTCACCTTCCACTCCCCACCTATCCACCAGCCCCCCATTCATCCCTATGTCCAACTTTACTATTACACCTTACCTCTTCAACAACACTACTGTTGAACTATTCCCTTACAAATGCATCCATTCAAAGAAAACACAGACCCTACTGCTCAAAACAACCAAATCACTTACTAAACCTACCCACCTATTCCTAGTCAACTCAGCACACATGAAGCAAAGTGAGGACATTCATCTCAATCAAGGCCCTTAATTTCCATCTCAACTACTGCACTCCTATCCCACCCCACTCACTACAAATATACACACACCATCCCCATAGAAGCTCAGACCTCCTAATCCTAAACATGAATATGAGAAGTAGTATACTAAACAAAATCATGGAATTCCATTCAACACTTCACCAATACTACCCAGACTTAGCTATACCAACAGAGACCTAGCTAAAACACTGAACTCCTACCCTTGGGTACAGCATCCTGTGAGTTGATAGAATACACAAAAAAGGCAGCAGTATTGCTATAATCTACAAAGAAAATCTTAAAATAGAAAGGTTGGTTATAAACCCCCCAAACCCCAATAATAGTGAAATTCAAATAAACTGCAACAAACATATCATTATTATAGCCATTTACATCCCCCCTGGAAACAATCCCATTTCCATTGAAGACCTTCTTCACTGGTGTTCAACAACATACACACAAGAAACCATAACAGTGGCTGATTTTAACCTTGACTGGACAACCATCTCCTCCAACAATGCCACCAGTTTTGTAAACCTACATGGTTTCTCCCAACTGATCCAATCCCCCAGAAGGTTGGACAAACACAGCAATAAACAATGGATACTTGACTCAGTTCTCACCAATAAACCCTCTCTCTACCCTCAACAAGGTTGTCTACCTGGCAATCTAAGCAACCACCTACCCACTTACTAATATAGGGGGCAGGCCATCACCTCAAAAAAACATTGTCTACAAATACATTCATAGCAAGGAACAATTTTCTCAAGAAGTCTTTATTACCCTCCTACAAAACAGCAACTGGTCACCACTAAAACACCTTCTGTTAGACTCGGCCATACAATATTTCAATGAAAAATTCACCCAAATCCTAAACAGCATCACCACCTTAGAAAACTCCATATCAAATCTAAACAGATACCATGGCTCAGCAATGACACCATAAAACTCCTGAAACTAAGAGACAAAACATGGATTCAATACCAACAGACTAAAAAAGAGTAAGTTCTCATTAAATATCACCAAATGTGTAACCTTGCAAAAAAAAAAAAAAACAAATTTGACAGGAAAAAAACCTACCACACAACTATGCAATGTAAACACCACAATAACCCCCATAAATTTTGGAAAATTGTCAACAAATTACTAAAACCAGGTCATAGCAGTAGCCCATCCCCATCCACAACAGAAACTACCATAAGCATTGCATCCTAATTCAACTCTCATTTTATTAGTTCTATCCTATCACTAGTAAAAACGGAATCTATTGCTCCACTATCCATACCGACACACACAATAGACAACCTTAACTCCTTTATAAAACCAATCCAAACCAATCTTATAAAGAAACTCCTGTCCAAACTAAAGCCATCATCACTTGCAGCTGACCACCCCCCCAATGAATTCCTTAAAATAACATCAGCTACCATCTCCTATCCCATATCCATACCAATTAATAGATTTATAACAGAACTGTATATCCCTAAGCTGTGTAAAATCTCTTACATCATCCCACTTCAAGGGTAGTACATCCACAAATTTCACAAACTACTGTCCAATAGCCATACCTCCACCTATAGTAACAATCATTGAAAAATGCATCCATTCACCACTACTCAATTACCTAACAAATACTAACCTCCTATCCACATACCAGCATGGCTTTAGAACCAAGCACAGTGCCACTACTGCTTTAGCCTGTTTTTGATACAGTTTTACATCAGAAACTGCTCAATGAGCTAGTCTCCTCAAACCTTCCCCAGACAGCAACTCACTGGTTTTAAAGCTACGTCTCTGACAGACAACAGGCAGTGAAGTGGCAAGATGAACACTCTCCTCTACTGCCAGTCTTTGTTGGTGTACCACAAGGGTCCATACTCAGACCAATACTATTAATCATTTTCATCATTTTCACCAACAAACCCCACTCAACTTCCAAACATGCAACCATAGTCCAATAAGCAGATGACTCCTCTGTTACATGCTCAGCTCACTCTTTTCTAGAACTCCTTCAAACCACACAAAAAGCCTTCCTTGACATTGAAAAATTTCTCTTTGACTCCCAACTTATCCTTAACCCTAACAAAACTAAACTCATGCTCGTCACTGATAAAAAAACATACTGCCTACATCCGACCTTCATCATCCACTCCTCTAATAACACTAAAATAGAACCAGTTGAATACATCAAACTCCTTGGTGTTACCATCAACAACAATCTTAGAGTTGATAAACATCTGGCCACTACCATCAAAAAGTACACATCAAACTAGGCTCACTCTACAAAGTCAAACTTTTCTTCACAAACACCACCAGAAAATCCATAGCCAACACCAGTTTACTCTTTTCCCTTCTTTATGTCTCACCTATTTTCACTAATCTTAGAAAAACATACCTAAATAAGCTGGAATCTTGCTACAAGAAAATAGCAAAGTTTGCCACTGGCATCACAAACAGATCACACCACTGCAACTCTCTGCACCAAATGAAATGGCGGGAACTACCAAATCTACTAACTTTCAACCAACTAAATTTCACACACAATGTTTTTCAACATCCTAGCAACCACCCAGCTCTAAAAGACCTTATCCATCCTTAAATTAGCAAAAGATCCCTAAGAACAACCAAACAAACTTCTAGAAGCAACCAAATCCAACAATTATTACAGAGACTCCCTTATATCAAACAATATATCCAAAATCTGGAACTCCTTACCCTAAACAATTATCACCACCAACAACATGTTAAAGTTTAAATTGCTACTGAAAGAACACCTCACCAACAAATGGCTCTGCTCTTGTACTAACCCTGGATGACCTATTCATCCCCCTCCTAGCTCCATTTTCACATTCTTTATCTCACATTAGCCCTTAGGAATTTCTCAAATGGCTTCTCTCTCTCTCTCTCTCTCTCTCTCTCTCTCCTTTTTTACTTCTATCACATCCACTTCCTAGACTTCCCCTATCTTCCTTCTCTCTCTGTTACCAACAACCTTCCTCAATTTACTATATCTGCTCTATAGTACTATTTCTAGTCTACTAGACTCCATTGCAGTACTACTGTATAGGTAATATTTGTATCCATTTTGTCTCACACTGCCAGTTTTCCCTTCCCTATCATTTCATATTGCATGTCTCCTCTATTCTGTACTATTACTGCTGTTTACTAGCAAACACTTTGCTACCTACCTGCTAGACCCAAAGGGAGGAATTTTTTTTATTTGCTGTTTGCTTGAACTTTTTTGCTACTCATCAAAACTCTTAACTATGCCTTCTAAGTTGTAACTCTGTCAGACATTGTACATTGAGATTTTTATTGTTGTCATGCTATTGATGCCGCATCGGCCTGAGACATTTTGATTGCAAGCTTTAGTAATGTGGAGCAAGTCTCCATAAGTTGTATATATACTTGACACTATTACTGGAAGTTTTATGTTTATCAAACTGTGTACCTATGCTGTATCAAATTGTAATACTTTGTTTGTTCTTGTTAATGTGAAGCTTATTTGCCTGTTTGGGTTAATGTAGAGCTTTTCTCCCCAGGCCTCCACTGAAAAAGAGCTGTTTTTCAGCCCAGTGGACAATCCCAGTAAACAAATGTAAAATAAAATAAAATATGTTTTTATTTCATTCAAAAATGTAAATAAAGTCAGGGCAACCAGCAATGCTAAATATATTTCAGTTATCTAAATTCTTTAAAGTTAAAATGTGTATATTTTCAGACAATTGTACAACAGTACTAGTTTTCAGTTTAAATGTGTTTCAGTTATCTAAACAAAAGTATTTGTTAAAGTTAAAATGTGTATACAGCAAATGTGCATTTCATCAATGTTTGTTTAAAAGTTAAAATGAATATATAATGATATGCATTTATGCAGATTAGAGTTAAGGCAACAGTACTAGTTTTCAATTCACGCTTTTATCTGTGTTCAGATAATGCTGACAGAAAAAAGGTATTCCTTTATTAATACTTTAGTCTCCAGAATATAACATTGCAAGATTTCAGTTTATGCTTTTATCTGTGTTCAGGTAACGCTGGCAGAAAACATATTCCACTAGTATAAGTTTAGTTAGTTTCCAGAATATAACATTTATACACAGCTATTTTAGATGTTCAGTATAAATATGTATGAATTAATGTAAATTTTGATCAAGTTCAGAACATAATGTGTTCTATATAGTACATTTCAGATTTCAGAATATAACAGTATTACTCGGTTATACATTTCTAACAGCATTATGTGAATTTCAGTCAAGTTTCAGAATATGACATTCATACTTGGTTATAAATCCAGTATGCTACATTTCAGTCAGATTTTAGAATATAACATTCATGCTCAGTTATTATATCACACTTCACATTACTCAGTCATTAGTTTTAAGGGCAAAGTGACAGAATTATTTGTAACAGGCTTATTAACAGAATTTACTAAATAATAAGTAGCTATAGTTATTTAATATGCTCAAAGCATTACAGGTCAGACTTAATTTGTTAATTAATTTACAGAATACAGTGCATTTTACATAAAAAATATTGTAACAAATAAGATAGAAAGTTAAAAAGACACTGACTGGGTATGCAAAGGTATAAACCTGAAATATAGGAAGCACAGGTTTTAGTAAAGGTACTTCTATTATTACAGCACATATATATTCACAGAATATTTAAAAGGCAGACATCTATTACAAATTAAAAAAGGTAAATAAACAGGATTATTAGTAACAAATCTAGCTGAAGAGTTACAGACACAAGTTAATCCATTACACCAACCCCCCAAAGCTCCGACCATGAGAATCCTAAGCAAACTGCCAATACTTTCAATACCTTTTTCACAGAGGCCGTTCAAACACTTGCAACTTTTTCACAGAGGCCGTCCAAACACTTGCAAATCAATTATCACCTGATAGCTCAACTCTCACAACCTCTAATACTAGCCCTCTCCCTCTTTTCCTCTTCCAACCGATACCTACATCACAAATTCTCACCCTAATCCAAAAACTTAAACCATGCACTCCCTCAGCTGATCAACTACCTGCACGTTATCTGCAAAAAGCTGCCAAAGCTGTAGCCTATCCCATCTCCATCCTGATTAACAGAACCATAAGCAAAGGACAAATCCCAACTATCTGGAAAATCTCCCACATTATCCCCCTACATAAAGGTGGGAACTCTTACGAATTTTCTAACTACCGACCAATAGCCTTACTCTCACCTTTGGCAAAAATTATGGAAAGATGCATCCATAGTCAACTACTTGACCATGTAATCCAAAATAACCTACTTTCCAAGTGTCAACATGGCTTTAGACCATTCCACAGTACTACCACTGCCCTCTTATCCTTTACTGACTCCATTAACAAAATCCGCAATAACAACAGGCTTTCCTCTGCCCTATTTATTGATCTTTCAAAAGCATTTGATATGGCTAACCATCAGATACTTATAAATATCCTCAAATCCCTTTCACTATATGCACTGGCCATAAAATGGTTCCAATCCTATTTAGAAAATAGACAACAGGCAGTGCTATGGGATAATAATCTATCCACCCACCTCCCCATTACCCTTGGTGTCCCTCAAGGCTCCATACTGGGACATCTCCTATTTTCACTTTTCATTAATGACCTTCACTTAGTAATTCCTCAGGCTACTTGTATACAATATGCAGACGATTCCACACTAATATGCTCAGCCACATCTTCATCCAAACTGCAGTCCCTAACCCAAAATGTGTTCAATACAGTATAACAATGGTTTACACAACGTTGCCTCCTTCTAAACCCCAAAAAAACTAAACTCTTGCTCTTTACTCCCACGCGTAAGTCCTCCCCAATAGAGTTCACAGTCATATCTAATAATGGTACTCTAATATCTTCTGACCCTACTACCAAACTTCTTGGAGTAACAATTGACAACAATCTTAACTTTGATACCCATATCAACAATACAATTAAAACTGTAAATAGAAAACTTGGCTCACTCTATAGGATCAGACCTTTCCTTACTCCAGCTGCTAGAATAACTATCGCCCACACTCATTTAATGTCTACATTCCTCTATGCCTCATCTATATATACTAATTTATCAAAAAATAACCTCCACAAAATGGTAACCTCCTACAACAACATTGCCAAATTTGCTACTGATAATCCTTTTAGAACTCACCACTGCCCTAATCTAAAACAGCTAGGATGGCTTGAGCTGCAAAATCAGCTTAAATTTCACCAACTTACCATTGCCCACAAGATCCTTTACCTACCAACCAATACTCCAATACTTTCTACCCTCATTACCCCCTATAACAATCTTAATACCTTACGTTCATCAAATAAACTACTTGTCAGTATATGTAAATCCAACAACATGGCCGGTGACTCTCTATTCTCTAATACTGCTGGAAAATCCTGGAACCTACTTCCCAGTGAACTTGCATCACTGTCCTCTTTATCACTTTTCAAAAATAAACTAAATTCTTACCTTAGAACACACTGGTTATGCCCCTGTTCTAAACCTGATTAACCTTCCCTTATTTACGGGGCTCTGTTTACCTGCTAATCTCTCAGTACTAACTCCAATCCTCCTTTATAATATATACAATCTTTAGACTTGCTATGTTTAACTGACCTATCCTGTTGATATTTTCTTAATTTTAGATGTTTATTGAGTTTCTTTATTTACCTGACCTTGTCTTGTTGAGAATTTCTTTGTATATGTGATAAGTTTGTTAGATAGTTATGTAATTGAGCTTCTTCCCTTTGTTAATGTATTGTACTAGCATTTTTTTTGTTACTAAATTCTCTTGGAGCTTATCTCCCCGGGCCTCTACTGAAAATGGACATATATCCAGTTAGACTAGCCCAGTCATCAAATGTAAAATAAATAAAATAAATAAATAATACAGTTTATGGTAATTATGCTTGAAGATACATATGTTATAGGTGTAAAAAAGAGAGTTTACCAGTTATAATATGTTAAAGAATTGTCCAGTTATAATTAAATCATAAAGTTAAGAGACTTTAGTCCAAACAGACCAAAATGCTCAAGCGACACTTAGTGATCAAAAAAACGGTATTCTCTTTGCATATGTCTAGAAATGCAATATAGTAAAGCAGGCTTCACAGTTTGTGTAAAGTTTCAGTAAATGCACTTTCAATCAGTGAAAATAACCTTCAGTCAAAAATACTGTTAAGAACAGAATGTGCTGTACATTTGAGTACAAACACATCTTGTTTGTATGCTACAAGGCTTGGGAACCAAGGTTACACAGGTGTTTAGAACTTTACATGCTTTTTGGTATTATTAGGAAATACTTCATAGACAGTTAGCTACATCAGTTCATTTGGACTGATATGTAGAAATTCATGGTAGTTAAGTCCTCAGAAGCTAGTACAGATACTCAGGTATGAGTGCAGAAGCCAGGTCAAATATCCAGCATTCCAGAATATTATTATTCAGGAGGAATGGAATATAAAGAATATGACTGCCAAGGCCTATTCCAATTCATCAGCACTGGTTATTAGAAACAGTATTCGGATATTGTTCACATCTACCTCCAGTTTCAGATAGGCATGGACCATCTTCTCTAGTGGCACTTGTAGATAGTAAATTACTCTCTGAACTGTGTAACCTAGATTGGTAGGAGGTTCAATACCCAGCATGGAAGACTTGTGTGTGGCTGCATGTGTAACACTCTGGGCAGCACTTGGTAGTGTAGCCATTTTTCCTGAGAATAATACATTTAGCTGTTCTCACAGCTCTCTTATTCAATTTTTTACAGAAGCACACTGATGAGGTCATCCTGACAAAAGTGCAATCTCTCCCATTAGAAGTCAGACATTTCATGTAGCGATTGTGACTAATACAGTACTGTCCAGATTGTGTAAACTAGCTAGTTAGCAACTTCAATGCTCAACATGGAAGACATGTGTGTGTGTGTGTGTGTGTGTGTGTGTGTGTGTGTGTGTGTGTGTGTGTGTGTGTGTGTGTGTGGTGTGTCACTTGGTAGAGTATCCATGTCTCCTGACAGAATACATTTAACTGTTATCACAGTTCCCTAATCCCTATTTTTACAGTAGCATCCTCTCAGAAACACACTGCTGAGATCATCCTGACAAAAATGTACTATGGCGCCATAACAGTCAGACTTCTCCTGAGCACTTGCAACTAGTACAGTGCTCTCTAGATTGAGTAACCTAGATAGATAGGAAGTTTGATACCTACCATGGAAGGCGTGTGTGTGTGTGTGTGTGTGTGTGTGTGTGTGTGTGTGTGTGTGTGTGTGTGTGTGTGTGTGTGTGTGTGTGCACGTGTGTGTGTGTGTGTGTGTGTGTGTGTGTGTGTGTGTGTGTGTGTGTGTGTGTGTGTGTCTGTGCGTGTGTGTGTGATGCTTGCTAGTGTCTTCATTTCCTCTGAAGAGGGTATATTTGAATATGCACACAGCTCCCTTATACCAACTTTTACAAAAACTTCCTGTATAAAACATACTGATGAGGTCATCCTGACAAAAGTGCACTCTTTCCCCTTCAGACTCAGTCTTCTGCTGTGGTGCTAGCAAGTAGTATAGTGCTTACTAGATAAAGTATGAGGTTCAATATCCAACATGGTAAAGTTTTGTGTGTGTGAGATTTTTACAAGTATGTGAGCATGTACTTAATCAACCTGTACTCTGGATAAATGTTTTAAAATCATAGATGATTACACCATCTCCGAAGCCCAACTTTCACATACACAACTTCTTTGCTACACAAGGTTGTGGCTATGCATACTGCCTGTAATATAATGATTACAATTTTCTCTGCATTAAGTAAAGAAAACTTTGCTTTTTTAAGCAATGATATGTCCATAAATTGGTAAATTAATGCTTCAGATAACAGTGTCATGTGTTACAAAATATTAATTTAATGTTTTTATAGGGAAAGTGATGCAAACATTTGTTTAGTGGGGTGGAGGGAGAACTTTTCCATTTTTAAAATGGCAGGTGTTTTGTGTAGCATCAGTAAGAACATACAATTAAAACATTATATTGTCTACACCCCTGGTTCAACACACTGATGAGGTTCATAGGTTCATAGGTAAGTACTAGGCTATCTGCCCAAGGGCATTTATAAGCATAGCCAGAATGTGTTGGCTTTCGCCACCCCCTTAGATTAGTTCCCTGTGCCTCTGTCCAGCAGAGCCATTAGTTCCCTGCACCACTGTCCAGCAGAGCCACTGCAGTGAACCCCAGGGTAAATTTCCTGTTTCCCATCCACCTGTCAAGGTTTCTCTTGAAGAGTGTTAGTGAGGGGCTCTGCTTGATGTATATTGGAATCCTGTTCCAAATCATGGGGAGTCTCTGGGATAGGAATCTATCCCTCCAGCATGTCCTATTTATCAATGTGGTGAGGTTTATATCTCTACAGCATGTGGCTCTCCGGGATATGTTTTTTTTTTAGGTGGAGCATGTCCATCAATTCTGGGTTGGACATGGCCTTGTATGCCAGGCAGAGATTACCTCTGAGTAAGCGGTATGCAACCGAGTACAGCTGGAGTTTCTTGAGTCGAGCTGCATAGGGCATCTGTTTAAGGCCAGTAATCCTCTTGATGAGGTACTTTTGTGGTCTTTCCAGCTTTTGCAGGTGTCTGGTAAGGTACATCCCAAATAGGGCATTGTATTCTATGATGGGTCTAATGAGTGATGAGTAGAGCGGCACAATAACCTCTTTTGTTCTAGATGTGAACCCTTTTGTGATTAGATTAGAAGGATTTTCTAACCACCTTGACAATATGATTATCAAAGGAGAGATTACTATCTACTTGGGTCCCCAGCTCCCTTATTACATTTTCTGCATTTTGGGGACTACCACCTATGTGGTAGTTTGCGGGTACTTTGTTTTTTCCAAAGGGGATGACTATGCACTTTTTGGCATTTAGCTTGAGGCCATGATTTTGGCACCAAGTATCCATCTCAATGAGACCCATTTGGAGGGTGTCTGTATCAGCCAGAGAATCAATTATTGCCCCTAGTTTGCAGTTGTCTGTGAACTTGGTCAGCCACAGTCCTCCTATGCTTGCCTGTACCTCTGAAAATTATATACCGGACAGGAGGGGTCCTAGGACTGAGCCCTGGGGGACACCACTTGTAACCTGTTTACAGTCAGACATAGAGCCTGCAACTCTCACCCTGTGGGCTCTATCCATGAGCCAGTTGGCAACCCATCTTGTGACATAGGGGTGTATGTTCAAGCTGGTGAGCTTATCTATAATACTAGACTGGGGAATGGTGTTGAAAGCCTTTGCGAGGTCTAGGTAGGCTGTATGGACCTCCTTTCCCTTGTCTAATGCCTGGTAACTGTCTCAAAGAAGTCCACCAGGTTGAGAAGGCATGTTCTGCCCTTAACAAAGCCAAACTGGGTAGGGTCCAAGGTTTGAAGTTTCCCAATGTCTCTGTTAATGAGTTCCATGATGATGTGTTCCATAGCCTTGCAGACCAGGCTAGTCAGGCTTATAGGGCAATAGTTCCCGGAGTCCGTTGTGGCTCCACCTTTGTGGAGCGGGATAACTGTTGCTGTACGCCACTCTGTGGATACGTAACCTGTAGAGAGGCTGAGTTTGTACAGTGTGTTTAGGTGAAGGGTTAGTTCATTTTGCAGCTCTTGTAAGACACAGCCTGGGACACCATCCAGTCCCAGTGAAGCTGTGTTTTTGGCTTTGGATAGGGCTGTTTTAACCTGTGTGTCAGTGATTGATGGGGCCCTACATTCTTCTGGTATGGTTATGGACCCTTTAGGGGGTGAGAGGGGGGTGAAGTTTGCACTAAACCTGTCTGCCAGAATGTTGGCAATATCAGTCAGTTCAGTGTATTTGTGCCATTCTGCACTAACTCAGAGCAGATCTGAGAGTATCCACTTAGGTTCTTGACATAGCTAAAGAACGCTTTGTGGTTATCTTTGGAGTCATTGGCAATTTTTCTTTCGAAACTAGCCTTGGATGATTTAATGAGGAATTTTAGTTTCTTGCTGATACTGATCAGGGATGTCTTTCCTTCTTGGGATTTTACTCTTTTCTGTACTAGTTTCCTCCTGCTCTTGTATAGCTTGTTTATGGCAGGGGTCCACCAGACTGGTTTCCTTTTCTTGGAGGAGTGAGTCTTGGTTTTACTTGGGATAGCATGATCCATGCATTCCTACAGATGCTCATAGAGTGCCTTTGTAAAGGTTTCAGCAGCTTGGACAGCATTGTCCTTTAGCATGGAGGCTGTGAACCTTTCCACCTTGGTCTTAAGTAACGTGAAATTTGCTTTTGAAAAGTTTTTCATGGTGGTTTCTTTAATTGGGGGTGGGGGCAGAATGTGGATATCCAGAGTGATTAGTCTATGGCCTGATCTAACCAGCAAGGGGTTGGCCTCCAGTGTGGAACACCGGTCACCCATGTTGGTGATGGCCAGGTCCAATATGTTGTTCCCTCTGGTGGGGGTGTTGACCAGTTGATCCAGGGCATTCGAGTTTATAAATTCTAGGAAGCGTTGAGCAAGGGAGTTAGTACTTGAGTAGTTCTCCCAGTTTATGTTTGGGTAATTGAAATCACCCAGTATTAGGGTGTTTGGTAGGACCTTCATGTTTCCCAGTGTCTCCAGAAATGCAGAATGGGGGTCCTGGGCCATGGTGGGTGATCTGTAGCAAGCTTCAATTTGGATTGCAGTTTTGCCCATTGTTAGTTGCACATGGATGATCTCTGATCCATTGTACTGCACCACTAACCTGGAGGTGTGGGTATCCTTGATGAATATGGATACACCCCTGCATTTTGTGTTTTGGTCCTGGTTCTGTGGCTGAAAGATATGGTATGAGTTATAGCCTAGTAGTACTGGAGTGCTCTCAGGAGCCTTAAACCAGGTTTCTGTTACTGCACAGATGTCAATGTTCTCCATACTGAGGAGTGCCTCGAGTGCATGCATTTTGAGGTTTAGACTTCTGGCGTTGAGTAGCATTACCCTCAGTTTTTGGTTACTTGTGCTATTTATGGTGGTGGGTTTGTCTTTTGAGCCTTGCCTAAAAAAGGCACTATGGGGGCGGCAAGAGCCTTGGCCAGTATTCAAAAGCCTAAGGGTGACAGGTGCAAGCCATCTCTTGTGAAGCAAATTGGCTTGTCGAGCTTGTTATCCCAGGTGGACAGATACTGGATCCCCTTTGAATGACACCAGAAACTTAGCCAATTGTTGAAATTGATCATTTTTTTCTTTATACTGTGGCATCATTCTTGGTGAGGGCAGGATGCTACTCAGAGTCAGGTTCATACCGGCCAGGGGTACATGATTGGAGAGCACTTCCATGTCTCTTTTTTATGTAGTCCAGGGAGATACATCTCAGGTCATTCACACCAACATGGACAATGACAGAGTTGTATTTGTACCTGTTCTGGAGTGACCTGAGTGCTTGTGTTATGTGGCAGATCCTGGCATCCGACAGGCAGCTAACTATAACCTTCTCCTTGTCCAGCCTAGTTAGTGGACATCAGTGTGCCTGACTATAGAGCCGTTTATTACTAGTGTGTTGGGTAGGTTATTGTTTTGCAAGTGAACTGAAGTTATTTGAATTTCAGGTTTCTCCTTCGGTGCCTGCGTGTCATACACTACTCTCTATAACATGTAACTATTTAGTTAGGATATTCGAATACAGTAGTGCTTAACTTTTGCAAGTTTGACTACTAATGGAGTCATGACTGTTTTACATAAGTATATGGTGGCAACCTTCACAAGCCCTGATTGGCTGTAAGCATAATGTTACCAGATACATCTATTTGCTAATACACTCCTGATATCATCCCTTCATAGATGCTGTATGTCTTAATTGTAGTCATTATTCTTCTGTGGTGCTGGCTGCTGATAATATACTGTATAGATAATGCAAGTGGATAGGTAGAGGGTTCAATTTCATCCCTGCTTTAATAGTGTGATAGTTATTAGTGTCATACACTGTTGCTACCTCACAACCACCTTTAGTTATCCTTCTAATCATGAGATTGTATTACAGTGGCACTCTGTGACACTAGAAAAATCCAAGAATCACCAGGGAAATAACATTTTGCCCACACAATGATTACATATTGCTAACATACTTGCAGTATGTCACATCTGGAGTGTGCATTCATCTCTGTTGCATGACTTTGACAATGTGCTTTGTACATTATGTAACTACATATGCCAGATGTTGGAGTCCAGCTGTGAGTGTGTTTTTCACCCTTGTACTGTGTACACTATTCTGCAAAGACATACATGATGTGTAGCTGTACAGCATTATTGTGCACTTTGAACACATTTTAGCTTAAACTACACCCCTCAACTGTACACATTTTGGCAAAATGTCAACATTTTTGCCTCACATTTTTGGTAGTTTTTTCATAAAATTGTGGTTTTCTGGCAAATCATCGGCAAGTCATTAAAGATTGAAGTAAGAAAATAATGACAAACATTTGAGTTTCAGACTTCATACCATTGAGAAAATCCATGCTAACACAAAACCTGTTATTCTATCAACTTTCTATGTTTGAAAAAGATATATTTTAAAATTTACCCTATTATTGGGCTTTTGTCTCCCATTATTTATGGCTTTGTCAAAATTCTTTGGTCTAAGAGGTTGACAGGTATGGGTTAAACATCCAGCTAGTAAACAGCGGTGATGTCATCCATTTAAATGTGCACTATCCCAGTTGTGCCTCATCATAATCATGTGGCACTTGTAATTCAGGAAGTGGTGTATAGCTTATGATTTTGTATAATTATTTAAAATCCATCCATTAATGCTAAGAGTATGATGTGTTAGTGTTTGTTGTGAAGCACATTGGCTTTATAGATATATAGAGGTTGATCCCTCTTACTAAAAGCTAGGACAGTTTGTCACATAGCAATGCTTTTATTCAGAGTAATAATGCTATTTGCTTTCATGTTGCTTACATAACATATGCAGGAAGTGTTATCCTCTGGCAAAAGGGAATGAGACATCATGCTGTCTGTTGTTTTTGTACTACAGCAATTACATGCACACAAATCACTTGCAGAAAGAACATGATGTAATGCCTTCACATAACCATGTGTCTCACAATTGTACTGACATTTCTACTGTGGTGCATTCATCCTGTAAAATATCATGCATTATCTGCTGTGAAATGCTAGCAAGACGGGGTGGTGCAGCAGTAGCATTGTCGCCTCACAGCAAGAGGTTCTCCAGTTCGATTATTGACTGGACCGCCTTCTGTGTGGAGTCTGCATGTCCTCCCCATGGTCGAGTGGCATTTGAAAGACATGTGTGAATGGGCGTGCCTTCATTGAAGGTTGGGCATCGAGCTGGCACCTCTGCACCGTAAAAATCTACTGCCAATCATTAGCAGACCGGAGTTCTGCTGTGGCGACCCCTAACCATGAAAAGCCAAAATCAGAACAAAAACATCTGCTGTGAAATGCTCATGTGTTCAACATACACATTCACTGCCTCTTAACATTGTGCATTATAGTGTAATGCATGGATGACATGTACCACAGTTATAATGTGTCCAGTTACAGTGTGAGAATCTTCCATAATCCCTTTCATCTTGGTGATTCTTTACCATGCATACATATAATGTAATAAGTTGGCATAGGTGGATTGTCATACTAGCTACAAGACTTCCACTGTGGTGCTTGTGGTTCATCCAGATGTCATTAGTCAGTAAAGTCACAGTGCTTGCTGTTCAATCCCTGGCAGGGGCATGATTATATAAATGTATTGCCATTACATAAACACCACAGTATCTAGTTAATCATATCAATTTTTATGTTGGACAATGATATATCATCACAGGTTGTGGCTGCATGGCATTGAAATGTTTATTTGTGGTATGTTATGCTGTCAGTGCTCATGTGGAACAATAAATTGAGTATTGGCTTTAATTGCATACCTACACAGACATATTGGTGTTCAGTTCTGGCACAGTGTGTGTCCCACGTGATGGAAATAGTTTCCTTGTCAAAGAATCTGTTATATTGTAATGTTTAGTGTTGTGTAGACAGTAACATGTGCAGCTCCTTTCCAGCATTTGGATGAAATCTTATTGTTCATATTATATCCATACCTCTTGTGTTAACACACACATTAAATTCAGTTATTTGGATAGCCTCCATTGCTATCTGATGTGCACATGTTGTCAGTACAGGAATCTACTAAAGTGGCTTACACACACTCACAGGACTGTTTTTTTCAGGCATTATCATAACAGGTAGGTCATTAGCACACCTTATATGGTACGATAATGCTGTACCCCCTTCAAGGGTGTTCTTCCTTACATGATCGATATGCATATGTCTGTGGCAAACATGATTATTATGTATCTCTCTCTCTCTCTCTGTCCCTCTCTCTGATAAAAGTTTGGGCGTGTGTTCTAAAAAGACATGATGCAAATGTTTCTTAGGTCATTCCTTGCTCATATGCATATCTTATTCACGAAATAATTGTGCTCTGTATTGCATGTTTTTCTCCATGTGTGTTTAATATTGCAATAATTTCTATCACAATATACAGCTTAATGGCAGATGTATGATTCCATAAATGTTTCTTACTGTATGACATGCATCGACACTATCAGGAAGTGTGATTGGTCATTTGTTACAACGCTTTCTAATATGTTGATGCTGTTGAATTGCTGTTCTGTTATTGTTCACTATACTTGTATGCGAGCATACCTAGTATTAGTATGTCAGACATGGTTGCAAATCAGCAATAGCAAGACTGGACTCCTGGCATGTCATCTGCTTAGTCTTGTCATTGGTCACTTATGAATATGTTTGTTATTAGACTGGCATGTGGCATTTACATAACCATACAACACTTGCGTTCTATGGGCGCAAACAATATTGCTAGCAATGGAAAAGTGCCTGTAATCATGTAGGAGCAATGAGCAGCAGGTCATCAGGCTAACACTCTTACATCATGTAGGCTTCTTGCTAAGTCTACACAATTGTTAATGAATCTCAGGGGTACTGTCATGCATCTTCATTCAAAGAACAATGCATACACTACCGATCTCTCTCTCTCTCTCTCTCTCTATATATATATATATATATATAGATAAGATAGATAGATATAGGTATCAATATAGCTATCTCTGTATAGAGAGACAGATATATTTTATAATTAATATATATATATATATATATATATATATATATATATATATATATAGTTAGGGGGGTGTGGGGCACGTTTAAAATCTGTACTTTTTGTTTAATTTTTCTTCTTTTAAACGAAACTAGGTGGGGTTTACTCCCCACTCCCCAATGTGGGGGCTGCACCTCCACACCCCCCTAACTATATATACCAATTCCAGGGTCACACGACATTGGGGAGGGGGTCAAATCCCACTTTTATGCCTTGAATACTGGTTTTTGATCAAATGAAATTTCAATCAAATGGGTTTAGGTCAAATCTTTCGATCTTTCAATCAAATGAAGTAGACCCATACATATATATATATATATATATATATATATATATATATATATATATATATATATATATATATATATATATATACACATCTGAAATACGGTTAAATAATATCATATTTTAGCTACTAATACCAAGCTTAATTCTAATGCTTAGACAATGTAGAAACCAAAAAGACAAACGTGATAATAAGTTAAAAATGTTGTTAACTAGACGTAACTTTTTAGTTTGTATAAAGCTCTTGCATTACTAGTAGTTATGATATAATAAGATTTTTTAATGTATAAGAGGCATGGTGCTTTAAATATGAGTGTCAGCTGATTAATTCATAGGTTTATTTAAATAGTGTCCGTTAATTTTAGTTTTATCTCATGAAGTTTGAGTACTATCTTATACAAAAAGCGCTTCAGTGAATAAAGGATTTTATTTCAACTAAGGTTGCCACATTTGTCTTTTTGGTTTTTGAAGTTTCTACACGTTCGTGTTGTACTTAGACAATGTACATTGCTATTACTGTAACAGCAGAAAAACAGTTCTAACTTTCCACTTTCTTTTCAAAATGTAGCAGTAGAACCAGCAAGGCATGTTTTTGTATGCTGAACAAAGAAAAAAGCTTGCCAGCTCTTACTGATTTTGGTGCAAGACCCATATATATTCACTATAGCAAGAAACAGACATGAAAAATATGTTACACTGTTGATAACTGGCAACTTCAAAATGTTGCTAGGCAATGGAAGTCTTGGGTGATGTTCCAGAATCTGAGAACAAAGAAGTAACAAAGAATACAGCAAATAAAGCACTTTGTTGACTACTGCAGTGAGTGAGCAAAGAGCAAGAAGCTTTAAACTAAATGAAAGTTTCAGTTTGCACATTTTGGTAGCTGACAATAATTAGTTCAAAGTCAAACATATGTGCAGGCCAGTGCACTGACTCATTCTTTAGACAGTGTTACAAAATAAAGTGAAAAGTCTAGTTTATTTTTGCCCCAAAGAATGCTTATAGATTGGTGATAGTTCAAGATTAACATTTCTGGAATAATTTTAAGATACCAAAGATATTATGACATGAGTAGTAAATGCCTGAAATTTAAATTGCTGCATACAGGGTAACAAAATGTAAGGGAAAATCTAAAGTAGCACAGAGAAATAGAGCTAATGCCATTAAGTACTGTTCAAAGGAGTTTGGGATTCCTGTTGCATGGTCATTGTATATTACTGACTCATCAAAACAAAATGTCTTAGAATCTTGATAAGCATTGCTGTTGTCTGCAGGTGTGTTATGGGTAAGTAACTGTGATGTAAAGGTGACGTATGTAGCTTTTGTATTTCAATGAGGATTACAAATGTGTTCTGAAGTAAAAATTAACAAAAATCTCTTATTAGAAAAGTTGTAAAACATCTTCTTGATAGAAAAGCAAAGCAAAAAGATGTGTACAAGCAGAAAATATTTGTACAAAATACCAACAAAACACTTTTAAAGCAGTCACTATACTCCAGCCTTAGTATCTAATAGGGGCAGTATGATCACAACACAAAAAGGCTGGCAAAATAATGCTGTTAAATAAATGAAAACAAGAAAACTGAAAGACTGTTCCAAATACCCAGAATTTATAACAGTGACACATCAAGATGCACTTAATTTGCTAGGATCTATGTAAATGATCATCAAAAAACAATATCATAAACATAATCAGTCATGATAACTAAGGCACAGACCAGAGAGTTACATTTCTACAACTGCATACTTGGAAAAGCGAACACAACTAGCTTGGCTCTCTCATGGAAATGGCATTCTGTGATATAGCTGGACCATCATTCTTGAGAAAGGGATTAGAAGTGCTTTGGCACCAATGATAGGGAAAGTTATGTAGGTGAAAACTAAAGGGTAAACAACTAATAGCATTGTCTGCTTATGAATTCTGCAAAGGATGATAATTTTACATTTTCACAAGATAGAGCTACGTCATGGCTAGCTGAGAACAACTCAGCCTACTTTTAAAGGATTACACAATTAAGGATATGCTCCTTGGGCTCTAGTTGTTGTTGTACAGCACAACCTGGCAGAGGCAACATCTACACCTTTCTCCTTACTTTAGGTAATAACTGGTGTGTGTAACACTGATGCCAAAGTTGCAACAGCAGCAGTTATAAACTTTTTTCTGAGGCAGTTACTGGTGTTTCCCGCACTACTAAGGTTAGAGGCATCCGTGAAGTACATATAGAATGATAACAGTAAATGTAACTAAATGACAAATATGAAAATGCTTCACCTCAGTAATAAAGTAATGTTTAAAATAGGACAGAATAGTGTGCCTACGATAACAGTATGTGCACCCACAGGAAGTCAGAGATTATAAATTATTTAGGAGAAATGACATAATACATAACCATGTTATAGTACATAGAGCATGGGGATTATGCTCTGACATCAAGAAAATGACAAATCAGTTAAGCTTTACTATAGCATGAGATCCCATCTTAACAAATGTTAAGCAGCCCTGCCCTGCTTAACTTGCTAAGGTCAGATCTCATGCTAGGCAGTCAAATTTGCTACTACTGATCAGCAAATGACAGCTGCAGAATAAAAACAGATTTGTTTCTTCCTGCTGTCTGTGCTGGTAACCTTTCCCTGACTTGCTCTTATAAAGTCAGAATTTGTTAGAATAACAGGATTTGTGTTACCCTGTATTTTCTGCAGGATATGGAGTCTGAAACTCAAATGTATGTTATTATTTAGTGACTTCATTCCTCAGTGATTTGTCAGAAAACCACAATTGTTCTGAGGACCAAACCAAATATATAAGGAAAAAATCCGAACATTCTGGGAAAATCTGGACAAAGGAGAGGCTTGGCAATGTGAGTGTACACACGACTGTGTTACACTTCCTTTCTGACAGAGTTCACTAAGTGCTTTATGGCTATGAAAGCCGACAAAACATGTAGCACATTTTTTTTTCTGCAACCAGTAGTACATGGAGCAAATAAAGCTCCATGCACTACAAAAAATTATGATTGGGTCTCCACTCATAATCCTTCACTCTCAAGGTGAATTTCTTGGCATCCATGTTTTGAACACATAATAAGCAGGTTATGAAAGGTGACCCGCTCATAACCCTCTGTCTTATTCACGAAATGCACAAGCTATCAGCAGAGACAGTTCAGAGACGTATGAGTATAATGACAGAAAAACAGCTCGGGAGTGAGCCGGAAGTACAGACATGAGAATTAAAGGGAAACAAAATTGGTATCTATTGTTAAACAGCTACAACTGAAAATATTGAAACCATTTCTGGGTAATAAGATTCCCTGATAACTTAATTGAATGCCACAATCTGACAGATTTTATGTCGGAAAGACAGAGGGGCTGCTAAGAAAATTAATATATGAGCATAATTATGAGATTAAAAAGAATAATTTTTACAACTCCTTGGCTAAATATGTTGATAGTTGTACTAACTTTACAAAGTTTACTTTTGGTATCATAGACATTGTCGAAAGAGGCCTTAGGGGAAGGGAGTGGGAGCAATTGATTGAATACAGGGAACTACGATGGCAGGTAAGACTTAACGCTGATTAAATGACAATATATCATTGCAACCAGTTTTAAAACATCAGGCAGCTAAATTATGGCAGGGTAAAATTATGTTTCATACCCACTATTTTATGGCTAGAGCCACAGTGGTGCAGTGGTTAGCATTGTCATCTCACAGCAAGAAGTCCTCATGTTCGATTCTCGGCTGAAGCGCCTTCTGTGTGGAGTTTGCATGTACTCCCTGTGGTCAAGTGATGTTTAAAGACATGCAGGTAGGTGCGTGCATGAATGAGTCTGCCTTCTTTGAAGGTTGGGTGTCGGGCTGGCAACTTGGCACCGTACAAATCCACTGCCAATCATTAGCGGACCGGAGTCCTGCTGTGGCAACTCCTAACTGGGAAAAGCTGAAAGAAAAAACTCACTATTTAATGGCTGCTGTTTTATGATTTTTTTTCTATTTGCTAGTACTTACGAAGTATTTGTTAGGCTGTGATTAGTTTTGAGTTTTTATTTAGGGATTTTCACATATGAGAATTTTAGATTCCACAAGTTCCACAAGACATTTAAGTTTTTCATAAGTTAAAAGTATTTAAAACTTTTATTCCAATACTTTTATGTCAATTAATATTATTTATGTAATGTCAAAGACAGACAATTGTTTAATATATGTATTTGTTTATTTCAATTGTTACTATCTCTTTAAATAAAGAAGCAGTTTAATTAGGAAGATTTTAAAAGGAAGTAGAATGAAGGAGTATACTGTTTCTGATGAAGTCTCACATGAGAGATAAAAGCACTAAAACAAACACATCTTTGTTAAATTATGTGAATTTTTATTTTAATTTAATAAAAATTTTTATACCCGTTTTCTGGTGTCAGCATGTTCATACTGTATTGCATGTTGGTTCCCTGGTTGTATTAACATTGCATTCCTCAAATTCATTGAGGATATATCTTAAAATGATCTCACTCTAGTCCTTAACCCCAGAGACCACCTTAGGAGATTTCTGTATAACCAAGTACTCAAACCATAATAGCCTACCCTAATACAGGTCCGGACAACATGGATATGCAGTTTCCAAATGTTTCCATAGCCAGCTTGGTATGTATGGGCATCCAGAGACAAATGTAGCAATTGTCTTATGTTCACAGACAATATTTTAATCCTTAAAGAAACTAACACTGTATACAAGAGTTGTACATACAAAATTTACTTGGAGGCAAAAATCTCACTTACAAGGTCGTCAAGAATACACAAACTACCTCCACAACACAAAGTGTCCACCACACACATAGCCCATCTTATACTGAGATACTAAAAAGCAGTCTTCACAAACCTCAAAGACCTCCTAAGACTACAAATGGCAACAGCTATCCTCAGCAATCTCTAAAGCACACAGCAAAAGCAACACCAAACACCACACATACGCATACATACACATACAGTCTATGAACTCCCTCTCTACCCATTCCACATTCTCCTTATTTCTCCCCAGCTTATCACATCCACTCTGTCCTATCACACCCACTTTATCCTACCACACCCACTCTATCCTATCACACCCACTATCACACCCACTCAGTCTCACCCTCGGCTTCCAACACCTCTAAGCATCTCCTGCTTTCACTTCTCACATGGACATATTCAGCCCCACTCTCTGCTGACTCCTTGCTGTTATATTCACATTAAAACAGACACAACTTACCTTGGCACTCACACTGCAAGCACAAACATCCTTCCATCACTATCAAACACAACTATCTACCAACCTCAGCTACATATACTCATCTGCCATATCATACCTGTTGTAACTTTGTTACTGGTGTCAGTCTATTTTCCACCTCCTGCATCCACAAGTATACTAATTCATACTAAAATCCCATTCCCCTGAAATTAAGGTTAAAATCGAGTACCAAATGGAAATGCCTCTTCCCATGCCAACATACACTATAATTTTGTGGCAATATCCATCCAAACCCAGTTCCACTCCATATAGGCAACACTGTCTCAGCCTCCCTTCTGCAGCCAATTTCCCACACAGAATAAAAGCCTCTGAGTTTCATCTACACAGCATAAACCTTAGAAGTATCTGCAACAAAATTCCACAGGTCCATTCTTGGATAGCCTGTCACTCCCCCTGACATCATAGTAAGCACTGTAAAACCAGATACAAAAGATGACAATATCCTGCCCCCCAGCAACAAATAAACAAATAAAAAAGCAGAAGATGCAGTCCTGTTCTTTAAAAAAGCACTCTGGATATCTACCATTACCCTAAAAAACAGCCAAAATTCAACACTGCAGAACTCCTCATCTCCCCCCATCATAAACACTGACACCAAAGAACTGTTATCCTGGATCTCTACCAACATTCCATGACAGAAAATTATACTTGGAGACTATACTGGATACTGGACACTGACAGTCAAACATTAAACATAGACTCTCCTATTAACATTTTTTAACCTATTCAGTTTCACCCAACTCAACATAACCCCAACAAGGTACAATAAAAATACAGATAGACAGTCCACTGTTAATTGAAATAATTTCTTCTGGCATTCTTTCAGACACCTTAAGTGACCACCTACTCACATTTGCTATTCAAAGGCAATTCTACACCTATAAAAAAACACATAAAATTAGTACACAATCTGTCCTCCTTCAATAAAGAAACATTTATCTCCAATTTAACTACTTCCCACAGGTCCACACCAAAACCACTCCCTCTAAATGAAGCAGTTGAATTGTTCAAAACAAATTTTCTTAATATTCTAAACAAATATATTCTAAAGAGGTCAAAAAGAGTTAAAGTAAATTCAGCACCTTACCTCACGAAAGACAGTAAAAATATATTATTCAAGCAGACAAGGCTTGGAAAATATAGGCATATTATAAAACTGATCACAACCATTAGAAATGCAAGCACCTAAGAAACAGAGCCAAATACACGATTATCCATGACAAACCAACTCTTCTTTATGTTGTCCTGATATTCATTAACTTGCAAGCCACCCATCTCAACTTACTTGAACAATGCTACAACAAAGCAGCAGGGCTTGCAACTAAGCTAGCCTCCAAAGCTCTTCGTCTGGCATGTTAACAACTCTGCTGAACAGAGCTAACTTAAAACTTTAATCTTAAAACAGACAGTCCCCACACATAGCCCAATTTATAAACCAGAAAAGTGCCCAAGCCTTTGTAATATGATCCAACACTATTCACATCCCTTCAATCTACTGACAAACTACTGTTACAAACACTCCTCTTATGTCGCCAGAAAATGGAATTCTATCCATCCTCCTGAACAATTTAACAGCAGATATTCAATAAAAAAAACTTAAACAACACCTAAAAAACTCCCATCTCAACTCATGCTCCACACCAGGCTAAATGCATCTTATATCCCCCAAATCTCATCTCCTAATAGTAATCAAATCCATTAACAGACTCTGGAATAGACTCCCCATACATGTTAAGCAGAGCACCTCTTTGGCCCTCTTCAAAAGGAACCTTGATGATTGGATGGGAGATAGGAAATTCACCCCGACGATCACGTCAGCTGCCCTGCTAGACAGGGGTCCAGGGAAGTAAATACTGTGGGAAGAAATAGCCAGGGAATTGTTATGGCTAGGCTTGTATAGGCCCTAGGGCCAATAGCCTAGTACCAACCTATGAACCTATGAACATATCTCCGTCTCTTTAGAATTCTGCTAGGTTTCACCATGTCCCTTCTCTTTCTACTCCCTCATCTCCCCCACTGTTACCTGCATAGCTCTGCACTTGCATCCCCAACATACTTTCACATTTTTTACTACTTCTGCTCTAATTCATCTCTACACCATAGCCATATTTCCTGTCTTGCATCCAGACACTTCAACCTTTTCCATCTTACTCCTCTTCCACCTCTTAGCCTGTTTTCCACATTCATCCCTTTCTCACAATTTATAACTTCTCATTCCTGAAACCTGATGAATAAACCAGGTAAGCTCACATATATACAAATACTATGTTTAATATACTGCAGTGTTTATTTTTTGAAAAAAAATATTGCTTTTAAAATGCTTTTAAAACTCTTGTTGCACATTCTGATACCTATATTGCACTTACATAATCCTTAATATAAATTTGTTTGTATATACTTAGAGTACCTGCATAAGCTGCTTAAGACACCATCCATGTGTGTATGTGTGTGTGTGTGTGTGTGTGTGTGTGTGTGTGTGTGTGTGTGTGTGTGTGTGTGTGTGTGTGTATTATATATATATATATATATATATATATATATATATATATATATATATACATACCTATATATATATATATATATATATATATATATATATATATATATAAATATATATATATATATGTGTGTGTGTGTGTGTGTGTGTGTCGGTCTGTCTGCTTGTGTAAATGTTGGGGTGTCTGTGCCAACACGATGGGTGGGCTGCTAATATAATTACTACTGAAAAGTACTATTTAGCACTGGTAGTAATTACACCTGATTCACAGCCATGCAAATTAGCTGGTAGTGAGATTTAATAGGTTTGCACTACCTTTTATAAACCCAAACTGATACACTGCAAGTAGTAAATACTCTGTATCTTTTCCACTGACTTGCAGATAATACCAGTAAGGCAGTCTCGGACCCTGCCCTAATGGAAATGCTGCACATCAGCAAGTCAAATGGGGCAAGGTTTACTTGCTTTAGGGATCTTAACCTAGCCTGTGACATTAACAGGACATGCTGGAGAGAGATATGTCTCTCAGAGATTTCCACTCCTTTGTAGCAAACTCCCAGTTCACGTAAAACAGAGCTCCTCCATGACCCTATTTAATCGTAACTTAGACTACTTGATGGGTGATCATAAATTTACCCCAGGTGTGTTACCTATATCCCTCCTGGATAAGGACAGTTGGTTAGTAGCCTAGTAACCTTCTATGAACCTATGAACCTATGAGTTTCACATGTCTCTTGGATACACTCTTATGTAGAGAGATTACTGTGTCATTTTTGTTAACTAAGATATGCAATGAGTCTACAAGGTTTTGTTATCTACTGGGAAAAAAAAGCTGCTGGGAATGTTGTCTGGGCCCAATGAAAGTTATGCACTTATAATAATAGAGCCTTTTATTCATGTCCGTCTGATATGATATGTTGGTATCTGAGATGCTTGTCAGATCTGATTCAGCTGCATCAATGCTCCAGCCTTGAGCCCCTTTAAGAATTCTCCCTCCCACAATGCAGCACTTCCTTTAGTTACATCAGATGTAATTTGATGCCCTAAGACCTATATTTGGATAACCTTGCCTGAGGAGTAATTAAAATAACTGAGAACCAAAGTGTCCTTCGGGTCTTTCAAACAGTGAATGAGAATGGAGGTAAGGTTTTCATTTGGATGGCTATGAATGAAAAGATCTATTATAATTTTCATACCCTAGTCATTCAGTCCTTCCGATCTGATATGTGTGTCAGAATCCCAAGCTACAATGCATACTCTATGACCTCATGACAGGAGGCCCTTTCAAGACAGAAGCACCAGAGGATGCTCTTGCCTTGAAACAGCAGTCCAGATTAGAATATTTGATGAAGGTTTGCAAGGATGATGAAGTTGCAGCCTCACAAATATCATTCATTGAAGACACCCTAAAGAAGTCAGTAGACGTTGCAACAGTAGAGTGAGCCCTTGCATGGGTAGGAAGAGCTTTATTTTGAGATGCATAAATAAAATGAATTCAGTCTGACAGCCACCTTGAAATTGAAATGTTTGAAATCTTTTTGTCCAGTTTGTTAGAAGCAAAGGAGAGAAGCAGCTGTGCATATTTAGTGAGTGATTTAGTTTTGTGAAGGCAGAAGTGCAATTGCATATGTGCATCCAAGGTATGTAATATGTACTTTCCTTTGTTTGCATAATTTAGGAAGAAAATTGGCAAATTAATAGACTGTGAAATATTTTTTGAGAAGCCACCTTCAGAAAGAAGGATGGAGTTGTTCTCAAAAATACCCCATCATTTTGGAATACTAGATATGGAGGAGAGGATGGTTCTGCATGGAATCTAAAACCCTTTTGGCTGAAGTGATGTCTACCAAGAAGATAGTCTTCCAAGAAAGAAATTTTAGCTTAGCAAAAAAGCTGGTTTAAATGGGGGGTTAGTGAGAGGTTCCAAGACAAAATTCCAATCCCAAAGGGTTCAAGACCTCTTAAATGGGTGTCTTATTAGGAAGGTTCCCTTGAGAAAAGCTTTACAGAGATTGTGTGAAGCTAGTGAGCATTCCTGAAAGCCAACGAACAACCAGTAAAGGGAGACTCGACTGAATAATACCAAAGCAAATCACCAAAAGGTTCAGTCGGAGGCAGAAACCGCAACCACACAAGGTTTATTTTAAAAATATTAACACCAGCTGTAACTCAATAAAAACATTTTCATCAGAGAAAGCTCTCTGACTTCTTCAGATGATACAGGTGTGACTCTAAAAAACATTTAAATACTAGTCACATGAGTTGCTAAATAGACTAATTGATGAACAATCATCTATTAAAGTAACAAGATCTAATATATGCATATGTTGTGTTATAAACAAAGTAATTCAACTGCAATACCAACATGAAACAATACAAAAAATAAAAATTTGTAATAAATATATCATGTAAAAAATAATAATACATAATAAAGTTATTTAATGTGTAAAAACAATGAATAATAAGCCCCATACTAGCAAACTAGTTTGAAGATGTTTCAAACTGATTAGATCATAAAATTATATGTGTATATACACATTTGTATGAATGTACCTAGTGTACCATAAAAATATTTTATATATAAAAAACACAAACCAAGTACAAAAAAACAAACAAGCAAAACCAAAACGTGAGGTGCGAGTACCAATCCAAGACACACCGAAAGATTCCACAAAAATACTCCAAAGATCTTGAACGCCAATTTATTTTAAAATAAAGTGCATTTTCACCGCTACAAACAAGAAGCAGCTTCCTCAGAACAACATTACTGAAAGGCGCCAAAAAACGCATTTTATTTTAAAATAAATTGGTGTTCAAGATCTTTGGAGTATTTTTGTGGAATCTTTTGGTGTGTCTTGGATTGGTACTCGCACCTCACGTTTTGGTTTTGGTTTTGCTTGTTTGTTTTTTTGTACTTGGTTTGTGGTTTCGTCATGGCTACTGATGGTGCGGGAAGCCCAAGTACACCTAACATTTTTGGAAGTAACAATTTGAGACAAGGTTCGTCTGATACTGATATAGGAGCTTTACTCCTTTCTATTTCACAGCGGATGGACTCATTACATTCACGGATTGATTCTTTCAAAAATAGAATCAATAATGGAGCAGAGGAAAATGGCTTACCGGTAATGCATGGTGATCGCATTAATGTTGATTTACATGCAATTTTACCTTCTACATCGGGGAGTGATGTCCCTATACCAAATGCTCAGCGCATACAATCACCAGTTTCCAATACTGAGGATACCTACAATAATACTGGTCCGAGGCTTATTGGCGTTCCCATGATCTCAGACTGGATCAACAATTTGCAACCTTTTGCATTTACACCAGTGTCAACGGAGGAGTGACCGGCTACGGGCATGCAGGTTCAGCCTGTCTGTATAGACACTATTATTGACAATTTAAAGAAATTGGACATGAAATTGCTTAAATTAAAAAAACTGCAACTTGAAGTCTCATACTTCAAACAATGTCTAAGTGAAAACATCATCCCTAAGGGGTTGCGGAGTGTTTTTTCTCCATCGGGTCTTATACAAGACCCTCTCTTTTATACAGACTTAATGGCGCTGTTTGAACGGCAAGGAGCACAGTTGCTTGAAGTGTTAATTAAGCATTACAATTCTAATATTACTAAACTTACAGAAGAAATCAGTGAACTTGATGAGATCATCAAACTTGATTCTGATTTTTTAAGATACAAGTTTGATTATAATAGAATATTTAATAGCATAGATGCACTGATGGTAAAGCTGAAACAAAATAAATCTAAAAAATTGTGTAGGGACAGGATGGCTTACCAAAATCAACAAGCCTATCCGAAATTAAAGATACCTCCTTTACGAGAAGTACCTACAGGGGTTAATAGTTTGGATACTTTTGAGACTGGTGATCTTGATCCACCTTCTGTGCCTATTGTAAATAATGACGAGGAAATTGCACAGAATAATGGAACGAGATCGAGTAATAGGATTAAAGCTAACAACTCTTATAAAGGCAGGAATGGTAATAATAATCAAAATTGCCAGAAAAATAATAGTAACCGAAGTAATTTTTTAGGTCCACAGCCCCAACGGACCTATTACACCAGGAACAGAGCTCGGAACAACTGAGTTCTGATTCATCCTTTGTTGAGACAGAAAATTTTGAAACTGTTAATGACATACAGATTGCGGTTCAAGAATGTCCCATCATACAAACTAACCTTAAGGGTGATTTTAAAGTGTATAACTTTTCAAGTGTTAGTTTACAGCCCGAACTTATTGAGTTGTTGGCACGTGGTAATACCTTTATTCCTAGTGCACATTTTGATCTTACAAAAACTATTATTGATTTGAAGAGTTTTGTGAGGAAACTAAATTTGAATTTACTATTCAACAATGAAATCAGTGATGCAACGCCATGCTTAAAATTACCTAGTGTTTTCAATCCCCCTTTGCACATAGGGTTACATGTTTTTGAAAAAGTCTGCGAGGTGGACATTAGACACATTAAGGATGGTCTTGGGACCGTAAAACCACCTACCAGTTCTAACATAAGTAAGAAACAGAGAACAGCCTTGAATAATTTCAACCTACTCCCAGTCCGAGCCGTTAAACCGGACAAGGGGGGAGGGTTGGTCATTTTTGATAATGATATGTATACTGAAAAAAATTTATTAGTCCTGGGTTCACCAGCTTACAGGCCTTCTTCCCTCAATGAAATGAATGTCACCTATAATAGGATCAGAGGATATTTGAGAGATATGTTTCTAAGTGGGAAGATTAATATTGATTTATATAATTTTCTGGATATCTCTTTTCCTAAGGCTCCGGTTATGTTTGGAATTCCCAAGATCCATAAGGATCTTGGGAATTCCCCTATGAGAGCATTGGTGGATGGAAGACTATCAATGACTTACCCATGTGCTAGGTTAATAGATCATATTTTGGGTAAATACATTAAGAATATTCCGGTTGTCTGTAAAGACTCGTGGTCCTTTCTCAGTAATATTAATAACATCACATATGATGAAGGTGATAACTTTCTTACTATCGACGTGGTCGATTTGTACACATCTATTCCCCATCAGGAAGCCATAGAGTGGATAGCTTTAATGCTACAAGAATTGGAGGTTATTCAAAATGAAATAGATATTATCACAGAACTTTTAGATATAGTCCTTGGGTCTAATTTTTTCATTTTTGACAATAAATATTACCTCCAAAAACAAGGAGTAGCCATGGGTTCCCCTTGCGGGGCAAGCGTGGCAAACTTCTTTATGGCTTTTTGGGAAAACAAGTATTTACTAAAAAACGCTGATTTGAAAAGAAAAATTCGTTTGTACACACGTTTTTTGGATGATATTTTTATATTATTTCATGGTGATGCATCAGATGTAGAAATTTTATTACATTATATGAATAGTACAACAAGTTTCCTCAAATTCACACATCAGTTTTCTATATATGAGATTGATTACTTAGATGTGAGGTTGACCAAAGACACAATAAATAACAGATACTTGTCTGCGGTCTATCGAAAACCTACTTACTGCAATTCCCTACTTCATTTTACTAGTTTACATCCACTAAGGCAGAAACGATTTATAGTGAAGGGACAGGTAGTGAGGGCCGTACGCATGTGCAACACGGTCCATTCCTTCAAACAGGAATGTAATTTTCTCAAGAATCTTTTCCTTAATAGAGGCTATCCTGATATCCTCATTGATGGGATTATTGAGGAGATAGAATTCAAACGATCAACTGGTTTCTACAAACCTTTATTAGAAGAAAATAAAAGTCATGAAATCCAAAGTGTTAGTTCATTAAATGTATCACAAGAGATTATGACATCAAGGCCAACTCAGATTGATATTACAGTAAATAAGAAAGTTGACTTTTCAATTTGTTTTATTACTACTTTTAGTATTGATTCTAAATCAATTTGTGATATAATTTTAAAAAATTGGCACTTTATTAGTAATGATACCTTCCTTTCAGAAAAGTTAGGATTATTGCCAAAAGTGGTGTATAGGAGAGGAAAAAATTTGAAAGAATTGCTTCAAAGAAAACCACATACCAACCAATTTAACAGAAGTAAGGGGTCATTAATATGTGGAGCTTGTAATTGGTGCAAATTTTTTAGACCAGGGGAATCCTTTTCTATAAAAGGGAAAAGATACTATATCCATCAGAAAATTAACTGTGAGAGCAAATCTGTTGTTTATGTGGCTTTTTGCCAATGCTGTCCAGCATTTTATGTTGGTAAGACCGACCGAAAGTTACGAGAACGTGTCTACCAGCATATATATGCCATTAGAAATAGCAAGGTTGACAATGCCCTTGCTAAGCACATTTTTAATTACCCTGACCATAAGTTTGTCTTTATGGGTGTTGACCAAATGCTTCCTAGTGTGCTAGGTGGCCCCCTTTCTCTTATGTTAGAGCTACGTGAATTGGAATGGCAAATTAAATTGGATGCTTTTAATTCCCCTGGTTTAAATGAGAACTGTAATATCTCAGCAGTTCTTAGATGATAAAGTTATATGAGATAGGCCTGATGTTTGAGGTGAAAAAATATGAATATATTATAATATATAATATACTAATTGATAGGATTTCCCTCTGACATAAAAAGATATATATAAAAAATATAAAAAATTTAAAAGTTTTTATCCCTGTGAATTAATTGTCATGCAGACATATAGTGTAGATAAATGTTTGGATGTTTCCATTGTTTTTAATTTTTTAATTTTTTATTTTTTTTATAATAAATACATTTTTAAAGGCATAAGTAGTAATTAGGTATCCTCAGGAATTTATTGACTATAAGATTAAAGTATATAATAATAATAAATGAATTTAATATATTTTAAATGCTTTTTTGCATATATATTTCTTATTTTATTGCATATAATGTATAATACTTATTATTTGTCTGTTCCATAATAGGAGCGACAAGACAGGAAATGATGTCGTTTAAAGAACTTCCTGTACATATTTAAAATGCTTTTTGGTGCCTTTCAGTGATGTTGTTCTGAGGAAGCTGCTTCTTGTTTGTAGCAGAGAAAACGCATTTTATTTTAAAATAAATTGGCATTCAAGATCTTTGGAGTATTTTTGTGGAATCTTTCGGTGTGTCTTGGATTGGTACTCGCACCTCACGTTTTGGTTTTGCATATATAAAAAACATATATTGTTACCATACTCATATAAAGGACATCCAATGTGTACATCATACCTATTTAGAATGAACGTTAGCAAAAAATGAACATTGGCAAAAAGAACGACATAAAGAGCCTGTATACATATATAGTGTGTGAACTTCACAATTTTGCTGCTCTTATCTTGAGTAGAGGGGCAATAGATATATTGTCATTCATTCCTGGTGTTCTGTTAGCTTCCAGTATTATTTGCCAATAGGTCTCTCGATACTCCAATTTGGTTTCCCGAGGGCCACCCCTAGCTTTTCAGTTTGAAACATCTTCAAACTAGTTTGCTAGTATGGGGCTTATTATTCATTGTTTTTACACATTAAATAACTTTATTATGTATTATTATTTTTTACATAATATATTTATTACAAATTTTTATTTTTTGTATTGTTTCATGTTGGTATTGCAGTTGAATTACTTTGTTTATAACACAACATATGCATATATTAGATCTTGTTACTTTAATAGATGATTGTTCATCAATTAGTCTATTTAGCAACTCATGTGACTAGTATTTAAATGGTTTTTAGAGTCACACCTGTATTATCTGAAGAAGTCAGAGAGCTTTCTCCGATGAAAATGTTTTTATTGAGTTACAGCTGGCATTAATATTTTTAAAATAAACCTTGTATGGTTGCGGTTTCTGCCTCCAACTGAACTTTTTGGTGATTCCTGAAAGCCAACATTGAAACTAGAAATGACAACTAACTGGATTTTAATTGTGGAAAATCTAGATCCCAAATAAAACCGGAAGGCAAGAAAATATAGAATGTCTGAAACTGCAGTGTTCTGTGGGCAAGCTGAGAATTCAAATATATTCCATTTACTGCAATAGATCTTGCAATAGCATTCTGAGAAGCCATTAGTATTCTGACTACCCCTGTGGGAAGGGAATTACCATTGGCCATCTCTGGAACTGAAGAAACCAAACAGTTAGTTTCAAATTGTGTAGGTCCAGGTGAGGCCTCCTGGAGAGGTGTCAAATCAGATCCTGAGCTGGATACAAGAGACAGGGAGGCTCCTTGAGATAAGGCCTTAGAAGGGGAAAACATATCTGTCTGAGCTAGAAGGGACTATGAGGATAACAGTTCCTTTGCATTTCATTGCTTTCCTCATGAATCTGGATATTAAGGGAAGGGGTAGGTAAGCATATAGGAGCCCAGGGGGCCATTCCTAAGACAGTGTCCCTCGATGACTGTCCAGGAGAGAGGAATCATGGCAAAGTAGTTATTGCATTTGATGTTGCAAAGGGAGGCAAACAGATTATAGCAGACATTGGTCCAGCGACTGAATATCTGAGTGGATATTACAGGATTGAAGGGCCACTCATGAGGTATGAGAAGATCTCTGCTGAGCATGTCCTCAAAGCAAGTGAGTACTCATGGGATGTGTGTTTCTACTAGACAGCTATGCAGTACTATCTCCCATTGCCAAACCCTCATTGTTTCCTACCATAAAAGGTGAGATCTGGTTCTTCCTTGCTTATTGGTGTACAAAACCTACTATCATGTTGGCCATTTGGATAGATATCACACCCAGGGGGTAGGCAGACGTGAAGTTCCTTCAACACTAGGAGGACTGCCCTCAACTCCAAATTATTTATGTGAGTACTGGCCTTATTTGTCCATAGGCCTTGGACTATTCTCCCTTTTTAATTCACCCCCACCCAAGGGAGGGTGTGTTACTGCCACTACTAGGCAGAAGGAAGGAAATGTTTTGCTTTCTACATGAATCTGTTACCATGATGGTCTTGGGGAGGTGATGAAAGCAGTGTGAACACTGCACTTGAAGAAGCCATTGCAAGATCCTCATGGTGAAATGACCAAGTTGTACCACTAGGATCAATAATGCCATCACACCTAACTCCCTCAGAACCAAGGTTCAGAAGGATGGGGGTTGTGAAGTAGGGATTGGACTGCTGATTGCAAGGTCTGAAGTCTGTTTGGTGGAAATGAGACTATCAAGAGGGTATTATCCAGATGACACCCCTGTAAATGTGATTTTCTGAGCAGGTTGAAGGTTGGACTTCTGTAAGTTCACTGAAATTCCCAGGTATTAGCAAAGTTTGGGAAGGCAGTCCCTGATATCTAGAAGAGACTCCATTGAGGGGACAGCCAAAACAAAAACATTATCCTTCTCAACACTTGAAAGGCTAATCTAATCTCTATCAGATCCAAGGATACCACCCCAACTACAAGATTTGGCTATCCCTTTGGAGAAGTGGTCATGGAGGATGGAGGGATTCCTGAAGCTGTGAAGGTAGATGGTCCTAATGAGGGAATCAGAAATGAGTTCTTAATGGTTGAAACCTCCAGCACTGTCAATGGACCCAAACAGCCCTGACAATGAAGCCAAAGTCATCATCTCGAGTCCTGGGCATTAAGACTGTATTAGCTTCAACAATGTCAGAGTCAAATAAGTCAGATCTGAGATCTCTGCAGCTGAAGCCACAGGGCAGGTCTGCAAGGAGGCCACAGAATTCAGGTGGAAGACCACATCCAGAGCAACTGGAGCTAAAAGCCAAACCAGTGAAGGAACTAGGACCAGTGGCATCTGAACAGATCTGATCACCTTTGGTGCCAAAGGAGAAAGAATGACTCCTGTATCTATCTGTGTCTTCCAAAACTTCTGCATCAGACAGTCAGCTTCCAAAGTGTTCTAGTAAGAACTGAAGGATCTGATGGATAGTGCTGAGAAAGGTCTAGATGGATGGTGCTGATCAAACTTTTCAAAGGCAGATAATTTCCTTGGGGAGCCACTGACCATGATATGATCCAATGGTTCTTGATCAAGTGGAGGGATATATGTCAGACTTTATTCTGTATTCTTTAAACCTTATGATGTCTGTGGAGCTGAGGATCTGGCATGTCACTTTTTAGGATCTGAATCCCTGTGTTTGGAAGATAAATCAGACACTTTTTGCTTTAGCCAACTCCAACTCCGGTGCCAGGTGGCCCTTCAAAATAAGTTTGTTCTTTTGGTCAGCCAAAGCCCCTGGCCCAAATCCCAAACATATTTCACAGTTTACTGATAAATGGGTTACTCCCAAACAGATCACACAGAGAACATGCAGGTCTTTTCTGTCTGCACATGGTGCAGTTTTTAAAACTAAATTGCCTTTCCATACTAACAGAAAAGATCTTACTATCAAGTTCTTCAAAAATACCCTTAGTTAGGAGGCTGAAGCATATCAGTACACACACTAAAACATAAATACAACTATTGTCTAGTAACATAGTCAAACTATCGACTCAACTAAACTACTACTCAACTTTAACTAACAATATTAAACTTTCAGTCTATTGAGTTTTACACTATATTCTAAACACACTAGAATACTAGAGAGAGATCAAGTAATAGTGGCTGGAGCAGAGCCATGACAAAGAGACTAATACTCAGAAAAAAATTCACAAAAGTTAGAAAACTAGCTGAAGAAAAGGCAATTAGCATTAATAACTGGTAGAGCATTAAAATAGTTAAATAGCTAAATATATATCAAGCTTGAAGTAATCTGAGGTGGAGCATGTAGCTGAGAAGTATGATCATGCCATTTCCTAAGGTGGCAAGTGAAATCTGTGATAACTAAGGGAAGTTTTGCATTTTGGGAGGGAGAATTCTTAAAGGGACTCAAAGCTGGAGCACTGATGCTGCAGAATTGGATATGACAAGTGGTTTGAGGACCCACATGTCGGATTGGACACATTGAATAAATAGGATGTTCATAGAGATCAGTGTTGCAGTATTTCTTAAAATGGAATTATCTGCTAAGATGCTAGTATGTGCAGCCACACTGCAAAGCTTGGGCTCCTTCATTGCATATGGTACATCTGCCTTTAGCATGAGCCTATGTGCTAAGACAAGAGACATACAGACACACCAAAAACTCAAAAAAGAGTTTTTGTCCACCTTATTTAGGATGCTAAAGCATGTAGCTGTATGTCAACTTGGAGAATGGAATACAAGGTAGGAAATATATGAATAAATGGGAAAGAATATCTCACCTCAGCCACAGAAAATGACTACGAAGGGGAATGAAGGGAGGAAGGAAGTTTTTTTGTACTTCGACAGTGGACTATTTGAACATTTACAGTTATGGTAAGTTATCTGTACAACTGTAATATGCTTTTCAAAAAGATCACTGTTACAATTTTCCTTACAAATGGAATGATTCCCAAAGCTTGGGTAGTAAGGGCAGAGACAGTTGTACCAGAGTCCACAATGCCCTGAAGAACAGCCATGACTAGAATACCAAAACTGAACAGGAAGAGAACGTCATTAGTTTGTTTAGACATTGGCAGTTGCTTTATTTTCTCATCATAACAGACAAAAGTTGGATTGTTTTTCTTAAATCTTTAGTTCTCTCGAAATAAAATCCAACTTGTCTGTGTACATCTAAGCACCAAAGAATTCTTAACCTTATTTTGTGGATTAGGATAAAAAGAATGGAGCTGAAATGTTTGGTTAAGTGTAAGTTCACAGACTATCTTTGGCATAAAGGAACAGTTGTTTCTGAGATCTACCTTGTCCTTGTAAAAGACCAGAAAATTAAACCTTGTAAAAGACGAGGCTGAATACACATAAGGGCCTGTAATTCAGGTACCCTTCTAGAAGAGGTTAAGGCTACCAACAAAACAGTCTTCCAGGTAACAGTTTAAGAGACAAGTTGACTGCTGGCTCAAAGGTAGCCATACCTCTCAACCTCTTAGAGCAAGAAACCTGGACAAAGCTATAAATAATGGGAGGACAAAGGCCCAAAAATAGGGACACTTTTTAAATATTGCTCTTACAAACTTAAAAAGTAGATAGAACAAGAGGTTTTGCATTAGTGTGAATTTTCTGAAGGGTATGACGTCTAAAACTCAAATGACTGTCATTATTTTCTGACTTCAACCCTCAATGATTTGCCAGAAACCACAATTTTATGAGAAAGAGACCAAAAATATGAGGCAAAAATCTGTACAACTGTGAGCTATGAAGGGAGCTTGTGTTAACTTTTCTAAAACATAATTTAGAATCATTGGAGCAGCACCTTTTTTCTTTGGTGATCTAATATGCAGTGCACCTTTAAGAAAATGACTTGAAAAACACTTGACAAAGGAGGATCCAGTGGTATGCAGGTATTAATATCTGAGAGATGTACTTTTACCATACCTCTCAGCCTCTTAAACCAAAAAATCTTGATAGAGCCATAAATAATGGGAGACAACGGCACAAAAATAGGGACACTTTTTAAATATTGCTCTTACAAACTTAGAAAGGTGATAGAATAACAGGTTTTGCATTAGTATGGATTTTCTGATGGCTATGAAGTCTGAAACTCAAATGTCTGTCATTGTTTTCTGACTTCAACTCTTGATGATTTACCACCCATTTGCCACAAAAACCACAATTTTATGAGAAACAGACCAAAAACATTAGGCAAAAATCTGGACATTCTGCGAAAATCTGTACAGTGGAGAGATATGAGTCCTTTACTGAAGAGTACTCTAAGCCATAGTTAAGCAGTTCACTTGCGCAATTCAGAACCAGGGGAGCTGCTGTTTGATATGGATTATGTGCTTTGTTTTGGTACCAAAAAGAAAATCTTTCCATTTAAATTATTAAAATGTCCTAGCAGTAGGTTTTCCTGTCTCTTTAAATATCTGTAGCACATCTACAGAATAGAAGTGCCTAAAATAATCAAAATATATCATCTAAACTGTACAATTTATGATATGAAGACTTGGGATTAATCAGCGATCCCTCATGCTATGTTAAGTAAGTCTACCTTGTGATGTTATTTCTGGGGACTGCCCTTGGTCAGCTGCATTAGAAGGCAGATCCAGTGTTGTCTGGGCCAAAAGGGAGTCACCAACAGCATTTTTGTAAAGCTGTTCCTTACTTTGTGGAAAACCATGGAAATGGGAGGAAAGGGAGAAAAAGCACACAGAAACATCCCTGTCCAGGGAACTGAGAAGGCATCTGTCTTCCAGACCTCTTTGCATGGTGTCCTGGAGCAGAGCTGCTTTAGTTGTCTGTTGGGTTTGGAGGAAATCACATGTATTTCAGTGATTCCTACTGGAGGACTACTTGCAGTAAGACCACACAGTGTAGCATCTACTACTGAAAGTCTGTCCTGGATCTGCTCAAGGTGTATTCCACTGTATTCTTCTCTGAAGGAATCCAGACTGCCTGGAGAAAAAGACTGTGTTGAATGGTTCATTTCCAGGCTATCACGGTCAGTCTATAAAGGGAGTAAGATCTTGTCTCATCTTATTTGTGTACCACGTCACAGTAGTGTTGACTGTTACCACCTGTAATGTGACTTGAGTCCAAAGTTGGTTTATAGCTTGAGGGTACTAAGTGCCAACATCTCTTTGAGACTGATGTGCTTGTGTATTTACTGTGCTGTACTTTAATACCCTGGGAGACAGTTCAGCAAGCAAGGTCTGAAGTATCTGTAGCCATACTTTGACAAGGACTCTAATGGGAGAAGTGGATTCCCACATTGGATAGAACTTGTTTGGCCCAGCAAAACAATTCCTTCTTTACAGAATGAAGAGCTGAAATTGCCTGAGTGAGAGGATGGGAGTACTGGGCCCACAGTGACTTTAGTTACCACTGGATCTTCCTTGTGTGAACTTTAGCATGAGGAATCATCAGACTTGATTAGGATGTGAAGCCAAGGACCCTAAGAAATTCTCTTGTTGAAGTCATTTGCTGTTTTAACAGGTTTAGAACAAGAATCATAGACTTGCAACTTTTCTCCTGGAAAGAAGGCAGTCATTAGTGAAGTGTCTAGGAGTCATCCCAGGGATACCACTCTGTGCGCAGGTTGCAGAGATGGCTTTTTCAAGTTCAGAGTGATTCCAAGAAGATAACTAGGATTCTTTGTAAATCCAGGATTGTTAACACTTCTTGACTGGATGGAGCTAAAATCAGACAATTGTCAAGATATCGAAAAATAGCTTAGTATTGGAGCAAGACATTTGGTACAAAACTATTGGTGAGGTAGAGAGCCCAAATGGCAAAGAAACTGATAATGTAACCCCAAAGTATAGAATAAAGCTTGTGGAGAAAGAAAAGGAAATAAAAGTGTTAATTTGAATCTTTGAACATGTGTGAAGGTATTTAGTGTGGAAGGATCTAGATTATACCTCCAGTTGTTGTTTTCTGGGTACCAGAAAAAGTCTTAAATAAAAAAAAAACTTTTCCTAATTGATCTATAGATGGAAGTTCTATGACTTCATGAAGACATAAATCTTTGGGAATCTGAAAAAATTATGTGGGAGTTGCAAAGGATGCCCACTGGAGTTTATAACAATTTTTACAACTTCTAGAACCTAACAGTCTTGTGTGATAAAATGCCAAACTAGAAGTGAAAGGAGGATTATTTCAGCTATTTTCAGAGGTAGGCCACGGTGGGGTGGGGAGGTTGGCAAACATAGTCAGAAATTGTTTCTATGTAAATTAAATGTTCTGGGGTATCATTGCCGTTTCTTTTTAAACTGACCATTTCCACATTCCTGTTGTTTGGACTTAGATGGTTTATGACAAAAAGGGCCTGGACTTAACAAGATAATTTCCTTTAAACTTAGAAAATGGAAGAGCTTTAAAACTTTTCATATAGCTTTTTTGAAGATTTCTGTAGAAGAATTAACAAATAACAATGTCTTTTTCTAAGGCAGTGCCTAACAGTTGTGCTTTAACATCTTCTGGAAAAGGCTGAAACCTTAGCCAATCATGCCTCCTCATAAGCGTACTACTGCTAGCTGCTCAAGAAGCAGCATGCAGCATCCACACCATTGTAACCCCATTTAATGGTGTTCTTTTCTACTTGTGTGGCTCAATTAAGCATGTCCAGATTAGCTTTTAACATTGGCATTAGGAATGCTAGCAATAGTTTGTCACATATTGTCCAAAATTGTTAAAACATCCTTTGTCATGTGTGTTTCACAGTTAGCTACTCTTAAAATATAAATTGTCCCAGATTTAGAGTTTTTTACCATATCTAACTAAAGCTCTACTCTCTTTGTCGTTATAAAAGGGGTTGGATGTATAAAAAGAACAAATTACTTTGTCTGAATCAAGTGAAATAACAGGTACATCAATCATGGGGTTTTTATAAAGATGCTTATGAGAGTTGGAACTTGTATTAAATCTTTTTTGGCTTTAAGGGGATGGAAGTTTTTGTGGGAGTCAGAGACTTCTCTACCCTACCATTTAAAGTAGTCTTTCATTTTGGAATAGTATCCCCAAAGGAAATTTCCTCATTTGGAAAGTCTGCGGATACCATATCTCCTGCACCTGATTCAAATCCTGTGAGGGAAGAAAAATCAGTGAGACACAGTCTAGACCCCTCCCCCCTGTAAATCAGAGTATAAAGTGTATGTGCTATATCTTTAAGAAGCATGTGAGGCTGTGCGTGCACATATAAATCACAGACACATGCAATCCCTAGTGCCATTTTGTAGAAGCAGCCAGAGAGTGAGCATGCATCATCACAGTTGTTAGTTTGTGTATAAGTTGCTTACATTATAGTCAGTAAGCCTCTATAGTGACGTGTTTTTATAAAATAAAGCTGCTTGAACAAAACCCACAAAGACTCGTCTATTCATGTCCTAACAGGAAAGTGACATGGTGTCAGAAGTGAGATGGAAGAGAGAAGAATATTCGGAGGCATGAGATGTAAAGATGACAGCGAAGGTAAAACCGAGAGAAGAGTCCAGACATAACAAGAAGGAATTAAAGGTGATGAGAAATAGTACAAATTGTTTACTCAATGCGAAAGAAGGCAAAAAGGGGCATTACAAGGGCTCAAACCACATTATCAGGCAAGCAGAAAGTATGAAAAATTTTGTTAACTAAAGAAAATGTTTAAGATAAAAGTATTTGATGAAACGATTAACAGTATAGCGAAAAACGAGCATGTTTGTGTGTTTAAGGCAGAATTGGGCATGTTTAGAGTAAAACGCACACAGGGAAAGTACATTGGGCATAAGAAGGGCATAAATGAGAAAAACAAATATAATAAGAAAAGGGCATGTTAAGCAAAAATAAAGTAAGGTGACTGTATGTGTTTGGGCAAAGTGATGTGTTTGGGCATAACTATGACTTTGTATTGCATCAAGGGTGTAATTAAAGTTATTCGAAGTATCTCAGAGTGTATAAAAGTGTTTACAGTGTGTGCTTATTACTGTGCATGTAATTCAAAGAGTTTGTTTTGTGCAAAGTGCAACTAGTTCATGCAATTCAGTCAAAGCATAGTCGAAGAAAAGTTCTTGTGCTGGCTGTGTCTATTCGCGAAATGCCACTATTACAGAGTGCTTCTTGTACTGTAAAGAGTTGCATAGCAAGGTACTGCCATTTTGAAGACATTTCAGTGTGCTGTATGCAGTTATTCACAAAGTACAAGTACTTTGAAAGCTATTGAGTTTTGGGCAACAGATGTTCGATTTGTTCGCATTGTACAGTTGTTTGATATGTTTCTTGCGTTGATGTGAGGTGTTTCTTACAAAAGACTACAAGAGTATTATAGTGCTTGTGAATTACTCAGTTGTATCATAAAGTTCTCAATGTTTCTTAAAGTGATGACTTTAAGAAGCGATGGCGCATGACTTCAGCATTCCTTCCTTTATTGATAAAATTCCAAGCAATTACTTTAGCATTTCTGCCTTTACCAATTCCAAGAGTGTAGCAGGTGATGATAAATGACTTTAGCATTTCTGCCTTTATCAATCAAAGATTCTGTAAAATATCGAAAAGCCTGAGAAATTATTTTGCAAAACTCCGTAAACTATCAAAAGTCTGAGAAAGCTATTTTGCAAAGTACAGTAAAGCATCAAAAAGTCAGAGAAGTTTATTTTGCAAAGTCCAGTTATTCGAAAGTACTACGAGTACTTACATTCGTATAATTCTGATAAGCTTAATGAGATAAGTATAAGTTCAGAGCACAAAGGCATTGAGCAAGTACTGTTTATGCCAGTTACCTACACACTTGTGTATGTGTGTGTGTATTTGTGTATAGTTGCAAGATCCTTCGCTGGTATGTGTTAATATGGCAGATGGATTTCAAAAACCCCAACCACTTGTGTTTGATCAGAATATTGCAGAAAAATGGAGAATATTTTAGCAAGAGTACGATATTTTGATACAAGCAGCTTAGGCAGATAGAGATGCACGTACCAGGGCATTCATTTTGATAAACCTAACAGGGTCTGAGGCCATAGAAAGAGAGTGTTCATTTGTATATGCACCAGCAGTGTATAAATGAGAAGGTGCAGACTGCCATATTGTTGTGCAAGCTGAATCAAGGGAGGCCCCCGAGTGTTCAAAGTGCAAGTTTAGAGAAATGTGCAACCCCAGATGAATATTACATTACAGAGGCATTTGTTTTACACAAGAGATCAGAAACCAGGGGAAAAATTTCCAGCTTATAGGTTCATAGGTAGGTACTAGGCTATCGGCCCAAGGGCCTAAGTAAGCCTAGCCAACAAGGTTCCCTGGCTTACGCCACCCAAGAAAGTTAATTTCCTGTGCCCTTGTCAAGCAGAGTCACAGAAGTGATCCCCAGGGTGTATTTCCTATTTCCCATACACTCATCAAGATTTTTCTTGAAGAGTGCTAATGAGGAGCTTTGCTTGACATAGATGGGTAGCTTGTTCCAGAGTATAGGAAGTCTCTGGGACAGGAATCTATCCCTCCAGCATATCCTGTTTATTGTGGTGACAAGGTTTAGGTCCCTAGAGCATGTAGCTTGGAGGGATTGGGATTTCTTAACATGTAGCATGTCCAACAGCTCTGGGTTTAACATAACTTTATATGTTAGGCAGAGATCTCCTCAGAGTAGGCGATATGTTACAGAGTAAAGCTGGAGTTTTTTGAGATGGTCAGTGCAGGACATCTGTTTGAGGCCAGTAATCCTCTTTGTGAGGTACTTCTGTGGCCTTTCCAGCTGCTGCAGATGTCTTGTGAGGTAAATTCCAAAAGGGGCGTTGTACTGTATAATGGGTCTAATGAGTGCCAAGTAGAGGGGAACAATGACCTCTTTTTTCCTGGATGAGAACCCTTTTGTGATGAGGTGTGCCACATAGAAGGATTTCCTGACTACTGTGGCAATGTGATTATCAAAGGAGAGACTAATGTCCACCTGGGTCCCAAGGTCTCTTATCACACATTTGGCATTAAGTAGACTGCTGTTTATGTGGTAGTTCATAGGTACCGAGTTTTTATCAAAGGGGATGACAATGCACTTTTTGGCATTGAGCTTGAGGCCATGCCTCTGACACCAGGCATCTGTCTCAGTGAGGCCCTTCTGTAGGATGTCCACATCATTTGGGGACTCTACTATGGCTCCTAGTTTGCAGTCATCTGTGAACTTCATTAGCCAGAGGCCTTCAGTGTTAGCCTGTACTTCAGAAAAGTAGATACCAAACAGGAGAGGTCCCAGGACTGAACCCTGTGGTACTCCACTTGTCACTGGTTTGAAGTCAGATTTGGAGTTTGCAACTTTTACAGTGTGGGTTCTGTCAGTGAGCCATTTGGCAACTCATCTTGTGACGTAGGGATTTATACCTAGTTTAGTGAGTTTAGCTATAATTCCAGAATGGGGGATGGTGTTGAAAGCCTTGACGAGGTCAAGATAGGCTGTGTGAACCACCTTACCATCATCTACGGCTTTGGTGACTGCTTCAAAGAAGTCAATCAGGTTCAGAAGGCATGATCTGCCTTTCACAAACCCGAACTGGGTGGGGTCCAGAGTTTGGAAGTTACCAATGTCTTTGTTTATGAGTTCCATGGTGATACGTTCCATGGCCTTGCAGACCAGGCTTGTCAGACTAATAGGGCAATAGTTCCCAGGAATTGTGGTGGCTCCCCCTTTGTGGAGTGGGATAACTGTTGCTGTGTGCCATTCAGTGGGCACAAAACCTGACGTGAGACTATGATTGAACATGGTGCTTAGGTGGGGATCCAGTTCATTCTGATGTTCATGTAAAACACAGCCTGGGATTTTGTCCGGACCCATGGATGCTGTGTTTTTGGTTTTAGAGAGTGCAGCTTTTACCTGCATAGATGTGATAACAGAGACTCTGCATTCTTCCTGTATAGATATGGGCCCTTTACGGGGTGAGAGGGGGGTAAAGTTATCACTGAACCTATCTGCCAGGATGTTGGCAATATCAGTTGGTTCTGTAATTTTTGTGCTGTTGTGCTGTAACTCAGAGCAGATCTGGGTGTTGCTATTGAGATTCTTGACATAGCTATAGAATGTTTTGTGGTTGCCCTTAGAATCAGTGGTGATTTTGTTTTCATAGCTAGCTTTGGAGGATCTTATAAGGGATCTCAGCTTCTTACTGAGGCTGACCAGGGAGCTCCTCCACTCATGGGATTTTACTCTCTTTTGCGACAGTTTCTTCCTTCTGTTGCAGAGTTTGTTTATGGCAGGGAACCACCAGATTGGCTTCCTTTTTTTGGAGGATAGCGTCTTGGTTCTGTTTGAGATAGCATGATCCATGCACTCGTGTAAGTGCTTATAAAGTGCATTTGTGCAGGATTCAGCAGCCATAACTGTATTGTCCATCTGCATGGGTGTCATGAAGTTCACAACTTCTGTCTTAAGAAGCATGAAGTTGTCTTTGGGGAAATTTTTTACCATGGTTTCCTTAATGGTGGGTGGGGCAGGATGCGGATATCTAAGGTGATTAGCTTATGGTCAGATCTGACCAACGAGGAGTTTATTTCAGGTGTGGAACACCGGTCACTCATGTTGGTAATGACTAGGTATAGGATATTGTTGCCCGTGGTGGGGGGTGTGGATAAGTTGATCCAGGGCATTGGAATTATGAATTCCAGAAAGCATTGAGTGAAGGAGTTGGTACATGAGTAGTTTCATGACTGACTTGAGAAACAGAGCTAAATCATGTTGGTTTGGTGATTTAAAAGATGAGCTGATAAATGACAGACTTGTATGTGGTATTAATAGTGCTGCTGTGAGAAAGATTTTGCTTCGTGACAGTAATTTAACATTAAGAAAGGCAATAGAGTTTTGTCAAATACATGAGGTAACAGAAAGACACAAGTATGTTTGCAAGTGACAAAGGCATGGTTTTAGTGAGCTCCAGAGCAAACGTAGGCAGTTTGCAACACGTGATAAACAATAACAGGCCTAAGCATGTGGCAGCTACAGGGTTTCCAAAGAAGCCACAAGGTTTTCTAGCAAGTTCCAGAAAGAGTGCAAGCTTCACCGCAAGCTCAGTGCAACATAAACATGAGTCAGCAAAACCCAAATCTAGCTTTATTGTTAAGTATTGCAATTGTGGTGCAAATCATGAGCCTAAATCATCAGAATATGCATTGATCCAAGAGATTTGAACAAAGCATTAAAAAGACCATATCATCCAATACGCACAGTTGAAGAAGTTGCAGTTCTAATACCGGATGCCACTGCATTTTCTGTTTTGGATGCAAATAGTTCATTTTGGCAAGTGATACTTGATCACAAATCCTCTTTTCTAACTACTTTTGGTACTCTGTTTGGCAGATACAGATCTCTAAGGATGCCATTTGGAATAAATTTTGCAAGTGAAGTTTTCCAGTGTGCAATGGAACTAATTTTGTCAGGTTATCCTTGTGCCATAATAGTAAATGATCTATTAGTTGGAGGCAATGGGGTAGCAGAGCATGACAGAAACTTCAAGAAAGTTCTAGGCACAGTACGTGAAGTAAACTTAAAGCTCAATCCTCTGAAGTGCAAATTTAGACTTCCAGAAGTTACGTATTTAGGACATTTGTTTACAAGTACAGGCTTGAGATCTGACCTGATTAAGCAAGCAGCTTATTCTAGAGATGTCAGCACCAGAGAATGAACTAGATTTACAGCATTTTCTGGGCATTATCAACTATTTAAGAAAATTTATACCAGATTTCAGTGAGGTGAAAACACCTTTAAGAGAGCTGACATGTTTTGTTTTATCTAAATCTTTAATATTATTAAATGTAAATGATGGTCTCCATTTGAATGAAACAAATCTAGCAATAGCCAGGAAACGCATAACAAGATGATGGAACTCCAAAACAACACTTAATATGGAAGACATTTTATCTTTACTAAAGAAAACAACTTTGATGGAAATAAAAATCAAAGAACTTCTAACTCATCCTAAGCCATTAGTTAATAATCCTTGGAGACAAGTCCTGCAATTGATCGATACAATGCAACTGGATCTAGTCTCTGTCTGATATATATACACACACACATATTATATATATATATATATATATATATATATATATATATATATATATATATATATATATATATGTATCCATGTCAGATCCACGAAAACACACTTCACCGACGACTGGATCACAGAGATGAGATCGCTAACACAACACATCCTGACAATGATAAGTATATGTATTATGGAACATAATGTATTCCCGTGTCCACAATACAGTTATAAAACAAAAATAAACATGTGTATAGCAGGGGGGGCAAGTCCCCCTGCACCCCCCACACCCCTCTACATAAATATACCAACTCCGAGATCGCAGCACATTGCAGAAATGGGAATACATCCCATTTCCCACTACTCACCATTGTAGAGGATGCATTGTGTCGGCGATCTTGTCTCTGTGATCCGGTCATCAGTAATGTTGTCGTGGAACTGATAGGTTCCCATATATATATATATATATATATATATATATGTGTGTGTGTGTGTGTGTGTGTGTGTGTGTGTGTGTGTGTGTGTGTGTGTTTATATCAACTACATTTATAAATATTCTAATTTCATATTTATGTCAGGCTGAATGTAAATATTGTATATAATTGTTCAAATTGTTACATATAATATTTGTGAATGATTCATACTATTGTTTTAAAATAAAAATTAATTGAGCAAAAAAAAATAAATAAAGAGAGCTAACATGCAAAAATGTTGCACAGTCCTGGCTGGAAAATCATCAAAAGGCATTTGATGATCTTAAGCAGAAAATTGTCACCCCACCTACGTTAAGATACTATGATGTGAATAAACCAGTTGTTCTTTCCTGTGATGCTTCAAAATTTCGTCTTGATGCAGTTATTCTTCAAGAGGCCAGACCAGTAGCCTATGCATCTAGGACACTAACTCAAATTGAGATGCAGTGTGGTCAAACTGAGAAAGAGCTTTTGGCAATAGTATTTGCATGTTCCAACTTTTATGATTATATTTATGGTCGAGCTATTCAGATTGAAACTGATCATCAACCTCTAGTTACTGTTCTAAATGCATTTTGCTCCAGCAATATTACAAAGAATTATGCTAAAATTGCAAAAGTACAATTTCAAAATGGTCTACACTAAAGGCAAATTATTCTATCTGGCTGATACTTTATCTAGATTGCCTAGAAGTACAACAGAACAGCTTGATGCTGAAACTTTTGACTTTGATGTGATGTCAGTGCTTAATTTTTCCACCACTAGACTTGATGAGTTAAGAGATCACACTAAGACTGACCAATTTCACAAAAGCTTAATCACTACATTAATGTTGGATGTCAGTGAATGCAATCTAGAGTATCAACTGAGGTGTAAGTGTATTTTCCTTACAGAAATGAATTGTTGATGGAAGATGGCATTATTTTCAAAGGTCCTAAAATTGTTGTTCCTGCTTCCTTACAACAACAATATATCCAGATTTTGCATCATGGTCACCCAGATTTATCATCCACTAAAAGAAGAGCAAGAGAGGTAGTATTTTAGCAATCGTTACTGAGAGACATTGAAAAAGTACTTTCTTCTTGTTCTGTATGCAATAGTACTAAACCACATTTGCAAAGAGAATCGCTTCAGCTAAGTCCAGTTCCTGAACTACCTTGGTCTACAGTACCAACTGATATCTTCGAGTGGAACAATCAACACTACTTGGTTTTGGTAGAGTCTTATTTGAACAGGTTTGAGATTGATCTGCTACCAAACTTAACTTCAACTGCTGTTATTACTAAGTTAAAACGTCATTTTTCAGTTCATGGTAGTCCACACAAACTTTTTTCTGACAATGGTACTCAATTCACTAGCCATTTGTTTCAGAAATTTGCAAAAGAATAGGACTTTGTACATATTACTAGTAGTCCTGAATATCCTCAATCCAATGGTCTAGCTGAACGTGCAGTGCAAAGTGAAAGCAATTACATGAAAAGTCAAAGCATGATAATACTGATGTGTTCTTGAATTTGTTTAATCTCAGAAACATACCCTGTAATGATATTCATGACTCACCTGCTCAAAGACTGCTTTCCAGGCAAACTAGAACTACGCTACCTATTTCATCAAATTTGTTGCAGCCTAAACCTAAGAACAATAAAACCATCAAGGCTCAATTGTTTAAGAAGCATAATATCCAGAAATCTAATTACGACAGAGTGAGGAGATTACTTCGTCCGTTGAGAAAAGGAGAGATGGTACGAATCCAGATGACAAAAGGTTTTGATAGAATAAGACAGATTACAGGCATCTGTGCCTAGCCGAGATCCTATTTGGTAGACTCTGAGGGTGTGGAGTATAAGAAGAATCACAGACATCTTCTTCCTAAAACAGAATCATCATCATTGCAATCACAACATTGTATCTGTGATGCAAACTAAATCAAAGATTGAGTCAAACATTGTTTCTAGACCAGAATGTGTTCAAAAGTCTGATTCTGTTCCAGAAAATGATTCGAACATTCCACAGGTCAACCATTTTGCAGAAACTGTCCCAGTTGCTAAATCTAATTCCCAGTTTTATGTCACACAATATGGACGAGTTTCTAAACCTAGTGTGAAATATGCAGCAACTTGGACTTGATTGTATATATATGTATGTATGTATATATATATATATATATATATATATATATATATATATATATATATATATATACATACATATATATATATATATATATATATATATATATATACATACATACACATATGTGTGTGTGTGTGTGTGTGTGTGTATACTTAGTATTGTATAATGCATGTCTATGGATTACCTGTGATTTCTGCATGCCAAATAATCTTATGACAAATTGAATGATCTATTTCTCAAAGAGGGATGATGTAGATCAGAGTTCTTTAAGAAGCATGTGAAACTGTGCATGCATGTATAAATTACAGACACATGCAATCACTAGTGGCATTTTGTAGAAGCAGCTAGAGAGTGAGCAAGTATGATCACAGTTGAGAATTTGTATAGAAGTTACTTAACTTATAGTCAGTAAGCCTCTATAGTGATGTGTTTGTATAAAATAAAGCTGCTTGAACAGACCCCATGAAGACTCATTTATTCATGTCCTAACATGAAAGTGACACCCCTCCTTGGTTTGAATCAGAAAAGAGTTTCATCCTCAGAAGGAGAGGAATCTTTTTGCTTACAGTGGAGCAGAAGCAGATAAGGAAGAAATAGATTGTATGGTTTGAAAGATGTGAAGGGCTTTAAGAAAACCCTGTGCAACTTTAAACTAGTCATACTGGATGGATTTCTTACTGGAAAGTGGGGATGGGGGTGAAAACTTTTTGTTTTTGTGTTCAGTTATGTGGAACATCCAGATGTAAGGTCCTAGAGGTAGAAGCAGCAGGTCTGACATCCTTACTTGAGTCTTGAATGTCATCACAAACCAAAAGCTCATGAATACTCGCTTCACCCTTGGATAAAATTAACCTAGCTGTATGGTCATCTTTTTGGACATGCTAGAATCCATAGCCATAATGGTCTTCAAAGTGGCAGGTTTAGAGGGTCCAGGGGCTGGAAATGTACCTTGGTGGAGTCAGCCACCTCGGATTGACTAAAAAAGTGGATGGCTGGTAATTATCAAATACTTATTAGTTTCATGTTACTTTTCCAACTGAGGGAAGCTTCAGAGGCTGAAGAGGATGATGCCATGACAAGATGAGTTAACATCTGGAAACATTCATTCTCAAGGAAATTCTTAAGGGTAATAATTCTACTTTGGGCTGTTTTAGTAGAGAAAGCATGACCAACAGGAAAGTATTATGTTGTATTCAGCCCCAAAACAAAACAAACAACTCAAGTGGGAGTCTGAGAGCCCTTGTAAGGAATCTGATGATCACAGTCACATTTTTGTTTTTTCCTGACAGACTTAAGAAAAATTTCTCACAAAAATTTCTGAAATAAGGAAGGCTCTCCAACAAGGTACTTATCTGCCTCAGTCTCTGCACTGAAGCCGACTGAAACAGATGACTAGAGGTGACTCTGACAAAAGTCCACATACCAGGACTAGTGGCAAGAACGTTATTAGTCTTTGCCATGTTCATATGACACTAACATCATGTGCCATGAGAATATGTATGGTGCACCGGAAAGGAGTGTGAGCTTTGTAAACTGTCCAGGCATATGGGTATCCTAGTGGATAAGTTTGACTTGCAAGGAATACTGCAACAATCATGTTATGAAGAACATCTTATTTGTTGTTAAATGTGGATAGGCTCACAATAATTTGGTCTTTTGTCAATGGAGGTTTGTTTACAGAGAAATATACATGCTGTCCTACTTTTTTGATTTTGCTTAGTTTATATTATTAATGATGCATCAGAGTTCAGAATGCAGTTGCCATTCTGCAAATGTGAACTAATCTGTTAGTCACCGCTGACACACGGACCTACTCTCTTCATTTTCGTAGTACCCCCTTTTCTGCCAGTCTGCTAAACAGCCAGCCTTCTACCACTTCACTTCACATCAGAAGCAAACTTCTTTCCACTTTCATCATTTTCATTGTGTACCGTATTTACTTACTTACTGACCAGTCGGCCAGCTTCCGCTTAACTTTGCAGAAGTAAAATACAGGTTGTGGTTTGCTTTATGAAGAAGAGAAGTACTGGTGTCTATGCATGGTAGTTAAATCTGGAATTTCATACTCAGAGTCATTTCAGAAACAGTGGTGATAGTGATAGAAACAAAGCCCCTGTAAATTTTAAGGCAAATTTCTAAGCTTATAATGAATCATTGACCAGTGCAAAGTTTGTCAGAACTCCCAAACTGGATTCAATGTTTACATTTTGCTACAATATACTTAAGTATTGTGTATGTAATATGCACTTAAAATGTGAGATAGGAGCAAGTTTATCAATACTTGTACTTTATTGCACTGTTTATTCTCCATCCTAGCACCTAAACTATGGGACTTCATTCTTCTCTCAGTCCGAGATGTCCAAAAGTACTCAGACTTCAGAGAACAGCTCAAGGAACACCTTTTTACCCAAAGTGCAGCTGCACTCACTCAGGTCACGTAACATGAACACTGCAGCTCTCTCACACACCCCTTTATCCGTATTTCATCCCTCCTTATCTCATCTTGTCATCCCTTTACTTACTGCCTCTCATTCATCCTACTTCCCTCTTCTCTTTGCATCTCTCTCAGACTTCTCCTTTCTAATGCTCTTCCCTCTGCATACTTCTCACACCTTTTCTCTGTCTTTTCTCCATGGTATCCTTTCTTGCAACTATTCTCACCTGCCTCTTCTAATGTCTTCATACCTCTCTATATAATGATAAACTGCTGTCTCAGTCACTATGGCAACATCTAATCCAGAAAGCTCTGCTAAGCATAATTCCATTTTTCCATCCATGTTTTGACATTGTAATCTGCTTCTTAAACTAAATGTTGAAGCATAACCTTGCATGTATATATATATATATATATATATATATATATATATATATATATATATATATATATATGGGTCTACTTTGTTTGATAAAAAATACATTTCACTGAAACTCATTTCATCGTGGCCTCATTTCACTGAAAACAAATTGCCTGAGCACAATTCACCGAAATCTCACTTCACTGAAAACTCATTTGACTGAAACTCATTTTGTCTAAAAAGGTATATGCCCTGTTCCCCACTGTAGTGCATTCCTGGAGTTAGTATATAAAGTAAGAGGGTGTGGGGGGCACAGCCCCCCACATTTGGGAGCGTAGCACCCCTCCTATTTTAAATGTTGTAAACCATAGACATGGATACTTACAAGTGGAATGAATAACTCTTTCCAGAAGATAATATATACCCAAACTATGTGGGGGGCTATATTTTGTGCTTTGTAGTATGTACCTTTACAGACAAGCCATCAGGTCTAACATGAAATTCCAACCTGTCAGTCAGTATTTCCTTTGGGAAACCTACCCCCCTGCTGAAAATATCTAACAAAACATTTGTCACCTTTTTTGCCTCAATGAAGGACAAAGCCACTGCCTCAGGGTATCTTGTATCATAACCTACTACCACTAGGATATACTTTTTCCCTGTGGAACTTGGGGTACTCAGAGGCCCCACAATACCCATAGTTACCATCTGAAATGGCTCCTCAATCACAGGCAAAGGCATCAAAGGATCTTTCACCTTGTCTCCTGCCTTGCCTACCTTTTGGCATTGTTCACAGCTCCTGCAGTACCCTGTTACATCTCTGGAAGTCCCAGGCCAATATAAGTTCTGCATAATATGTCTCTTTGTATGCCCATATGACCTGCAAAGGGAATGTCATGGGCTATGGCTAGAAGCACAAGATGATAGGCTCTAGGCACTACCAACTGCTGTATCCTCTCACCTTCTAGCCCTCCCTCAGGGGTCCACTCCCTTTGTCCCATTATACAGATTCCCCTTCCCTTGAGAATCAGTTGCCTCACTAGCTACCTGCCTCAGCCCTTGTAATGTAGGGTCTGAGAACTGAGCCTGTCTCAACTCTCTCTTTGTAACCCTTCCCAGCTCCCCTTCCACAGGAAGTCTGGCATCCTCTGACAGCGATGCCTCACTGTCAGCCTGGGTACTACTACTCACCTCTACTTTAGCAATCACTCTGTCCAAGGGAACATCAGTGCCCACAAGCAGCTGTGGCTCACCTTCAGTCTCACTGCTACAGAGTAGCTCCCTCCCTGAAGTAACCACCTCACCAGTCCTGGCTACAAGTATGCGATCTGTCTGAGTCTCCCCCAGGCTACCAGACTACATGCTAATCTTGAAGCCTGACTGCGTGTGCATAAACACATGGTACTGCCTCATCAAAATCTTTCCCTATCAGGACATCTGCAGGATGTTAGTTTGGTAACCTACTATTGGCATTTTGTCCTTCCCACTTACTGGCTCCCTCACCTTTTGTTCCCCACCTTGCCTCCATGGACATCTATATGCCACATGGCCCCACTCACTGGTTGCATTCAAAACATTTAACCCTAGGTCCTGGACATGTACCTGGACTAGTGGCTTCCTCTGCTACTGGCAGATTCTGTTGGGCAGTCTGGGCTGCCCAGCATGGGTTCCTTTAGACCTATGAGCAGTACTGGGGGTCCCTTTCCTGTGCAGGGATGTCCTGCTTGCTAGGTATAGGTCTTCCTTCATCCCCAACTCATCTGAAGTAGCACATTGTCTATCAGCTATCCAGATCCTTATGTCCTCAGGCAATGTGCTAAGGGCTTGTTCCCTCACCAAAAGGTCTGCAAGCCCTTCAAAAGTGGTGACCTGAACATCCACTTACCCACCTATAAAAATAAGTGCTCAGTTCAGAAACATATTCACACACACTTTCATCTGCCTTATGTCTATGCTCACAAAACTTTTTCCTATAAGTTTCAGGTGTTAGCTTAAAAGATTCTAACAGACAATTCTTAACAGCAGTATAATCAAAAAATTCACAATCAGAAAGTTTAGACAACACAGTTACAGCTTTACCATGGAGTAAGGGGGTCAGGAACCATACACAGAGCCTTTGGTCAACCTCATACTGTTTACATACCCTCTCAAACATATGAATGAAACTATCAAAATCATTCCCCTCTGTAAACTGCAGAAGAAATATACTGACCTTTTGTGCTTCTGAGGTCTGTTACTCCCTTCCCCATTACCTCCACGACTCTGGTGAAGAGTCAGCATCTCCTTTTCATGCTGCCTCTGCCTTTCCTTCTCCTCAGCTTCCAGGCGTAGCAGTTTCTCATTCTCCTCAGCCTGTAGACATATCAGTCTCACTGCTGCTTCTCTTTCCAAATACCTGGTCTCCAACTCATGTCTCTTTAGCTCCAGATGGATTTTTAAGTCCTCTGCAGAAAGGTTGAGCTGTCCATTCACTAAGTGTTGTACTCACGGCTAGTCCGATCACCCTCCTTATTGCTATTTTCTGATGCAGCTGTGAACAAAGCTGCAATCATGTCTGCCTTAGTCAGGTTTCCATGCACCAGTCCTTTAGCCTGGTACATCTCAGCCAACTGGATCCTTGTCAGCTTGCCATACTCCTCTGCTGACATGCTTGCCTGCTGTCCCTGACTAACTAACCTAACAAAAGAAATAAAACATTGTGATCTGAACTCTGAATATTCACTGTGTGGCTGATTTAGAGTACAAAAACACCTTCAGTGATCACTGTACACAAGCTACATAAATTCGCTATCCACACCACTACAAGCCAATTGCCAACCAATTAATATGTGGTATGGATATCCCACCACTGTCAACCAATTAATATGTGGTGTGGATATCCGACCACTGCCAACCAATTATGTGACCCCATGCACTGGCTCAGTAATCAAGGAGCCTCAGTCCTCACCACTAACACCAGTGAGGGACGTCCATATTGGGAAGAATAACAAATGCACACGCAGTAAAGTACAATTTCCCTTAAGAGCACTCAGAGATCACAGTCAGTCTGGGGCTGGTTTCTCCTTTTCTCTCCAGATCCCCAATAAGACTCCCCACTGGCACAGATATAGGGTATAGATCTCAGCCGAGTAGTCAAGCCAAAACCTCCAGTGCCCTCTCTGTACAACCAGTGCTTCATGTCCCCACCCAAGTAGCTGACACACACACACTTTGAGATTTGGTTTATATACAAACACACAGACACTCCTGGGGAAGGCTGGCACAGGTTCTCCAGCTATGGCCCCTCCTGCCAGGCTATAAGGTAGTAATCACTGCCACTAACTACTCTTATCAGCTACTAAAAAGGTCCTTACTAAAGGGTGCCCAATTTATACTGTGCAATATTATTATCCAAATAATAAATGGACGAACAGCAAGGCTTATTGGAGTGGCTTTGTACAGTATCATCAAATACATGCAAGTACTCTAGAGCTTAAATTATCTCTACACAAAACAGCCACAGTTGAAAGGTTTAAAAGTATTTAATAATAAATAATAAAAACACAAGACAAATCTTCTCAATTCAACACAGTGTTAGTCAAAGAGTTCAAAAATCACAGGAAAATGCTTAAAATAATACTGTATAATAGTCTGACATAAATGGAGAAAACAGCTAGTCTAAACTTACTATTTTCAATCTATTTCTTAAGAGAAACACTAAAGCCCAAGCACCTACTTACATACAGACAGAGCAAAGCAAGTGCTAGTGAGTGTTCAGTTCTGAAGACAAATGCAAAATGCTCTGATTCTCTCTCTCTGAGAAAGCCTTAAAAATAATACATCACTGCTGACTCATTTTAGATTACATCATTCTTCTCTGGTTCCCAGGCTAACAGAAACTCAGAGTTTTAACATTTCTTTGATCTTGCACCCTGCCATGAAACTACAACAATAAAAGACATTATATATGTAAAATTTAGCAATTAACTCTGGTCTCATAATATTAGAAGGAATTCCTCAGTCCAGAGATTATGTCTCCAAGCTTTGAGATCAGTCATACAATGTTTGACTTATCAGCAGAGTGCACTGTGGTTACATTTCTGAAGTTCAAGATTTAACACAGTTTTCTTACATTTAAGAGGACAAGCCTGTGGATTATATTCATATTTACAATGACATAGAATTATCTACAAAATTCTATCTAGCAAAGCTGGCAGCCTTCATATAGCCTCACAAAGACAGTGTTTTATAAGGAAATAATTCAACTCACTTTATTTTTGAAGATAGTTTTGTATCTATGGACCATTTGAAAGCCTTGTTTACTCAGACAGCATGGCAGGGCTACATGAAGACAGCTTCTGATAAGATATCCCAATATTACTCACCGGTGAAACAATGTCTGCAGAAAGCAATTAATACAGATCAAAGAAGGGTTGTAAGGTAGTGCACTGGTTTCCAATAGCTGAAGCCAAGTCAGGTGTCACAGATGGTTTTTAAAACTGTACAACAATTACCATTAACCAGAAAGCCAAAAACAATAGGAAAGGAAACAAAGAGACTATGAAGTAGCGCAGCTAAAAACAAGCAGCTTACACTGAATGTTTTTTTAACTCCTGCAACTGGACATTTAACAGATCATATGTCATGGAGATGGAAAATCGTCTGATGACTGAAATACCTGGAGATACATCAATAACAGAGACATACTTTAAAGAACTGGCATATGGAATGCAAAATAGTGGCCTGTTAACACATGGAATGCTAAACACTGAGCCACATATAGCTGAAGAAAAGTTATTCTACGGACTAGAAGACATTAACAGACAAAACTGTCTCTGCTCTGAAATAGATAACAGCACATTAAGACTCACTAGTATAGGTGGTCTATGTTACTTCATCAAAAATTTATTTCCATAAATACCTAATCATTGACCCCTTTACATCGAACATCCGTTCATTGAATGTTCACATTAGCGAACGGTTTTGATAGGGAAGGGAGTTAGTTGGTCATCAATTTTCCCTTTTCCTCACTGTAGTGTGATCTTGGAGTTCGTATACATAAGTAGGGGGTGGGAGGGTGTAGCCCCCCACCTTGGTGGGTTTGAAATAATATAGTGTGTGTGACAATTGCTGTGGTTGACAAGTAATTCTCTTCCCTATGAAAACCGTTCGCTCATGTGAACATTCGATGAATGGATGTTCAATGTAAATGAGTCGATGATAAGGTATTCGGTGAAATAAAACTTCGTTGAAGTAATATAGACCCTGGAAAATCTAATAGTGAGCATGATGCATCAACATGCAACACTTGAATTGTTTTATACAAATGATCCAGGGCAGTAAGAAAAATGTATATATCTGAAATGCAACAACAAAATATAATGAATTACTATCAAATAATCAAGTTAATATTAAGGAAATGAAACATTCTACAGCAGCAGACTCTGAAGGACATTCGTTCACTGAAATGCTGAAGTATAGCAAGCCAAAAAATGGCAGGGAAAAGACAGAAAGGGACTACTTACACATTTTCTAAATGTAGCAACTTCATCAGAAATACATTCATCACCAGGGCTTGAAAAGAGTAGAACCACCAAACAGCAACTATACCACTCTACTACATACATATATATCATCATCATCATTTAATAATTACTGCATTTTTGAAACATATTTGCATATATAACCTCCTCTAGTGCTAGACTTTTGATTGTATTTATAGCTTTTTTATATAAGATTCCGTGTATTAATAATGTACTCTACTTGGAGCTTTTGCCCCTGGGTGTCTGCTGAAAAAGGGCTCATGCCTAGTCGGACATACCCGGTTAACAAATGTCAAAATAAAATAAATAAATAAATAAATCATCAACCTCCATTCTACCATTCTGTACATGTGGGTGGGGTGTCAGGTCAATGGTTTCCATCTCTTTCCCTCTCTCGAGTGAATGCCACTCTCCTACCTTCTTTGACAGTTATGCCTGACTGCCATAGGTCTTCTCTCAGACAATCCCTCCATCTCTTCAGATGCCCTTGTTTACTCTTGCTTTCTTCCTATCACAAGTCTTTAGTAGAGTGTCTTCTGCTTTCCTGCATATGTGCAAAAACCACAGTAATATGTTCTCTTTGACCTCCAGTCTAATTGGAGCTACTTGGGCTTCTGCTATGAGCTCTTCATTTATTTTTCTATCACACAGTGTGCATCCTACCACCTGTCTCAGGCACTTCATCTCCATCACTTTTAGCTTCCTCGACTGCTCTGCCTTTATTACCAATGTTTCTGTACCATACAGTAGTACTAGTTGCACCGCTATTTTGTGCACCAAATTTTTCAACTTCTTTGGCATTCTTCAATAACACACAACCCTCAACACTGTGCCAGATAGCTGTAGCCCCTCTGATTCTAGCTTTGACCTCCTTATTCAGACTTCCCATCTCCTCAACCACCCCTTGTAGATATTTGAAACTGTTAACCTGTTTCACTATTTTTCAAGTTCTTTTGATTCTTCCATTTGCTGCAGTTACAACAGTCTTATCTGTACTCATGCTTTCAGTTTTTCATTCCATTCCCCTATCCTTTGCCAAAGTTATTGCTCAAAGTCATTGTGTAAAACGACATAGTCTGTATGCAGCAGTTTTGTTGATATTTCCACTCCAACCTGTTTGCTAATGTAGTCCATCACCAGTATGAACAGCAGTGGGCTCAGAGCTGAACCCTAATGTACATCTACTCCCACCTGGAGCCATGTTTTGAGTCCAAACACTGTTTATATTTATGTCATTGAGTAATTGTAATTATACAATGACTGCTCACTGCTATTTAAAAATGAGCACACTGATTGGACAGCCCAACCAGCATGCCCATTGTAAATTGAGCATATACCAATAGAAAAAAGTCTGGTTCCTGAAGTACCATTGAGTGGCCAGGCTTTAATTTTATTGGTATATGGTAGAGGCATTAGTCTGAAGGAAAGAAAGAAACTGAAATACATGTCATTATTTACTGACTTGGTTTCCAGTGGCGGCTGGTGACTTCAAATCAACGTGAGGCTGCAGGAGACAGCTGAATGGGTGGGGTCAACTAGAAAGGGGTGGAGCTATGCTAAAAATGCAAAATCTGGGATTTTAATTAAATACGCTGCCCTGGGTGCCAAACCATCGTTATGAGAGTCCAATCAAGACAAAATGAAGTGTAGAACAAAAAAATATTTCAATGCATTGGCTACATGACAGCTTACTTAATATCTAGATGGAAACAAAAAGGTTGTGAGTTATGACAAAATAAATTACTTTTTAAATACATTATTGGAATGACAGTCAAAATCAGGTATAAAAAACAAGCATCACTCAACCCACTTCTCCTCACACTACAGTTCTAATTATAATTTATAATCAGCTTTATAAAAGTACCAAGTAACATGCTGAAAGAAGCAATCTCTGTGATGCCCCCACTTGTAAAAATGTTTCTTATCCAAAAAAGACCTGCTGCCTGACAACAACTATATATTTGTTTCATGGGGAAAACATGATCAAAGCAAAAAATGAAACCACACCACTGCTGTAAACGACGTAAAAAACACACCATTCCACACCAGGAAACTGTTGGAAAGAAGCTTTGCTGGTGTATCCGGTACCTCGGCTTACGCCTTCAAGGAATATTTTCCACACAAGCAGCTCTTCATTATATACATGAAATAATTAAATAATTAGATCCAATTAAATATAATTACTTCTCAATAAATATTATTACAAATCAAATAGAATGCAAATGTTGTCCCATTGAAATAGTTCATCACGCCCATATTTCCATTAAAGTGCCCTGCTCTCAAAATATGAACTATAAATTAAATTATAAGCATGTATATAGTACTATTATATTTATTCCTGTACTATTTCAGCAGTGCTACCTTTCCTATATTGCATATCAAAAATATATATTATAATATAAATATTCAACAAAATAAAAACTCCCAATATTAGAAAGTGTCACTATAAACAGTAAATCTATATACATACTTAGACAAAACAGATGTTCTACACAGAAATCACATGCACAATATTTTTCCTACCCCCGCCCTACATTTAAATTAATATCAAGATTTAATCCCCTTGGGCAAAGGGTACCAAAATTAATAATACATTTAGTTTCCATTTGTGTCAGTTTATGTGTAAATTCATCCCCTTGACATTGAAATGGTTTGGCTTACACACAGTGAAATAAGGATGTCTGTACCCTCATGGCATGTGGCAAAATGTTCTGCAACCGGGCTCTCTAACCTGCTCCTTCTAATATCACCTAGGTGTTCCATTATTCTTTTCTTAACTGCCCTTCTAGTCTGCCCTATATACCACTTAACTATGGGACATCCACATCCTATAATGTAAACTGCCCCCATGGTTTCACAGTTGTATTGGTCCATGGCCTTATACATTTTCCCATTAATCTGCTTTCCATCTAAATGCCTGATCCTGTTTCACACTTTACATCTCCCACAAGGAAAACTACCTTTCCTACCCTGTTTTTTATCCAATTTCCTAATGGATAGCAGTTCCCTTAAATTCTTAAATCTACTATGGGAGAAAGTGACTCTCTCAGGAAACATTCCCTTCAACTTCCCATCATTAGATATTATGGGCCAAAATCTATGTACTAATGTTTTCAGGGTTTCTGAGAAAGGTGAGTACCTATTAACAAAGAACAACTTATCTTGATCCTTTTCCTTATTCAATTCCCTACTCTCCCTGTCAACATGTACCGCCTCTCTTTGCATCATACTGTGTGTCAGCTCCAATTTCCTAATCACTTTGTTTTCCGCTCTATTCAAAGAATCCAAATTATAACCTCTACTTAACAATTTAGTCCTAACCTTCACAAACTCAGAACCCAGCCTGCCCTTGTCTGAATTATTTTTGGCTGTCCTCAAGTACTCATCATATGGCAGCGAAGATAAATGAGGAGTGTGCATACTGTCAGCTCTAAGAAAATTATTAACTGCAGTAGACTTCTGGGATCTCTTTTGTCTGAATGCTATTTGGCTAATCCAGACTGCTGGTGAATCAGTCTGGATGTTTGTGTGCATGCATGGAGGCTAATCCAGACTGCTGGTGAACCAGTCCGGATGTGTGGAGTTCCAGGAATGCATGCGAACATGCATGCGTGGAGTTCCGGACTGACTTGCTTTTACTTTTTTATTTTGTTTTTCTTTTCTTTTCTTTTTTCTTTTTGTTTTATTTTCTTTTACAACTGGAGGGGCTGCAGTCTTGCAGTCCTATAGCACGAGCCGCCCCTGTTGGTTTCTCATCAAATTTGTAGTTTTCCAACAAATCACTGAGGAACAAAATCACTCAATAATGACATGCATTTCAGTTTCAGACTTTCTTTCCTTCAGGCAATGCACAAATATTCTCATAGTTTTCTAAATGTATTTATCTCTTTCTCCACATTTGTTGAGCTAAGAGGTCAAGAGGTACATATGAAGGCAGAGAAAATATAAGGAAATTAGGTATGTTCTGCAAAACTAAAGTAACATACCTGATTTTCACTGTATTTTGTTCCATCTCTCTCATACCTCTAAACTGTCTAAAGGTTACAGGGTTTTTTTTCTTAACAAAAAAAAAGTTTTGAAAATCTTTCCCCCCCCCCCCCCCAGGATTTATTAAGCTCCATGCAGGAATAGTGCTATTCCTGCACGGAGCGGATCGTGCCCATGTAGAGCAGCAGTGCGCCTTGCATATTAATGAAGGCGCGCTGCTGTATTCTCTACACGGATATGATCCATGTATGAGCGCAAGGGGGTGTGTCCGTGCAGTACATAGACACTAAACACATCCCCTGTACTCAGAAAGTGCCATACAGCACTTTATAAGCCATATTGGTATAATATTAGAGCGTAGCTGCAGACACTGAAATATAAAATAAATCATTTCAGAGTCCGCGGAAACTGAAATGAATCCAGCAAAGAGGAAAGCAATACAGGGGGTGTGTCATAGCTTCTGTGACATACCCCCTGTATTGCAAAAGTGCTGTACAGCACTTCTGCATCCTACAAAAGCAGCAAATGTGTGCAAATGCACACACATACCATTCAACCATACAGATTCTCGTAGAATGCCAGATTTTAGCCTCATATATTTGGTCCACTCTCCATAAAAGAATAGTTTTCTGGTAAATTAGTGTAAAATCATTGAAGTCCAAAGTTGGAAAATAATGAGTCTCAGACATTATACCTTTCAGAAAATTCATACTGATGCAAAGCCTGTTATTCTGTCAACTTTCTAAGTTGGCAAGAGCACTATTTAAAAATGTCCCTATGTTCGGGCCTTTGTCCCATTTTTATTTATGGCTATGTCCAGATTTATTGTTCTAAGAGGTTGAGAGGTATGCACACATAACGGGATAAATCCCCCAAATGTAAATAAGCACAAGCACAGCCCCACAAAAACAAGAAAGTCCACAGAGAACATGTCATACATCAGCATAAAACGTACACAGAATGCTGAAAGCACAATCATTGCCATTATGTCACAAATACAGTCCCAAGTAGTTGTCACAACACCACAATACACACCCATGGAGCCTAAAAAATAATAATAATATATCCTTGTTTTTAATGCCCTAAGGAATGTTTAAGTGCAGCTAAGTGAGTGTGTACATTATAGCTTAAACATCCCATAGGAGCTAAATAAAAATAGACAGATAAAAGTTTACAAGCAAACATAGTATAGTGGTTAGAGTTGCAGTTTTACATGCAGGTGTTCATAATTCATGTCCCAAGACAAACAAATAATTTTCTCATGTGAAAATAGTGTTAAAATTAGTTTAGTAAACTTAAATTATATAGCAACTATTTTTTGTCAACCAGGGTAGTGTAGCAGTTACAAAAGTGAGATATCAGTGTAGAAAAGATGTGAACCCCCCATATAAACACACGTGCCCCATACAGTATAGTCACACAAGAATATAATGAAATGAAAGCACATAGGGGGGGTGTCATGGAAGGTAAATGTAAAATTGTAAAGTGTACGTAAATATTTATGTTATATTATACAATGTCTGGCCATTAACATACATAAATGGGTACGCTAATTGGTCAGGCCAAACAGAGTGCCCGTTGTAAATTTGAGAGTATACTAATGGAAAAAGGTCTGGTTGCTTGGACATTTTCCATTTGTATATCTCCTGTTTTTTTCTTTTTTCTTGTCTGCAGAGATAGCAACAGAGAAATGAAGATCCCCAAAGCTTTTTTTAATCTATCTCACTATGTGTTACGAGTTGAAGAACTCATAGAACATAGTGAGATATCATAAAAAAAAGCAATGGAGATCATCCTTTCAACAGGGAAAGGAAGATGTCTGTTGCTTTTTTAATATCTCCCACTATGTTATACAAGTTCTTCAACTCATATAACATACTGAGCTATGTTAAAAAAAGCAATGAAGATCTCCCCATCTCTGTTGCCACCTCTGCACAGCACTGATGTACTGCATAAGTGAGGGAACACATCCCTTATGCATGTGCAGTACATCAGAAATGCCCCAGGATACTGGAAAACTATGGAAGGGCAGCATGGAGGCATGATACAATGACATTATATGAGAACGGCAAGTATTGTTTTTCTTAAATAATGTAATTTTATAATAGCAATAACCCATGGCTGGGTGTGGGCAATGCTGGATTTACCCATGGTTGGCATTGCTTGGTCACTCAGTCTTCACCCTCGTGACCAAACAACATCAACTGTGGGTAAATCCAGCATTACCCACACCCAGCTGTGGGTTGTTGCTTAAATATAACATTATAAGTATAATATACATAAATGTGTCTTAATCAGTCTGTATCCATCAGACCTTGTTCTGCCCAGCAACAAAATAGTCAGTCCTGCCAAGTCTCAAACCCAGGATGTTGCTTTCTGCAATCACAACACCATACCACTACACCATCTAAACTGAAAGACACAACAGTAGTTTAATGAACATATCCTGCATTCAGGTCATTTAACATTAATTAAAAAAAGAAAAAAAAAAAAGCAGCACCCAGTGTCAAACTCAGGGCCCTCAACACCATAGTCAAAGTAAGGTACCACCACACCAGCTAAGCTGCAGAAATTAATGTTGCATTTTCAAACATATCATGCAGTAGAGGCATACAACGTAAGGGAGAAAGCTTTGTAGAACCTTTCATGTGTTGTATATAGACATACACACACACATATACACACACACACACACACACATACACATATATATATATATATATATATATATATATATGTCTGATTAAACATATATATGAAAATGCACAGTCATAATATAGATATACATATATAAAAATATAGAGGAAGGAAAATAATATATATATATATATGTATGTATGTATATAACATGCAGTGCAGTTATATCTCAGAACCATCCCTCTCAACTTGTTAGTGCAAGGAACCTATATAAAGACTGTAAAAGGGGGGGGGGGTGGAATGGGCCACATATAAGGACATATTTCAGAAATTGTGTTACAAATGAAGACGTGTTACAGCAACAGTGTGTGTTTCAGCAGACAATTACTGAAGGATGTGATGAGGGAAACTGAAATGTTATGTCATTTATTTACTGACATAAATGCTTGGATCATCACTGTGATTTACCAGACAAATACAAATAAATTGTGGAACTGAACAAAAGTATGATCCAAACATCCGGACATCCTGTGAAGAATCTGGCAGTGCAGAGGTATGCTCAGAACCCCTTACTGCAATGAATGTGGATCAAGCCTGATAAAGTGGGGGGACAAAGGCCTGAAAATAGAGACATGTCCAAAATATGTTAGTAGATAAGCTGAGAACGTTCATGTAGCAACAGTGTATGTCCTAACATATATCAACTGAAATATCATAATTCCAGGACTCAATTGCTTCTCATTAGTTACTGAACTCAATCCTCACATCATCCCATTGATGTGTCATGCATTCATAACAGTTATGGGGACCAGACCAAAGATATTGTCCACACAACTGGACATCCTATGAATATGTGGTCATAATACAACATTAGGGGAAACTACACTGAGCTACCCAGCAATGTCCAGACTACAATCAGACCGACAACACTACCCAGGTCCAGCTCTGGGACTGTACACATGCATTAGCAAACATAACAGACACTACAAGGATGTAACACTAATGGAAAACAGACACTGGTGTGAAAGTGCATACCCCCAAACAAGTGCACCACAGTAACAGTGACATACCAGTAAGCAAACTGAACACAACAGTATAATACTGTGTGAGCAACCGCATACCGTTTGCCACTCACACATTCCCCCTACATATACCGCCCCAATTCACAGTGTACTGGGAATCCTGAGGTGTTACACAACATTTCACAATCAGCCCCTGCAAGCATATGGACCTGATAGACCACCAGCTGCTGTAGCAGCATGCAGAGTCAGATAGTTAAAGGATGTATGGCACTCACAGCTGCTACTCTCCCTACCCAGCCTAAAAAATATAAACACACAACACCGCTACATAACCTTGGCAGTATGTTCACAATGGCCAGACAGACATAACTGTCATATGTCCAGATTTCCACAGAATTGCCAGGGTGTGGACCCCAACCCTGGCCACCACTGCATACCATGGCCAGGAGTCTGCCAGGTCATTGGCATGATAGCTGGAGTGCAGTTGGTAATTACTAATATATCATAACTCTGCACCTCATAGTGCAGGACATGTGGACAACGCATGGCATACTTGTGGGTCAGGAGACTGGAAAGAGGGACATATCACACATAATGGTGTTACAAACTGAAACAGTAGCTGCTGTTACACGTATTGTTGTAACATCACATCCCTGAAGGATATGATGTCTGGAAAACCAATGGATTACAACACTTACTGACTACAATACTCACATTATCCTACCAACCCCACAAAAACAGATGTTGTTTGAGGAACAGACCAAGCATAATAGGCAAACATCTGGCCAGTCTGTGGACAACATGTCAGTTGAAAGGTATGTCAGAGGCATATCACTGTCAGATGTCAAATCGCCCAGTAAATGCATGTCCAGACAAACCCTGTCAGTGTAGAAACCCCCCATGTACATAACAGCAGTAATGACATACAATCTGTACCAAATTCTGGAGCTTGTCACACATGTTGTTGGGCTGTCTCCACATGTCCTGACCTGTGCGGTATTTCCACCTACTGTCTGTGACGCTGTAGGCCCCACACTTCTGTAATGTCCCCTGCACAGGCAAGGGAAATGGACAAGGCCTACATGAAGGGCATCTCATATGTTGGAACTAGCAGCTATGTCCAGGCCCACAACACAATACTATTTGGGCACCTACATAGCTTTATGGCCTCAGCAATACCTGACAGGACAACATCAACCCCCCCCCCAAGGTAGGCTGAACACCTGTGGTGGGCAGCAACAATACACAAACCACAGACTTGGTCCCTATATTGGCCATACAGGGCAAATCAGGAGCTTGCACCAACTTGGCATCGTCAGCCTTTGTCTATCAAGCATATAAGGTAACAGGTGGAGTACTGTAAGGCTAACTATGAGTACATATTGGACACATCCACTAAGGCCAATCACAAGCCCATCTTCACATATGTCTGCTATCTCTGAGGCAACAAACCAACCCACTCTGTAATGGTGGCTAATCAGACCACATACACACACAACATAGCTATAGGTAACCTGCTGCAAATAGGTTTAAGGTAAACATTACCCCCTGGCTCAGCAACACTATAACTGGATATGCACAGCACCCACACCCCTCCCCTCATCACCAGTGAGCAGGTACATATTGCCTACTGAAAGGCAACAAACGTTTGTATCCATGGCACCTGATAACATCCCTGTCTGCATCCTACATGAACTCAGGAATGTGCTTCCAGCTCCACTACACAATGCAGTCACACCAAGCCTTGGCATCATCCACACCCTATCTGCATGGAAGATGGCCAATGTCATCCCTTGACACAGACATGAATGAGGAGTATAGGATTAGGAAATTAACTAGCCCTCATTGGGGGGAATATGACACTTCAGGACCAGTAGTGCAATGCAAGCATATACAGTGCTGATACAGTACAGGGATATGGTGTGGGTGTGAGTGGTGGCTACTGCTATTCAATGTAGCTGTGCATGGTCCGTACATACTGCTGCCAAATGTATGAGGTCCTGTGATGTGTCTCCCTTTTTATGTCTTCCAGGTGTAATGTTGCATCAGCAAAGGTCAACTTTCTCAGCGGCTGAGACAAATATAGTCACAGGTGCCATACTACAAAACCATGCCATAATGTTTGGCTGGAGCCAGCAACATCTGCAGGAGAGGACTGGCCTGTGGGATGACCTTGTCCACAGGGTAAATGATGTTGGCCTGCACACATGTGCATACGAGCAGGTCCGCATTGTGAAAGTAACCTCATACGCCATGTCCGGCAAATGGCTGCTGCAATGGCCATGGAACGTACAGCCACAGGTGTGAGCCTGACCTTGCAGCCCCACTGACACCCACTGGGGAGCTCCTCAGGTACCTTGGGGCACCCATCCCAGTACAACATCAGAATACAGACCCCCCACATACTGGAGGTGGGTGGCACCCAGACAATGGATGAGGAGTGTGCAGGTAAGGCCCCAGTGTAGATTACTAGACTAGTGTAGCAGACATACTTGTAATTGTAGAGTATCTATGTGGATGTGTCAGGTCAGATTGCAGTTGAGGATGGGGTTTTCTTATGCACATCTATGGTGAAGGACAGCAAATTGTGTAGTATTGGGGGTTATACTGTAAATGTGCAGACATGCTGCATCCATTCTCTACCAATGCCACATGTGGGTCTGCTGACAATACTTCCCTCCCCCAACTACCTAGGTCCCTCCAGTCTGCATGTGGGACGGCAGCCTGCAGCTGGTGAGTATACAATTGTTCTGTTGTGGTTTGTCAATACCCCAGGCATGTGAAGGCCATGCAATGTACCATGCACACAACTGTCACTCATAGCCATATTGCTTTATGTGCATGTTCACTTGTGTTTTAGGTTAACTGCATTGCAACACAGTGGTCACCACATAGGCCTATCTGATGAGAATGTAACATCCCTGTAGCATACCTCATGCCCTGTCAGTGCAAGACCTCTGGACAGAGACAAAAAAAATGGGTGGACAAATGGCCTAAGGTAGGGACATGTGTGAAACATTGCTGTCATATAGTGGATATAAACAGGGTACGCACTCCTGTTAAGATGCCAGGTGTTTGTGATATATATACAAATTGAGACCACAATATGTCAGTCCACACCTTTCTTAAACTGTAGTGTGACCTATGATATGAAAAATTCACCTGTAAAACCAACCAATCTGTTGGCCACCAAATATGGAGTACACAAACCTGACAATAAGCTGGATGCATATGTGTGCACACCCTTCAAATAATATGTTATTGCAGCAGCTTGTGATTCACTGACAGCATACAGTCTGCTTGGGTACACATCTGTCATCGAGTAAAGGCATTCTGAGTAACACCAAATGACAGTCTGCTGTCCAAGTGGGATAATCATGACATGTGCTCAGTTGTCTTCAACAGCAACAGCCATGGCTTGCAGACAGCTTACAAAGCAGAAAAGAGATCTCATATTTGAAAGGTATCAGTCAAGAGTAGGGTAAGCATACACCATGGAACACAGTGGAGACAGTTGTCAAAAGGTGGATTGAATATGGGACAACAGTGCTGTTGAAAATAACCTGTCATCCCTCCAAAAATGATAACAACATATGTCAAGACCTGGTCAGGGAGGTTGCCAGGGGACATACAGCAACACCGAGGGAGTTGCAGGAATCTCTTGCTAGCACTAGTGTTGTGTACTACCTGTGAGAACACTCTCCCATATTCTGCATATGTCTGGCCTATGGGGTAGGGTCAGAAGATGGAAACATTTCTCCACACGAAAAAACATCCAGGGGTGGATACAAATTGCAATACAGCATATCATGTCTCCCAAAGGCAGGTGTGGAAATGTGTTAAGGTGTAATGAGACTATGGATCAACCTCACTGTCACAATACCAAAATGTATGTGTGGTGACAAACAACACCTCTCATAACCTGAAGACCAACATTCCCATGAGGAATCACACTGGTGGCAGTTGCCTGCTGTGGGGATGCTGTTCCAAAGCCAGAATAGGGCCTGTAGTCATGGTGGTAGAAATTCTGAACATTTCCAAATAACACCCACATCTGCTCAAACTCCATCAGGTTTCTGCAAGAACACTGAGGATGGGGAGGTGTGTCAGCCTTCACCATGACAAAGAACTGAAGCATACATCCAAAGCTACCTAAGAATGGCTCCACCTGAACACACAAATGGTTATGGATTGGCCCAGCCAGAGCCTAGACCTACACCAGATAGAAAAACCCTAGTGCGACCTGACGAGGACTGTGCACATGAGCTGCCCTTGCAATCTGACAGAGTTGGGTGGCCTTTGCATGGAGGAGTAACCAAATAATGCCAAGTCAGTATGTGCCATGCTGACAGATACCTTCACAAGAAGTGTGAATGCTGTAAGCCACTTACATGGTGCTTCAACAATGTATCATTGTAAAGGTGTGCACAGTTATGCAATCACCATATTGTACATATTTCAGCCATTATATTTTACATGTAACACATGTTTGTTTATCAATTGGATTGCACAGGTCATATGTCACATGAAAGGTGGGTAACATATTTGGATGCATTATTGCGGTCTCATCTTGTATATTACAAGAACATGGCATGTTAACGGGGTTGTGTACACTTATCATATCCACTGTAAGCTTAGAAGGTTGATGGTGTAACAGGAATTGTGTGACCACACATTCACTGCTGGTTTGGAAGTCTGACACTCAGATGTATGTCATTAATCAGTGATGTCACTCCTCATATCATCCCACTTATGTATCAGAGAAACACAGGGGCTATGAGAAATAGAGCAAACATATGAGCCAGACTTCTGCACATCCTGTGAAGATATGTACAGTTGTGAGGTATGTGCTGTAGTACTTGCCACTGTGCTATACAGGTGAACAGCAATGATGTATACATGGACGCAGTCTGTGCTGGGGAACAGCCATCACAAACTAAAACTAATCACATATCCCAGAGCTCTATATTGTCAGTTACATGTAGTAAAACTGGCTGAAATGCATGATGTTGAGGGCCATGTGTCATGCATATCACCATGTAGGTAATGTGTGGTTTGTGTAACAGATGTGTGCCACCTCACCTGTGTGTGTGTGTGTGTGTGTGTGTGTGTGTGTGTGTGTGTGTGTGTGTGTGTGTGTGTGTGTGTGTACACCAGCCAACATCAAAGTGCAGGTATTAATGTACATATGCTGTCTTCGCCTCACATGTGGCAATGGGGTTTGGGTTCCCCCCTTTTGGAAAATGATGTTATTATCTCTGCAGACTCTGATAATGATGATAGGAATAGTGAGGCACAGGTGGGGTTGTCAGGGGCTGAATCTGTGCCATTAGTTGGCATCCCACTCTTGTGCACACCATCGCTGCACACAGTGACAATGCCCACACATACCCCATCACCAGTGGCCACAGATGATGGACAGTTGGCAGGTGGTGGTATTGAACAGGCTAGTGTGGTGACTATGGCAAGTGTGAGTGTAGACACTGGCCATAGCCAGAGTGCAGGCAAGGTTCCATACAGGCGGATGGACAGGGGTGCTTGCAGGAGGAACGCTGCTTGTTGAGCCACTGTTATGAGTGCCGTAGAAGGAGTCACTAGACGCATGTACCAGGCTGTCATGGATGCACAGGCACATAGTGAATGCCACAACACACAAATACTCAGGGTGGTAGATGCAACTCTCCCTGATGTACATGGTGACATACATGACCTTCTGCGTCCACACGTCAAAATACTGAGGTCATTAATAGATGCTGGGGTGAGACCTTGGCAATCCCCAACCATGGCATGTCTGTAGTTGAGCATGTGGTGGGAGGTGGACATCGGCCAGGTGGATGTTGGTCATCACAAACAACAGCGAGAGTGTATGGGGCCGTGCACCTTCCCACTCCCTTAGTGGCAGTGACACCAGCACTACTGAAGGGGGGTTGCCATCCACATCACACCGGAGCAGGCCATGGCCATATGGTCCTGTCCAGTCCTGTCAGGGGCACAGATCTAGTGGACAGCTGCCACCATCAGGAAGAGTACTGCATCTAGCCTTGGGCCTGGTGGTGCCAGTGATACCCCTGGCAGGACTACTTCCCTAGTCTGTGTCCAGAGATGGTGACCTGGACACCCTGCCATGTACAGTCCACAGCTGTCCAATGTACCCCTGTGTAGGGCTGTCACATGGTGTGACTGTGTACATACATACACACACATCTGTATCACAGGCAGGTCACCTCCAGACACACACAGCACCTCTGCACAGCCCATCCATTGGATACCCCTCCAAACACACACACATGATGTCAACAGCATGGCCCAGCCTAGGCCTCTGGCAAACCCACACAACACTCTGTGCACATGATTGTACCTGTGCCACATCCCTGTCATCCATACCATCGATTCAGGGACATGCTAATATGGGTCTGATGCACAGGATGAATATAGTACAGTGTAAGCATGTAATCCTATGTAAGGTGCTGTCTACTTGCATTTCTTATGGGTACACATACATATCTTATTAGCCAGGATGCATTATTGCTGTTAGTACCACTGACTGAATGTAGTTTGACATGCTGTATTCTGTTTGTGTCCTAGATGTTTGTGTGTCTGCAGGCTGTGGCCCTGCAGACATTCCCAAAAGGGAGTATGTCAGAACGGGGCTACACTGACTATATCATAGGCAAGGTACAGCTTCATATGTACATGTATCAGGTGTGTATGCATGCCACAGTGTGCGACGGACACTGTTGTTGGACAGTTTCACCTTACATGCATAACCCTTGTCACAGACAGGTAGCCCTCAGACATGTCAGCTGAGTGTTGTATACTACCCCAGGCTCATACATACAGAACAGGTTACTGCAGTACCGTCAGCAGGTCCCTCACAAGCATAGCCATTACATTAACTGCAACAGATTCACCTGTCAACACCTGTTGACCCAGCCATGTCTTTAACATACACTCAACCCTAGTGCAGTTGATGAGGGCATGCATGATACTGTGTATGACAGGTCTGTGGTATGTATCGCTGAGTCCACCAGGTGGAACAGTGAGATAAAATGGTATGTCCTTGGCATACGCACACTAAGGACTGACACATGGGATGTACACACAGTAACATCAACACAGTCGACAATACACAGATTAGTAAACCTACATTTCCACCATTATGTACTGTTCTACTACATGCACATTACATGCCCCAGATAGATTATAAGCATGGGACATAGCATACTACCTCTTAAAACGTGTAATGTTCTGAATGCCTACATGGATGGTGAGATGATCCACCACACATAGGATGTTGAGTCATCTATTTCTCCTTCAGGCCTGGACAAGTGATAGTGTAGCACATGTATCAGCATGATGTTTCAGGCAGGTATGATGCATGATGCTGACATGTGTGTCACTACCCTCACTGTGGACAATTAGGCAACAATATCACATACATGGACATTGTTAAGGGACACAGATCACATATAGTTTGCCTAAATAATAGAATAAAATAAAAGGTCTATGCTTGTTTTCTGCCTTTCCTTTGACTAGTCTAGTCCACATACAGCTTTGCTGTAACTGGGCCTATTTGTAAGCCTTTGAGTGGTGCCAAAAGGTATGCTCTTCAATTGTTCCCTTACATCTGTTAGTTTTCTCCTTTCCTGCACTTTTACTAGTTTATTACTCTAGCACTTTACCAGACTTCTTGTAGTAATTATTGTAGCACACAAAAGTGCTATTAGCACTAAATGTTCTACAAGGAAACAGCTCAAGTACTTATTAGTAATGCCCACCCCTCCAGGCATGTGTAAAGGTCAGTTCCCTGTGCTCTCTCCTATTAACCTGGTGAACTTGGGCATCCTGAGGCAATGTAGCAACTGCTTCATGTACACTGACAACCCTCTCCTCTTACCTCCCAACACTCAGACTTGCGAGAGATGCACTTATATATGCAAATTGGAATCCACACACTGTCCAGCCAAGACCGGAATAGCTGTTCAAGAGGAGTAGGTCAACATTTGCACCACTCCACATGGAACACATAACCCTCCAAAATACACATCAGCACTTCCTGCAAATAACAACACACACCACACACCCACCTTCGCGTAGGTTCTCATTACAAATCTACCCAAACAGCAGAGGCCTCCAAGGGAGAAACACAGTCGAGCACCATAACACAGCACCAATCGTGATGCACATAACTCTCCTAAACAGTGTGCCACTCAACCAAAGCCTTTAAGGCAAAACAGCATGCACAACACACTAGTCATAGGTGACTTGATAGTGAGGCACACTGATGTCCCACGCACTAGGTTAAATAGGGAGAAAGTAGCAGTCAGCTGCCTGTCAGGATCCGCCACATAATGCATGCTCTCAGGTCCCTCAACAACAGGTACAAATATGACTCTGTCATTATACATGTGGGTGTGAATGACCTGAGATGTCCCTCCCTGGACTACATGAAGAGAGACATGGAGGTGCTCTTGGATTATGTAGCCCAGCCAGGTATGACCCTAGCCCTGAGCAGCATCTTACCATCTCCCAGAATGATACCACAGTACAAGCAGAAAATGATTGATTTCAACAATTGGCTATGTTTCTGGTGTCATTCCAAGTGGGTCCAGTGTCTGTTTGCCTGGGATGACATGATTGACAGACCTTGATGCTTTGTCAGAGATGGCCTGCATCTGTCACCCCTGGCCTTCTGGATACTGGCCAAAGCTCTTGCCACCCCTATAATTCCTTGTTTAGGCTTTGTACCAAAGACCAAATTACCACCATAACAGCTACAAACAACTGCAATCTGAAGGTCATGCTGCTCAGTGCTAGAAATGCAACTCTCAAAATGCACTCACTCGAAGCACTCTTTAAAATGGCAAACATCAACATTACTGCTGTAACAGAAACCTGGTTCAAAGCAGCGGAAAGCACCCCTGCACTACCAGGCTATACCTCATTCCACACCTTTCGGCCCAAGAGCTTGGACCCAAAGCTCCCAAGGCAGTGGTGTTTTCATACCCATAAAGGATGTGCACACCTCCACACTGGTAGCCCAACATAATGCATCAGAGATACTGCAGGTGCAGCTAACACTGGGTAATACAGCGATTCAGGTCATAGCCTGCTATAAGTCCCTGACCATGTCCCAAGACTCACACTCCTCGTTCCTAAGCACCCAGGAAAATATTAGAGTCCAACCTAACACTCTCAAACTGGGTGACTACAACTGCTCTTCCATTAACTGGGAAAACTACTCATGTACCAATACACTTGGCCAATGTTTCCTGGAATTCATTAATTATAATGCCCTGGACCAGGTCACTTGTACCCCAACTTCAGGTGGCAACATCCTTGACCTGTTCATTACTAACACGGGCAACTGTTGCTCTACACCAATAGTCAAATCCTCCCTGGCTAGATCCAACCACAAACTAATCACCTTGGGAATCTACATCCCTCCCACCCCCACCCCCCTGCAAGTGTAACCACCACATCAAACTTCTCCAAAGCTGGTCATTACTAACATGGGCAACTGTTGCTCTACACCAATAGTCAAATCCTCCCTGGCTAGATCCAACCACAAACTAATCACCTTGGGAATCTACATCCCTCCCACCCCCCTGCAAGGGTAACCACCACATCAAACTTCTCCAAAGCTAACCTTTGGCTCCTTAAAACAGAGGTGGCTAAGTTCGCGCCACCCAAGCAAATGGAGAATAGTTGCATGACCACCAAATCATACACCAATGCACTGTACGAACACATACACATATGCATGGATCTCACCATACCCAATAGAACCAAGACGCTGTCCTCCAAAACAGGAAGCCAGTCTGGGGTCTCCTGCCATACACTAACTCAACAACAGAACAAATAAACTGATGTGGAATAAGGTGAAGTCCCAAGACTGGAACAACTCCCTTATCGGCCTCAACAAAAGGTTGATATCACTCATCAAATCCTCTAAAGCTAGCTATGAAAACAGAATTGCAGCAGATAGTAAAGACAAATGCAAGGCCTTGTACAGTTATGTAAACAATCTCCACACCAATACCCAGATGTGCTCTGAGCTACTGCACAATGGTACCTTCTATACCGAGCCAATATATATTGCCAATATACTGTCAAACAGATTCAGTGCCAACCTTACCCCTCTCTCCCCCAAAGGACCAATCACAATACCAGTAGATTGCCAGACACCCAGTATTACTGCTGCAGAAGTTAAAATAGCACTGTCCAAGGCCAAGAATACATCTTAGGTTCATAGGTTCATAGGTAGGTACTAGGCTATCGGCCCAAGGGCCTATGTAAGCCTAGCCAGCAAGGGTACCATAGCTTATGCCACCCAAGAAAGTTATTTTCCTGTGCCACTGTCCAGCAGAGACACAGAAGTGATCCCCGGGGTGTACCACTGCAGATTATAGGTTCATAGGTTCATAGGTAGGTACTAGGCTATCGGCCCAAGGGCATAAGTAAGCTTAGCCAACAAGGTTCCCTGGCTTATGACACCCAAGAGAGTTATTTTCCTGTGCTACTGTCAAGCAGAGCCACATAAGTGATCCCCAGGGTGTATTTCCTATTTCCCATCCACTCATCAAGATTTTTCTTGAAGAGTGCTAATGAGGAACTTTGCTTGACATAGATGGGTATCTTGTCCCAGAGTATGGGAAGTCTCTGGGACAGGAATCTATCCCTCCGGCATGTCTTGTTCATTGTGGTGACAAGGTGTAGGTCCCTAGAGTGTGTAGCTCAGAGGGTTTGGGATTTCTTTAGGTGTAGCATGTCCAACAGCTCTGGGTTTGACATAGCTTTATATGTTAGGCAGAGATCACCTCAGAGTAGAAGATATGCTACGGAGTAAAGCTGGAATTTTTTGAGGCGGTCAGTGTAGGGCATTTGTTTGAGGCCAGTAATCCTCTTTGTGAGGTACTTCTGTGGCCTTCCCAGCTGCTGCAGATGTCTTGTGAGGTACATTTCAAAAGGGGCGTTGTACTCCATAATGGGTCTAATGAATGACGAGTAGAGCGGAACAATGACTTCTTTTTCCCTGGATGAGAACCCTTTTATGATGAGGTGTGCCACGTAGAAGGACTTCCTGACTACTGTGGTGATGTGACTATCAAAGGAGAGACTACTGTCCACCAGGGTCCCAAGATCTCTTATCACGCATTCAGTGTTAAGTAGATTGCTGCCTATGTGGTAGTTCACGGGTACAGAGTTTTTACCAAAGGGGATGACACTGCACTTTTTGGCATTGAGCTTGAGGCCATGGCTCTGACACCAGGCATCTGCCTCAGTGAGGCCCTTCTGTAGGATGTCCACATCATTTGGGGACTTGATTATGGCTCCTAGTTTGCAGTCATCTGCGAACTTCATCAGCCAGAGGCCTTCTGTGTTAGCCTGTACTTCAGAGAAGTAGATACCAAACAGGAGATGTCCCAGGATGGAACCCTGTGGTACTCCACTTGTCACTGCCTTGAAGTCAGATTTGGAGTCTGCAACTTTTACAGTGTGTGTTCTGTCAGTGAGCCAGTTGGCAACCCATCTTGTGACATAGGGATTTATACCTAGTTTAGTGAGTTTAGCTATAATTCCAGAATGGGGGATGGTGTCGAAAGCCTTGGCGAGGTCAAGATAGGCTGTGTGAACCACCTTACCCTGATCCACAGCTTTGGTGACTGCCTCAAAAAAGTCGATCAGGTTCAGGTGGCATGATCTGCCTTTCACAAACCCGAACTGGGTGGGATCCAGAGTTTGAAGGTTACCAATGTCTTTGTTTATGAGTTCCATGATGATACGTTCCATGGCCTTGCAGACCAGGCTCATCAGGCTAATAGGTCGATAGTTCCTGGGATCAGTGGTGGCTCCCCCTTTGTGGAGTGGGATAACTGTTGCTGTGCCAGTGGGCACAAAGCCTGATGTAAGGCTATTATTGAACATGGTGCTTAAGTGGGGAGCCAGTTTGTTCTGAATTTCGTGTAAAACGCAACCTGGGATGTTGTTCAGTCCCATGGATGCTGTGTTTTTGGCTTTAGAGAGTGCAGCTTTTACCTGTGTAGTTGTGACTACAGGGACTCTGCATTCTTCCTGTATAGATATGGGCCCTTTAGGGGGTGAGAGGGGGGTAAAGTTAGCACTGAACCAATCTGCCAGGATGTTGGCAATATCAGTTGGTTCTGTAATTTTCGTGCCTTTGTGCTGTAACTCAGAGCAGATCTGGGTGTTGCCATCTAGATTCTTGACATAGCTATAGAATGCTTTGTGGTTGTCCTTGGATTTAGTGGCAATTTTGTTTTCATAGCTAGCTTTGTAGGATCTTATAAGGGATCTCAGCTTCTTACTGAGGTTGACCAGGGAGCTCCTCCACTCATGGGATTTTACTGTCATTTGCAACAGTTTCTTCCTTCTGTTGTACAGTTTGTTTATGGCAGGGGACCACCAGATTGGCTTCCTTTTTTTGGAGGATTGTGTCTTGGTTCTGTTTGGGATAGCACAATCCATGCACTCGTGTAAGTGTTTATAGAGTGCATCTGTGTAGGATTCAGCAGTTGTAACTGTATTGTCCATCTGCATGGGTGTCATGAAGTTCACCACGTCTGTCTTAAGAAGCATGAAGTTGGTTTTGGAGAAATTTTTTACTGTGGTTTCCTTATTGGGGGGTGGGAGCGGGATGTGGATATCAAGGGTGATAAGCTTATGGTCAGATCGGACCAACGAGGTGCTGACTTCAGGTGTGGAACACCGGTCACTCATGTTGGTAATGACTAAGTTTAGGATATTGTTGCCCCTGGTGGGGGTGTCGATGAGTTGATTTAGGGCATTGGAGTTTATGAATTCCAGAAAGCGTTGACCTAAGGAGTTGGTACACGAGTAGTTTTCCCAGTTAATGGTGGGGTAGTTGAAGACGCCCATTATTAGGGTGTTTGGTTGAACCCTAATACTTTCCAGTACATCAAGAAAAGAGGAGTGGGAATCCTGGGGCATGGTGGGGAATCTGTAGCAAGCTACAATTTGGATTGCAGTTTTGCTCAGAGTTAGTTGCACTTGGATAACCTCGGATGCATTATGCTGAGCAACTAGCCTGGAGGTGTGGATATCCTTAATGAATATGGAACTGGAAACCAAAAGATTTCAGCGTTCAAGAAAAACAGCAAACAGAACCAAATGTAAAGAACACTGGTCCCCTGTGTCTTGACACGCCAAACCACAATATATGGTCTCAACAAAAACGAAGATAAACCAATGAATAAAAACAAGAATTTATTGTTCAAAGAAGTTAAGCGCTTTCACTCGCTACGCTGCGAGCTTCTTCAGAACTCCATAACAATGTAACAATCTCATTTAAATAACTTCTTTGGCACCAAAGAAGTGCTGCATTAAAGCAACATATTCTATAAAACACAAAAAACTTAACTAATACTAATACTAATAAATGCCATAATAATAAATGGCATAAATCAGTTACATTCATTCTCACTATCATAAAAATACAAAGCTAGTACACAAATGTATCAACAATAAATCTAATAGCTTCACTTAAAATCCTTAATTTTCACTAAATAGTGAAAAACAACAATAAATAATTATGTTAGTTGTAAAATATGCTTAATGGTAATATAATCGTTCAGTCCTGGTGCATTAGAGGCATCAGTATATAACTGCCACCAGATTTCTTTATAAGACAGTAGTCCTTTATAATCTCCCCCTCTAGGATCTGTTTGAACACTTTCAAGGATGGTAAATTTAAAGATATGTCTGTTTCCACATTTTTTAACATGTCTATATAGGGCATTGTTTTCATCTTTGGTCTTAATACTGTATAAATGTGCATATATACAATTATTGAATTTTCTCTCTGTTTTTCCTATATAGAATCCAGAATAGGCTGTGCATTTAGCTAAATATATAACCCATCTAGTGTTGCAGTTGCCTTGAATAAACCTTATATGTGTCCTGTTGACATTTTCCAAAATAATTTTACCTTCCTCTAGAATAGCATAACACTGCTTGCAACTCCCGCACTTAGTAGTATTTCTATGGGTCAAATTCTTACTAATGCCGCCTCCTTCTAGATAATTCTTGATGTTACGCCCCATTTTATTAACAAAAATTGGCTGAGATCCCAATATTTTTACTATTTCCTGATCCATCAATATGATGTTCTGACTACTAACCATACTTTTCTTGATTTTACTAAAATGTGGACCAAATTCCAGAACACAAGCTCTCCCAAAATCTGTGGTAGATGTTTTATTGTTTTTAATCTGATTTGCATTGTTGTTACCTCTATTATTATAATTCTGACCTAATAGAGGTGTGTATTTTTTACCCCATTCTCTAATAGTTGTTTTACATATACGGGTCATCATATTGATATCATAACCTCTGTCTCTAAAAAGAGAAGCGATAAAAGACACTTCTTCCAACATCTCAGAATACGTAGAGGTCATTCTAATAGTGTGTATAATTTGACCTCTAAATATGTTGGCAAATAATTTTCTAGGATGGTTACTTGAAAATTCTAAGTAACTGTTGGAGAAAGTGTTTTTCCTATACAGTCTAGATTTAAAACAGCTATCACCTTTAGAGATGTATGTGTCTAAATATGGGAGACCTTCCATATTACATGAAGTTGTAAACTTCAAAAACTCGCTACTTGAGTTCACAAAATCCAAAAATTGTGTTAATACTTCTATGCCACCATCCCATAAGATGTAGATATCATCTAGATATCGCGAGTAATATTTAATATATTTATTGTACTCACTTGTAAATAACTTTTCCTCCTCCCAGTCCAGCATAACTAAATTGGCGTAAATGGGAGCGCAGGCAGCTCCCATAGCCACACCTTTTATTTGTCTGAAGTATTCTCCCTCATACTCTATATAATTATGTTCCAAAACTAAGGACATTAACTCTAAAATTAAACAAACTTTGTCCCATTCAAATCCACCATACTTTCTACTACTATTGGCAAAAATCCTCAAGACCTGCATCTTTAGGAATGCAGGAAAAAAGGTCGACAACATCCACTGTGACAAAAAGTAACTCAGCATTCCATAAATGTACTGGATAGTTTCTCAAAAATTCCCACGAGTCCTTAACTAAGTGGGGTATTCTGTCATAAATGTGTTTGAGAAACTTGTCAATAGCAGTTCCAATTGGAAAAGTTTTGGATCTGCTACCAGATATGATGGGTCTGAATGGGGGATTGTCAATACGCTTGTGTACTTTAGGTATGCCCACTATAGAAGCCAAAACTGGATGTTCTACCTTTAGATAGTTGTAAGTGTCCATAGTAATTCTTTTGTCTATTAAAAATTCTTCTATGTGTAAATCAATGTGTCTATAAGCTATATTAATTTCATTTAATGAAACTATCTCATAATTACCTGTAATATGTAGTAGATCATATATTTTGGAGATGTATTCTGTGCTGTCAAAAATGACAATACCTCCCCCTTTATCAAGTTTCATTATTCTAATATTTTTGTCTCTTCTAAGTTCTTGTAAAAGCTTCTATTCATCTTCAGGTAGATTGAAACTTGTTTTAATATCTTTGAGATGATTCTGTAATTGATGAATTTGTCTAGACACAGATTTGTCATAAACAGATATGATGGGGTGCATGGGAGGCATACATGTGCTTTTCTTTTTCAGTATTCCTAGTTCTCTCCCGTAATGGGATTTTTCCTCTGTGTTGTTGAACGTGATGGCTAGATTTAATTTTCTAATATATTTTTTAAACTCAGTAAGGCAATCAATGAGTCTAAATTTCGCAGTTGGTATATATTTCATCCCTTTTGAAAAAAGCTTGAAATGGGAAATGTTTAGTGGAAGGTCTGTATAATTATATATATTAAAATTTTGATAGGAGTTTACTATACCTTCTCTAATAATAATCTCACTATGTGAAGTATAAGTAGAACCAACTACTTCTTCTCTTCTAAAGTCTTCATTGTTAGCTTGTCTCTCTTTTCCTATGGCTGTCTCCACATAATCTGTTGGTGTTTTAAATTCACTACCCAGTGTCTTAGATCTCTCTAATAATATCCTAGATGTCTCTAGAAGTATTCCTGTTGTCGATTTCTCTGATACTCTTTGTAATAATACTGGGATCTGTGAAAGGACTGTGAGTGGTGTTCCCTTGGGTTCCCTCCCCATTTCCTGTCCCATTGTTGCCTTGTATTGCCACCTTGGTATAAAAAATGTGTTGCCTTGTCCTCCTGCAAGTTATGGTCAAAATCCCCTTTATTGTGCATATTATAAGGTTTGTTCTTATTATAAAAATTGAAAGTTTGCACAGATATCGATGTTCTCCATTTTAAGTAGTGCCTCGAGTGAGTGCATTTCTATGGAACCTGACAATATCCCTGGCTGTGTTCTACATGAACTACAGAGTGACCTGGCACCACACCTGTGTGCCCTGTTCAATCAAAGCCTCACCTCAGGCTTTGTCCCTATCAAATGGCACACTGCTAAAATCATCCCTCTCCATAAAGGAGGAGTGACTACAGACCCTGGGAACTATCACCCTATTAGCCTGACGAGTCTGATATGCACAGCTATGGAACACATCATCATCATGGACCTAATAAACAAGGATACAGGGAATCTTTAAACTCTGGATCCCACACAGTTTGGTTTTGTGGAGGGTAGATCATGTTTGCTCAACCTGGTCAACTTCTTTGAGTCAGTCACCAGAGCTGTGTATGATGTGAAGGTGGTCATACAGCCTTCCTTGATCTGGCCAAGGCCTTTGATACCATCCCCCACTCTGGAATCATAGAAAATCAACCCTATATCACTAGGTGGGTTGCAGACTGGCTCACAGATAGAACCCACAGTGTGAAAGTATCTGACTCCAAGTCAGACTGCCAACCAGTCACGAGTGGGGTCCCACCATGTTACATCCTGGGTCCTCTCCTGTTTGGTATCTACTTCTATGAAGTCCAGGCCATCACAAAGGTACTCTGGTCGACAAAGTTTGCAGATGATTGTATGTTGGGAGCTATTATTAACTGCCCTAGTGATGTTGACATCCAGCAGAAAGGCCTCACAAAGACCAATGCATGCTGTCAGAAGCATGCCCTGAAGCTCAATGGCCAAATATGTGTCAGCATCCCCTTTGGGAAAAAACTCAGTTCCCATAAATTACCACATCAATGGTGGTCCACTGAACACAGAAGGCATTATAAGAAATCTGTGAACACAGATTGACAGCAACCTCTCTTTTGACCACCACATTGTCACTGTGGTTAGACAGTTCTTCTATGTGGCACATCTAATTACTAATGGCTTTGCATGCAGGAAGTAGGGGGTCATTGTCTCCCTTTACTCTTCCCTCATTAGGCCAATCATTGAGTACAATGCCCCATTTGGCATGTACCTCAATGGACACCTGCAATAACTGGAAAGGCCGCAAATGAACCTCACAAAGATGATCTTAGGCCTTAAACAGTTGTCCTGTATGGACAGACTCAAAACACTCCAACTATTCTCTGTCTCATATCTCCTACTTAGAGGCAATCTCTGCTTAACTTACGAAGCTATGTCTGACCCAGCTCTGTTAGAAATGCTACATCCAAAGATATCCCACTCCCTCCATACCACATGCTCCAGAGACCTCAACCTCATTATGACAAGCAACAGAACATGCCAGAGGGATGGGTTCATAACCCAGAGACTGACCATGCTATGGATTAGATGTCCCATACATGTCAAACAGAGCAACTCACTGCCCTCTTCAAGATAAATATTGATGAATGTATGGGAAATAGGGAATTCACCCTGGGGATCACTACAGTGGCTCTACTCTACAGAGACACTGGGAAATAATGTCAGGTGGTACAGTACAAGGGTAATCCTCTGGCTAGGCTTGCAAAGGCTCCAGGGCCATTAGCCTAATGCACACCTAATGAACCTATAAACCTAAGCATCTGGATATTGCATAGACATCTTTGCAGAGGACTGGAATGGCCTGCACAATGGTTTAACATGCTGTATGTGAGGCAGATGCCATTACCATGCTATACAAAGTAATGCCATCGGGAGGTGGGAAACAGGCATGGATGGTACATCAATCAAAATGCTATCAGACAAACAGGATATGATATTTGCCTAAAGAGACACATACAGACACACACACAGTTGCCAGTATTGAGATTAGAACCCCTACCTATCTAGTTATGTCTACTATAGTATTACACACTTAGATGCACTACAGAGCTTACATGATTTCCCCCTAGTCTCAAGGTACTTCTAAGGTGAATGACATCAGCAGGCCTTTTAAAGTAGAGTGATGGGACAATTACAGGGTGGTACACAAATCAAAATGGTATAACTCAGGCAGTACATGATTCTCATACTCACATATGCACATAGTTGCCAGTACTGAGATTAGAACTCTTGCCTATCTAGTTATTTTTGCTACAGTGTTATGCAATCAGGCGCACCACAGATCTTACATGAGTTTTTCTAGTCCCAAGTAACTTCTATGGTAAATGACATCAGCAGGCCTAGTAAAGTAGGGTGATGGGACAATTACAGGGTGGTACACAAATCAAAATGGTATAAATTTATTACAGTACATGATTCTCATACCCACTCACACATACAGTTGCTAGTACTGAGATTAGACCTCCTGCCTATCTAGTTATTTCTACAACAGTGTTATGCAGTTATCAGATGCACCACAAAGCTTACATGAGTTTTCTTACTCCCAAGTAACTTCTAAGGTTAATGACATCAACAGGCCTAGTAAAGTAGGGTAATGGGACAATTACAGGGTGGTACACAAATCAAAATGGTATAACCCAGACACTACATGATTCACACACACACACACACACACACACACACACACACACACACACACACACACACACACACACACACAGTTGTCAGTACTGAGATTAGAACTCTGGCCTATCTAGTTATTTCTACTACAGTGTTATGCAGTTATCAGATGCACCACAGAGCTTACAGGAGTTCTCCTAGTCCCAAGTAACTTGTAAGGTGAATGACATCAACATGCCTAGTAAAGTAGGGTGATGGGGCAATTACAGGGTGGTGCACAAATCAAAATGGTATAACCCAGACAGCACATGATTCTCACACTCACACAGATGCACACACACACACACACACACACACACACACACACACACACACACACACACACACACACACACACACACACACACACACACACACACACACACACACACTTGCCAGTATTGAGATTAGAACACCTGCCTATCTAGCTACGTGTACTATAATGTTACGCAGTTACCACATGCACTACAAAGCTTACTGAGTTAACAACTGGCCAAAGGTGCTGACAACTGCACAGGTGAGCTGAACTGTTACAGGTGCCAGTAAGAATGCCTTTAGTCTTTCCCTTAGATCTTGATAGTTGTTTCTTTCCTGCACTTCAAATAGCCTAATAGCTTTACACTTCAACAGGTTTATTTATCACATATTCTAGCACATCTGAGAGCCATCAGCATAGTAATTTCTCACATAAATAGCTTCAGTACCTAGTAGTTATGATCACCTCTCCTGGCATGATTAAAGTGCAGTTCTCTGTGCTTTTGCCCGTTAACCTGGTGCACTTGGGTATTCTGATGCACTGTTGAAACTGCCTCATGTACTCAGACAACTGTTAGAAAAATATGTATTAATGTGTGTATGCTTAATGCTAATTAGTAGTTAGGAGAATTAACACGTTTTTCATTCTATTTTACATGCACTGTGTTATATATAAATTGAGTTTCATATGAGACTGAAAAAGATGCTTTTTGAAACTGCAGTGTGCTTTCTGAAACTTGCAAGATGCCCTCTGACCTAGTAATTGCTAGCACAGCAATATTCATGTTTATGCCTTTCGGAAATGTACTTGAGAAGCAGGTGCTTATCTGCTAGGTCAGGAAGAATGAATGAACAATGCTATATTCTGTTAATGTAATGATTCTAAACAATCAGCTCTGTTCAAAGTATGAGAACATGTACAGCTGCAGAAGCTTAGAGATAAATGTAGACAAAGGATTATTAGAGAAATGAACTGTTAGCTTTGTGCTTGAATTAGCCATAGTACCTTGAATGGCAACATAACATGTATCTAACTGGTGGTAATGAAGGCCACGTTGTTTTCCTTAGGAAGTTTCTCACAAAAATTGATAAATCAGCAGAAATTCATGAGCCTGATGGTCAACAAGTGATGATGAAAAGACTGGTAATTCGTTATGTCAGCTTGGTAGGCAATGTCTTATTAGAGAATGTATAAAAATGAAAGTATTTCCTGTTTCTGGTTAGACAAACTCTGTAATAGCACGTTTTTGTCTCCTTGCTGCAAGATTAAAGTGCCTTAACCTGAACCTACCGTGTTTTGATCATTTTTAAAGTATATTTTTCCTTTGACAGTTTGGTCCTTCGGACCCGAAAGTATCTCTCGCTCTAGGCCTAGGTCAGAATTGGAACTGGTGACATGTACCCGTACGGAGAAGAGGCCAAATCAGCTCTTCTGTTCTGAAAGACCTCCAACTGAATTGTCGTTCGAAAGAGGCCAGCCACTGTTTCTGATCTGGGATTGGAGGACGAGTCAACGATCCGGTGGATCAACTCACGGAGGGTCAGGTAAGGAGGAATTTACCTTTTTTCTGTTTTAAGATCAGGGACTAGTTGCAGAACTGTTTTTTGTCAGGAAGATTTGCATGTACAGATCAGGGACAAAAAAGGTTACTGTCTTGTCATAGATCAGGGAAACAGAATAGGTAGACAGTTATTCTAGATAAACTGTGAAAAGGTGTAGAACTGTGGTACCGCGTGATAAGAAGGGTTATGTAACAATTTATAGCTTAGCTAAGGCAATATGGGAAATCAGTGCATGAAAAGTTCCCGAGAACCGCCCCTAACTGAAGACACGAAATATATGCAATTACAGCGTGCCGATAATGTTAAGTACTATAGGAAATGGGTTGATAAATACAAATTTGATGGTAATTTAGATAAACTTGCACTTATTAAGCTTGTCAGACAACTTAAAACAGATGCAAAAGGTCAGTTAAAAAAGCAACGACAATTAGGAGTCCCTCAGGCACATAGGTGGCTTGAGGAAGCAAATCGCAGAGAACAAAAGATTCAAAATTCAAAAGCAATGTTCTTAGACAAGAAGATAATAACTTGGTAATAGCAATGGCCCCTCCTTCGCCCCCTCCGCTTCCCTTACCAGAATATGAAGCGAGTGAACAAGCTGATCCACCTCCGCTATACCCAGCTGTTCCTACAACATCAAAACCGTTTGTCAGGGATCCTATCGAGACTAGGTCTCGAACATGTAACTTGAGAGGGGAGATTGAATTATATGAAATGAATAGAAAATCACAAGCTATGAGTGAGGAAGAGATATGTCCACTCATAGAAGTACCAAATCCACAGGCAGGACAGGCAGGACAGGATCCGACTCTTTTAGTTTATAGACCGTGGACACCGGAAGATATCCGGAAAGCCACGGAGGGAATTCCCCATCCGAAAGTTAATTTTAGAAAATTTTTAGAAGACTTACAGGGTATGAGATTAAGTTACCATTTGAATGGAGAAGAAGTAGAAAAAGTAGTTAGACAAATTGTAGGTCCAGATTGGCACATGATCAGTGGCAACTGGAATCCCCGTGATGCAGAGCTTAGACCACTTCCACATAGTAATGCAGAAGTGGATAACAGAGTAAAAGGTCTGACAGACCGAATCTCTGAAAAATGGAAGCCTAGGGTGGATTGGACTTGCATTAATCAGTGCATACAACAAGAAGGTGAAACAGTTGATAGATATTATGCTAGATTATTAGAGTGTTTTAATAACCACTGCGGAATGCAGATACCCGAAAATCAAACACATGATTCCCCATATGAGCAGCAGCTAAAGAATAGTATAACTCCTGTTAGCAGCTTTATTACAAAGCACATTGTAGATCATCGTACAAGTAGATTGCAGCCATTACTTGAATATGCAAGACATGCAGAAAGGCATTTTAATAGTAAAAAGAAGAAGAAAACTCAAGTATTTGCAGCAGAAGATGGGTCAGAAGTTTTTGTAGTACAAACTGGGAGAAAGGGTAAGAAAAATGCCCAGGGAAACAAACAATCTGATAAACGATCAGAAGATTTTGAAGAAAGAAAGAAAAGGGGTGAATGTTTTAAATGCGGAAAAAAAGGACATTTGGCAAGGGATTGCAGGCTAAATAAAAAGGTGACTATGGAAGATAAGGAGTGTGAGGAATGACTATATGATAGTCAGGAATCACAGGATGAGAACAAACAGGAAAAGACAAATGCGAATGTGGTAGCAAGGGTAGAGGATGTGACAGAAGGGGTAGAGGATGTACATGAATTTATAGATGATGAAGAAAATGAAATTTTAGACTTAGCATTATTGAGCCTAGAGCACTACTTAGCAGACACAAAACCAGAAGTTACGCATCTAGTAGAGGGGAGGGAAGTCAAATTTTTGTGTGACTCAGGGGCTTCGCGGACCCTGATACATCCTTCCAAATTACCGGAAGATTCAGAATCACCAGATTACATACTAGTGAAAGCAGCTAATGGACAGTTGTATCGGGAGCCACTCTCCCATGACATAGCAATAACTGACCCCATTTCAGGAATGACCCAGAAAAGTAAAATTGTTGTTTCTGCAAAATGCCCAGTAAATCTCTTGGGCAGAGACTTAATGCAGATATTTGGCATAGCTGTAGTTCCAACCATGCAGGGTATGGAAGCACAGTGACAAATGGATACTTTTGTAGTGCGACCGGAGGGTGAGACATATTATAGGTACAGCCAGGACTTGATTACGACTGGTCCAGGGGCAGTAACCGAAGAACTGATGAACGTAGCCATCAGTAAATCCCCCTCCCTTGACATTGACAAACAACATTTGTTGCATTGTACTCTATATTACTGTAATATACCAGGACCTGATAAAGAATATGAGCAAAAGTTGTTTCAAAACCATGCGAACAGGCTAGTGTTACGAAACTTGTACTGGGACACAGAAGGAAACAGTGTAATAAGCTGTTCATTGCCCCAGGAATTTTTAGCACTTTACAAATCTAATCGATTGCCACATGTTAGCTTAACCAAAAATAGAAATTTGAAGTGGGCAGACTTAGGAGGAAAAATCACAAGATGGGAAAAGCAGACAGAGTTAGAACTCTCTGAACAAGGAGTACAGAAGCAGAAATTGAATTGGATAACACAGACACACCCAGCTGTGCACTCACAGGCCAGTGAGAATAGTTGAGTATTACTCTTACTGGAAGAAGAGGAAAAAGCCTTGCGAGACATACCAGAGACTCTCTGGTCAACAGGGAAATCAGATGTAGGACTCATTCAAACAGCAGGACCAGTTACTATTACGCCAAAATCAGCATTTAGACCTCAGAAAAGACAGTATCCCTTGAGAAAGGATGCAGAGATAGGGATCAAACCTATAATAGCAGCCTTACTTAAGGAAGGAGTCTTAATAGAATCTCCCAATTTACCATGTAATACACCCTTATTTCCTGTTAGGAAAGCAAACGGGGAATGGCGTATGGTCCAAGATCTACAGGCCGTAAATGATGCAGTTATACCCAGGGCACCAACGGTGCCAGATCCGCACACCTTATTGAATGATTTGAAGCCTCAGCAAAAGTATTTTTCTGTAGTAGATATTAGTAATGCATTTTTCTCAATACCGATACACCCCGACAGGCAACATTGGTTTGCATTTACGTTTCAGGGGAATATACGAGATTACCACAGGGATATTGTGAAAGTCCAATAATATTTGCACAAGAGATGGCAAGCAACCTGGCGAGATTTATCCCACCGAAAGGTAGTCAGATTTTACTTTATGTAGACGACATTCTGCTGGCAGCCCCCACCCAGCAAGAATGCAGAGAGGATACCATAGCATTATTACAATTTTTAGCTACTCAAGGACACAAGGTAAACAAAAACAAACTACAACTTTGGAGGAAACAAGTTAAATACCTGGGATATGTAATATCCAAAGAAGGCAGAATATTAGATGAAGACAGAAAAACAGCAATATTACAAGCACCTAGACCAACTACCAAGAAGGAAATGATGTCCTTCCTGGGAACTACTAACTTTTGTCAGAGTTGGATACCAAATGATGCTTTGGAATCTGCTCCACTGACTAATTTGATATTCAAAAAGCCAATGGCAGCACAGGATTTATTACAGTGGACACCAGAAGCAGAAGCAGCTTTCTGCAAGCTAAAACAACTGATAGCATCTTCCTTAGTTTTAGGATTACCAAACTATCATAAGCGATTTTTCCAAACTGTAGACTGTAAGCAAGGTTATATGACTTCAGTGTTGACACAGCAGCATGGGGACAAACAACGCCCCATAGCTTACTATTCATCACAGTTAGACCCAGTGGCGCGATCCTTGCCCCACTGTGTACAAGCAGTAGTTGCAGCTGCAATAGCAGTGCAGACTTCAGCCTCAGTAGTGTTGTTCCACCCTCTCACATTGAGAGTGCCTCATGCAGTCACAATCATTTTACTGCAAGAAAAAGTAGCATATCTTTCTCCTGCTAGACATCTTTCCTGTATGACTATACTGTTGAGCCAACCTCATATGACAATTGAACGATGCACAATTTTGAATCCATCAACCTTGCTCCCAACCCCTGCAGATGGCAAACCGCACTGCTGCCTGCAGGAGATTGAGCAAAAGACATTACCTAGACAAGACCTTACAGATGTTCCCTTGGATGATGCCGAGGTGACGTACTATGTGGACGGCTCGTGCAGGAGGGGTCCTACAGGACGGACTCTAGTGGGGTATGCAGTCATTTCTGATACCAAGATTTTAGAAGCAAAATCTTTACCACACAACTTATCCGCACAAGCAGCAGAATTGATTGCCTTGACAAGGGCATGTACCTTAGCAGAAGGTAAGAAAGTGAATATTTTTACTGATAGTCAGTATGCTTTTTCTACAGCAGCAGTGGAAAAATAGAGGAATGATAACATCTACTGGTAAACCAATTAACCATGCGCAATTCATTTTAGATTTATTAGACTCTATTCAGTTACCTCAAAAAGTAGCTATTTGCAAATGCGTAGCTCATACCAAGCAACAGGATAGAATTTCAAAAGGTAATGCGAGGGTGGATACAGCTTCAAAACAGGCAGCTTCAGCCTCAGAAGTTTTTCTTTTGAGCAAGGAATTACAACCCTCTGAGATTTTAGATTTAGAAATGTTAAAAACAATGCAGACACTTACTACAAATGTAGAAAAACAAACGTGGATAAAACGAGGAGCAATCCTTGAGAAGGGACTGTACATCTCCAAAGAAAAGAAACCAATTCTACCATCTAACTTGTTTAGATATGCAGCTTTGTTGAGCCATGGGCAGAGCCATGTCTCAACAGGGGGAATGGTACAGTTAGTGAATCGAGTGTTTACAACGTATGGATTTACTAATTATACAAAAAATTTTTGTGCAGCATGCCATGTTTGTAACAAGCATCATGCACAAGGGACATTGAAGCCTAAGCAAGGGAGTTTCCCTGCACCACCGTATCCATTTCATACTATTTGTATGGATTTTATAGAACTGAACAAATGTGAAAATAAAAAGTATTGTCTTATCATTATAGATATGTTTTCCAAATGGGTGGAAGCTTTTCCAACTAAAAATCCAGATACAGCTACTGTTGCAAAGGTCCTTGTTAAAGAAATTATACCTAGATTTGGCATACCGGAAAAGATTTATAGTGACAACGGTACACATTCCATGAACCAAACAGTGCAACAACTTAGTCGCTATTTCGGGATATCGTTAAAAAACCACTGCGCATATCACCCCCAATCTGCAGGATTAGTAGAGAGGCACAATGGGGTGTTGAAGAATAAGCTTAGGAAATTGATTAGTGAGACACAAAAGAACTGGGTGCACTGTTTGCCTCTAGCACTGTTGAGCATGAGAACTGTTCCAAATGCAAAGGGATTGACTCCTTTTGAAACTTTGTTTGGGAGGGCATATTATACACCTCAGTGGAAACCTCTCATGTCTGCAGAGCAAGAGGCTGACAGTTCAGTTGCAGGGTATATGAGACGATTTTTGAATAACAAACTTTTGCAGTTAAATTCTGTTTCAGATAAAGAGCAACCAAAATCGGAAGCAGCAGTAGCCCCAGGTACCTGGGTCTGGGTGAAGATTGTGAAGAAAAAGAACTGGAGCTCTCCGAAGTGGGAAGGGCCATACCAGGTGCTACTGTCGACACCCACTGCAGTCAAGATCGTGGAGCGAGCATCCTGGATTCATTTGACACACTGTAAATTGGTTAAGAACTTTGAATTGGACAAAAACCTTGTTACTGTTGTACAACAAGAACAAAATGGCCAGGTATAGAGTGAATAGAGACATTGAGCAACCTCAGAAAACTTGCATGATCATTTTGATAGCTATGCTAATTACATTGTTCTTTTTGTTGTGGCCTCTCCTTTTTCCTGCCACAAAAGTTGAACTGATTAAACGTGATGGGCCAAACATAGACTGGCATCCGAACTTTAACACTTATCAGGCGATTACACGTGTGTATGCTGAGACTTTTAATGTTTCGAACTGCTGGGTCTGCACGGCCATACCAACAGCATACGGGGGTTTATTGATGGCTGCTATCCCCCTAGGGGTCAATGAGACCTGGGAAAATCTGTTTTTTGACACAGTAGCTATTAAAGCATATGATAAAGTAGCACTGTATTTGCCTGTGACACAAAAAGGAATTGTATGTTTTACAAAATGATACCATACAAGTGGGTTGGAGCAAGTGTAATATCACCGTACAATATAAATGTTATACAAAAGCAAATGATCTAGGTGGATCTTGTAGTACAGATTATAACTCATTTCTTAAATCTATGCATAAGACTCTTGATCAGGTACAACGTAATCCTGTACTTTTTAAACAGTTATCTGTAATAGATAGGAAAATGTTTCATGCAGGGCAGTCATTTCATAACAAAGTAACAACTAAAGTAGAGGACTGTTATTTTGTGTGTGGTAAAAAAGCATATAAATGGTTACCTGAGAATTGGTCTGGCAGTTGTTTTTTGGGATACCTGGTCCCGGCCATACGACACACTGCAATTTTACCTCAGGAAAGTATTCGAAATACCCGAGATGTAACCAAAAAGACTGTTAAAAAAACCTGAGAATCCAGTGGGACAGATCGAGGCAGGCTGGAAAGACCATCATAGTGTGGGAACCAAACTTGCGCACATGGACTTGAGTGATGCTGTCATATCGTGGGCAGGCATATTACCTGCATATGGCGCAGTTAAATCAATTTGGGAGCTGCGAAAACTGTCTAAACTTCTCGAAGTGATGAGTAATGCGACTTTTTCTGCTCTTGAACTGATAACTGATGAACTGAATGCAATGAGAACTGTAGTGCTCCAAAACCGAATGGCTCTTGACTTCACCCTAGCGGTGAGGGGTGGGACGTGCGCTTTAATCAAAGAAGAATGCTGTGGTTTATTTCAGATCATCAGCACGAGATCAATGACCATCTTGAGGTAATTCAGCAAGTGTCGGCCATGACCAAACCAGACCCAAACCCTCTGACGGACTTTTCCAGAATTTATTTGGGGGTGGGGTTCCAACCTAATGAACATGTTGATTGCCATTGGGGTGGGATTACTCCTAATAGGAGTTTGTGTTTGTTGTGGAATCCCCTGCATGAAGAAATTAATCAAAGAATTTATAGACATATCAGTAGCTGAGACTATGTATCAAAGTACTGAATTTGAAGAGTTGCTAGAATGTGAAACACTTTCATAAAAGTTTAAACTGAATGACTTTCTTAACTGCAAATCCTGATTGGAAGAGGTTAGGAAAAGAAGCAAACTGTTTATTCTTTTTTGAAAATAGAATTAAAAAGTATTAACAGGAGGGAAATGTTAGAAAAATATGTATTAATGTGTGTATGCTTAATGCTAATTAGTAGTTAGGAGAATTAACACGTTTTTCATTCTATTTTACATGCACTGTGTTATATATAAATTGAGTTTCATATGAGACTGAAAAAGATGCTTTTTGAAACTGCAGTGTGCTTTCTGAAACTTGCAAGATGCCCTCTGACCTAGTAATTGCTAGCACAGCAATATTCATGTTTATGCCTTTCAGAAATGTACTTGAGAAGCAGGTGCTTATCTGCTAGGTCAGGAACGAATGAATGAACAATGCTATATTCTGTAAATGTAATGATTCTAAACAATCAGCTCTGCTCAAAGTATGAGAACATGTACAGCTGCAGAAGCTTAGAGATAAGTGTAGACAAAGGATTATTAGAGAAATGAACTGTTAGCTTTGTGCTTGAATTAGCCATAGTACCTTGAATGGCAATATAACATGTATCTAACTGGTGGTAATCAAGGCCACGTTGTTTTCCTTAGGAAGTTTCTCACAAAAATTGATAAATCAGCAGAAATTCATGAGACTGATGGTCAACAAGTGATGATGAAAAGACTGGTAATTCGTTACGTCAGCTTGGTAGGCAATGTCTTATTAGAGAATGTATAAAAATGTAAGTATTTCCTGTTTCTGGTTAGACAAACTCTGTAATAGCACATTTTTGTCTCCTTGCTGCAAGATTAAAGTGCCTTAACCTGAACCTACCGTGTTTTGATCATTTTTAAAGTATATTTTTCCTTTGACACAACCCTCTCCTCTAAACTCTCAACACTCAGACTTGTGAGAGATACCCATATATCACCATATTGGAAGATATGCATTCTCCAACAAAGACTGCACTAGCTGGTCAAGAAGAGAAGGGTCAACACATGCAAAACACCATATGGAACACATATCCCATCCATAACACACAGTATCACAGCTCTGACATACAAATAATAACCACACACCCACCTTCACAGTGGCACTCAATAGACATTTACCCAAACATTGGAGACCACCAGGAGAGACACACACTTGACCACCACAACACAGCACAAACCATAGGACACATATCTCATCTACACAGTGTGCCCCTCAACCTAAGCCCCAAAGGCTAAACACTTTTCCTGATACAGTCATCATAGGTGACTCAATTGTGAGGCACCCGGATGTGCCACTCATTAGTATGAACATAGATGAGGCAACAGTCAGCTTTCTATCAGATGCCAGAATCCAGCACATAACACACCCAGTCAGGTCACTCCACAACAACTACAAGTATCACTCTGTCACTGTCCATGTGTGTGTGGATGACCTGAGATGCACATCCATGGAATATATGAAATGAGACATGGTGGAGCTCTCAGATTATGTGGGCCAGGCAGGTATGGCAGTAGCCCTGAGCAGTATACTACTGTCAACCTGAATGATACCACAGTACAAACAACAAATGATTGCCTACAACAATTGGGTTATGTGTCTGGTGTTACTCTCATGGGAACCAGTATCTGTCTGCTTGGGATGTCAAGATTAACAGACTGAAATGGCTTGTCACAGATGGCCTGCATTTTCCAGGTACTGGCTAAGTGTCTTGCCACCTCTATAGTGGATTTTACAGTGGTGGTCCAAATCACATTACCACCATAACAGCTACACATATATGCAATCAGAGAGTCATGCTGCTCAATACTAGATATCTAGATCCTGAGATGCAGCCACTTGCATCACTCCTGAAAATGGTGAACATTGCCATTTGTGCTGTACCAGAGACCTGTTTTACAGCAGCAGACAGCACCCCTGCACAACCAGCCTGCAACTTATTCCACACCTGCCAGCCCCAAAACATGGGCCACAGCTTCAAAGGCAGTTGTGTCTCCATACTGATAATGGATATCCACACATCCAGAGTAGTATCCCAGTATAATGCATCTGACATATTGCAGGTACAACTGACATTGGGTAGCAGTGCAATCCAGGTCATAGCCTGCTATAGGTCCACATCCATATTCCTAGATTCTCAATCCACATTCCTCAACACCCTGGAATCTATCAAGGTCCAAACCAACACTCGCACACTAGGAGAGTTCAACTACTCCTCCATCAAGTGGGAAAGACTCATGCACCAATACACTGGCCCAACACTTCCTGGTATACCTCAGTTCCAATTCCCTGGATCAGCTCATAAACCCAGTAGAGGAAGCACCATCCTTGACCTGTGTTGATTACTAACATATGGGACTGTTGCTTGACAACAGTAGTCAATTGTTACCTGGTCAGATTGAACATAGAGTAATCACCATAGAAATCCAGGTCTCACCCACAACCCCTGCAAAGGTATCCACCTTGGACAGCTTTACCACAGCTGAGTTTGGACTCATAAGAACAGAGGTGGCTAACTTCACAGCAACCATGCCAATGGAAAATACCTGTATGACTGCCAAATCATACACAATTGCACTGTGCAGACAAGTACATCAATGAATGGAACTAGCCATACCACACAGAACACTGACACTCACCTCCAAACACTGGATGCCAATCAGGTGGTCCCCTGCCATTAATAAAATGTACAACAGAAGGAAGAAACTGTTGCAGAAAAAGGTGGCGTCCCAAGAGTGGTAAAACACCCTTACTAACCTCACCAAAAACTTGAGATCCCTCATGGAATCATCTAAAGCTGCCTCTGATGGCAGAATTGCAGCAGACAGTGACAACAATCACAAACCCTTTGATAGTCATATCACGAACCTCCACACCAATTCCCAGATATGCTCTGAGGTATTGCACAATGCTACCTCCTATACTGTGACAACAGATATTGCCAACATTCTTGACAACGCATTCATTGCCAGCTTTACTCCTGTCTCCCCCCTAGGGGAACAGTCAGAATGGCAGTGGAATGACAGGCACCAAGAAGTACTCCTCCCAGCTTACACCCGCATTGTCCACAGGTGAGAATACAGCTTCCAAGGGACCCCAAATAATCCCAGGCTGTGTTCTACATGAACTACAGAGAAACATGGCAACACATCTGTGTGCTCTGTTCAATCACAGCCTCACCTCAGGATTTGTCCTTCCCAAATGCCACACTGGTACAGTCATCCCTCTCCATAAAGGTGTGGGAACTACAGACCCTGGGAATTATCAGTCCATTGAGTTGCATGAATATTAACTCAAGTTGAAGTTTTGACTCTGTTCTTCAGTTAGTGCTTGCTTGAATTTTATTGTCTGTTAGTAATTGCAGGTGTGGGGGTAGCCACATTCTTTGATTTCTGTCACTGCCTATTTAAGTGGTACAGTTTTGACTCTGTTCTTCAGTTAGTTCCTTAGTGGCTTTGAAACTGCCCACCCCCCTTGTAAATTTGTGTTTGGATACTCCTTCTGGGTCCATCTCATTTGCTCACTCAACTGAGTGCAGTGAGATCATATTCTGATTTCAGGCACTCCTACTGTGTACAAAGAGAGCATCTGGGAAAGAGAACAAAAAAAAATTAAGCTTGTTTCCTGCCTTTCCTGTTAAGTGGTCTAGACTTTTTGTAGGCTTCTGAGCCCCCAAGCCCTTCTGTGTTGGAGGGAAGCCTTCTAGCTTAGTTTTGTTTCTTATAACTAGCCAGTTTTCTAGTTTCAGCACTCAAATCTGTTTCTTTGAGCTCAGCACTTGTTCAGAACTCATTGTAAGCACAACATAAGCTGCAAATTACTACAGCACTCAACTTTCCTCACTTGTCTAGAGGAAAGCAGTTTTTAGTACTTAATAAATAAGCACCTATCCAGGCATGTCTAAGGGTCAGCTCCCAGTGATTTATCCTGTCTACCTGATGAATCTGGGCATCTTGGGGCAATGCAGCAATTGCCTCATGTACACAGACAACCCTCTCCTCCTACCACCCAATACTACAACCTGTGAGATGCACTTATATAGCCAAACTGGAAGCAAAGCTCTCTTCACCCAAGACTGGACTAGACAGTCAAGAGGAGAAGGTAAACACTTGCACCACACTCATCACATAGTCCCTCAAAACCTACACCACCAAAACACACACATAGAAACACAAAACACACACCTACATTCACGGATGCTCTCAATAAAAACCTGTGCAAGCATTAGGGACATTCAAAGCATAAACGCAAGCAAACTCCACCCCCAACACAACCCAAATGACACATAGCCCACAAACTCAGTGTGCCACTCAACCACAGCCCATAAGGCATAACAACGTACCCAACACTCTAGTCATAGGTGACTCTATAGTCAGGCACACTGATGTTCCACTCACTAGACTAAACAAGGAGAAAGTTATTGTCAGTTGCCTGTCAGTTGCCAGGATCTGCCACATAATGCATGCACTCAGGTCACTCCACAATAAGTACAAATATGACACTGTCATTGTCCATGTTGGTGTGAATGACCTGAGCCGTACCTCCCTGGACTACATGAAAAGAGACATGGAGGAGCTCTCCGATCTTGTATCCCAGGCAGGTATGACCCTAACCCTGAGTAGCATCCTGCCATCACCCAGAATGATACCACAATACAAGGACAAAATGATTGACTTCAACAATTGGCTAAGCTTCTGGTGTCATTCTAAGGGGATCCAGTATTTGTCTGCCTGGGATGACATGATTGACAGACCACGATGCTTTGCCAGAGATGGCCTGCACCTGTTGCCCTTAGGATTCCGGATACTGGTTAAGGCTCTTGCCACCCCTATAGTGCCTTTTTTAGGCAAGGTTCAAATGACAAATTCACCACCGTAATAGGTACAAGCAAGCAAAATCTGAGGGTAATGCTACTCAATGCTAGAAGTCTAAACCTCAAAATGCACTCACTCGAGGCACTCAAAATGGAGAACATTGACATCTGTGCAGTAACAGAGACCTGGTTCAAAGCTCCAGAGAGCACCCCTGCATTACCAGGCTACAATTTATACCACACCTTTCGGCCACCTAACCCAGAACAAAGCACTAAAAGTGGAGGCGTGTCCATATTCATTAAGGATATCCACACCTCCAGGCTAGTTGCACAGCATAATGCATCCGAGATTATCCAAGTGCAACTAACTCTGGGCAAGACCGCAATCCAAATTGTAGCTTGCTACAGACCCCCCACCATGCCCCAGGATTCCCACTCCTCATTTTGTGATACACTGGAAAGTATTAGGGTACAACCCAACACCCTAATAATGGGCGATTTCAACTACCCCACCATTAACTGGGAAAAATACTCATGTACCAACTCTTTTGCTCAACGCTTTCTCGAATTCATAAATTACAACGCCTTGGATCAACTTATTCACATCCCCACCAGGGCAGCAATATCCTAGATCTGGTCATTACCAACATGGGAAACTGGTGTTCCACACCAGAGGTCAATTCCTTGTTGGTCAGATCTGATCACAAGCTAATCAGCCTAGACAGCCACATCCCACCCCCACCCCCAATTAGGGAAACCATTGTAAAAAACTTCTCCAAAGCCAACTTCACACTTCTTAAGACAGAAGTGACAAACTTCATGACACCCATGCAGACGGACAATAGAGGTATGACTGCTGAATCCTACACAAATGCACTTTATAAGCACTTACATGAGTGCATGGATCATGCTATCCCTAATAGAACCAAGATGTTATCTTCCAAAAAAAGGAAGCCAATCTGGTGGTCCTCTGCCATAAACAAACTCTACAACAGAAGAAAGAAACTGTTGTAAAAAAGAGTAAAATCCCATGACTGGAGGAACTCCCTGGTCAACCTCAGTAAGAAGCTGAGATTCCTCATAAAATCCTCCAAAGCTAGTTACAAAAACAAAATTGTCACTGACTCTAAAGACAACCACAAAGCATTCTATAGCTATGTCAAGAATCTCAATGGGAACACTCAGATCTGCTCTGAGTTACAGCACAATGGCACTAAATATACAGAACCAACTGATATTGCCAACATCCTAGCAGATAGGTTCAGTGCTAACTTTACCCCCCTCTCACCCCCTAGAGGGCCCATCTCTATACCGGAAGAATGTAAAGTTCCTATAATCATGGCTGCACAGGTAAAAAATACACTCTCCAAAGCCAAGAACACAACATCCATGGGATCTGACAATATCTCAGGCTGCGTTCTACATGAACTACAGAATGAACTGGCACCCTACCTAAGTACCATGTTCAATCATAGCCTCACCTCAGGCTTTGTACCCACTGAATGGTGCACCGTGACGGTTATCCCACTCCACAAAGGGGAGCCACGACGGACCTAGGGAACTGCCTCCCCATTAGCCTGACGAGCCTGGTCTGCAAGGCCATGGAACATATCATCGTGGAACTCATAAATAAAGACATTGGTAATCTCCAAACTCTGGACCCTACCCAGTTTGGATTTGTAAAAGGCAGATCATGTCTCCTAAACCTGATTGACTTCTTTGAAGCAGTCACCAAAGCCATAGATGAGGGTAAAATGGTTCACACAGCTTATCTAGATCTCACCAAGGCTTTCAACACCATCCCCCACTCTGGAATTATAGAAAAGCTCACTAAACTAGGTATATATCCCTATGTCACAAGATGGGTTGCCAACTGGCTCATGGACAGAACCCACACTGTGAAAGCAGCGGATTCCAAATCCAACTTCAGACCAGTGACAAGTGGAGTTCCACAGGGTTCAGTCCTGGGTCCTCTCCTGTTTGGTATCTACTTCTCTGAAGTGAAGGCTAACACAGAAGGTCTTTGGCTAACAAAGTTTGCAGATGACTGCAAACTAGGAGCCATAATCGAAACTCCTAACGATGTGGACAAACTACAAAAGGGCCTCACTGAGACAGATACTTGGTGTCAAAGCCGTGGCCTGAAGCTCAATGCCAAAAAGTGTATTGTCATCCCCTTTGGTAAAAACTCTGTACAAATGAACTACCACATAGCTGGTAGTCTACTTAATGCCAAAAATGTGATAATAGACCTTGGGACACAGGTGGACAGTAGTCTCTCCTTTGATAATCACATCGCCACAATGGTCAGGAAATCCTTCTACGTGGCTCATTTCATCATAAAAAGATTCACATCCAGAAAAAAAGAGGTCATTGTTCCCCTCTACTCATCACTCATTAGACCCATTATAGAGTACAATGCCCCTTTTGGTATGTACCTCACAAGACATCTACAACAACTGGAAAGACCACAGAAATACCTCACAAAGAGGATTACTAGCCTCAAACAAATGCCCTATGCAGACCGTCTCAAAAAACTACAGCTTTACTCCATCGCATATTGCCTACTCAGGGGCGATCTCTGCCTAACATACAAAGCTATGTCAAACCCAGAGCTGTTGGACATACTCCACTTAAAGAAATCCCAGGCCTTTCTGTAGGATATCTGCATCACTTGTGGAGTTAATGATGGCTCTCAGATTGCAGTTGTCTGTGAACTTGGTCAGCCAGAGTTCCTTTTTGTTGTCCTGGAGTCCTGAGAACTAGATGCTGAACAGGAGAGTACCCAGGACTAATCCCTGTGGGACTCCACTCATGACTGGCTGGCAGTCTGACTTGGAGCATACTATGTTCACATTGTGTGTTCTATATGTGAGCCAATTTGCAACCCCTCCAAGAGATATAGGGGTTGATGTCTACTTTGGTGGGTTCAACCATAATCCCTGACTGGGGAATGGTATCAAGAGCCTTAGCCAGATTGATGTAGGCTGTTTGCAGTGCCTTACTGTGATACACAGCCCTGGTGACTGACTCAAAGAAGCCAAACAGGTTGAGCAGGCATGATCTCCCTTTCACAAAGCCAAACTGTGTGGGGTCCAGAGTTAGGAGATTACCTATATGTTTGTCAATCAGGTCCCTAATGATGCACTCCATAGCTGTACATATCACACATGTAAGGCTAATAGGTTCATAGGTTCATAGGTAGGTACTAGGCTATTGGCCCTAGGGCCTATATAAGCCTAGCCAAAAAGGTACCCTGGTTTTCACCACCCAAGAAAATTATTTTCCTGTGCCCCTGTCAAGCAGAACCACAGAAGTGATCCCCGGGGTGAATTTCCTATTACCCATCCAATCATCAAGATTTTTCTTGAAAAGTGCTAATGAGGAGCTCTTTTTGACATAGATAGGTAGTCTGTTCCAGAGTATGGGAAGTCTCTGGGACAGGAATCTATCCCTCCAGCATGTTCTGTTTATTGTGTTGACAAGGTTTAGGTCCCTAGAGCATGTAGCGCAGAGGGATTGGGATTTCTTTAAATGGAGCATGTCCAGCAGCTCTGGGTTTGACATAGCTTTGTATGTTAGGCAGAGATCACCTCTGAGTAGGCGATATGTGACGGAGTAAAGCTGGAGTTTTTTTAGATGGTCTGCATAAGGCATCTGTTTGAGGCTAGTAATCCTCTTTGTGAGGTATTTTTGCAGCCTTTCCAGTTGTTGTAGATGTCTTGTGAGGTACATACCAAAAGGGGCGTTGTACTCTATAATGGGTCTAATGAGTGATGAGTAGAGGGGAACAATGACCTCTTTTTTTCTGGATGAGAAACCTTTTGTGATGAGGTGTGCCATGTAAAAGGATTTCCTGACCACTGTGGCAATGTGATTATCAAAGGAGAGACTTCTGTCTCCCTGTGTCCCAAGATCTCTTATCACACTTTCGGTGTTAAGTAGACTACTGCCTATGTGGTAGTTCATGGGTACAGAGTTTTTACCAAAGGGGATGACAATGCACTTTTTGGCATTGAGCTTGAGACCATGGCTTTGACACCAGGCATCTGTCTCAGTGAGGCCCTTTTGTAGGATGTCCACATCATTAGGAGTTTCGATTATGGCTCCTAGTTTGCAGTCATCTGTGAATTTAGTTAGCCAAAGACCGTCTGTGTTAGCCTGTACTTCAGAGAAGTAGATACCAAACAGGAGACGACCCAGGACTGAACCCTGTGGTACTCCACTTGTCACTGGTCTGAAGCTGGATTTGGAGTCTGCTACTTTCACAGTGTGGGTTCTGTCAGTAAGCCAGTTGGCAACCCATCTTGTGACATAGGGATTTATACTTAGTTTAGTGAGTTTATCTATAATTCTAGAGTGGGGGATGGTATTGAACGCCTTGGCGAGATCTAGATAGGCTGTGTGAACCACCTTACCCTCATCTATGGCTTTGGTGACTACTTCAAAGAAGTCTATCAGGTTTAGGAGACATGATCTGCCTTTTACAAACCCAAACTGTGTGGGGTCCAGAGTTTGGAGATCTCCAATGTCTTTGTTTATGAGTTCCATGATGATACGTTCCATGGCCTTGCAGACCAGGCTCGTCAGGCTAATGGGGCGGTAGTTCCCAGGGCCTGTTGTGGCCCCCCCCTTTGTGGAGTGGGATAACTGTCGTGGTGCGCCATTCAATGGGCACAAAGCCTGAGGTGAGGCTATGATTGAACATGGTACTTAGGTGGGGTGCCAGTTCATTCTGTAGTTCATGTAGAAGGCAGCCTGGGATGTTGTCAGGTCCCATGGATGAGGTGTTCTTGGCTTTGGAGAGTGAGGTTTTTACCTGGGCAGCCGTGATTACAGGAACTTTGCATTCTTCCATTATAAAGATGGGCCCTTTAGGGGGTGAGGGGGGGGTAAAGCTAGCACTGAACCTATCTGCCAGGATGTTGGCAATATCAGTTGATTCTGTATATTTAGTGTCATTGTGCTGTAACTCAGAGCAGATCTGAGTGTTGCCATTGAGATTCTTGACATAGCTATAGAATGCTTTGTGGTGTGTCTGCATTTCTGATGGGTGCCATCATCCTTGGTTCCAGTGCATAGCCAGCATCCCCCACCAGATGGCCATATGGGATGCCCTCACTGGCAAATGCCTGGTTCAGCTGTGATGAATGCCAGATGTGGGAGTCATGATAGCTTCCAGGACTGCCAGCACACACATTCATGATAATGCCCTGGGCATTGCACATGACCTGGCAATTGTTTGAGGGGAATCCCTTGGAGTTTATGTAGACCCTACCCTGTTCACCAGGTGGTGCTTTGAGGTGGATGTGCATGCAGTCTATGTCATCCAGTACCTCTGGGTATTCTGCTACATGGTGGAAGAGACTCATATTTCTGGTCCTCTCCTCACAGGTGTTGGGGAAGTAAATGTGCTCACCGGCATGTGGTAACATGGCATCCAGGAACTAGTGGAGTACCTTGGATGCAGATGCCTGTGAGACACCCATGATGTCCCCAGTAGGTGTTTGGAAAGTACCTGTACCTAGAATTATTAAGGCTACAAATACCTTGGTATCCACTGGGATGGTTTCCTCTCTGTTGGTTCTAGCTCTAAGTTGTAGCCGGCACAGCTCAGGGATTTGCTGACGTATGTCTCTGTCTACCCTGTAGCACTCTACTATCTCCAGATCATGTAGCCCCTGGTAGGTTACCCTTGGTCTGAACACTCTTCTCCTCATCCTTGGTCTGTGGCAGTTGTCAGCATTATCTTCCTCTCCGCCATCAGCCACTAGAACATACTGATAGATCACAGCAATGGCAGCCCCTAACATTTTCCAAGTAAAACTTCCCCTGCATGTATACACCAGTGGTGCAGAGTCTGTAAGGTGTTTACATACTTTATACTGTTGTGCTGCTGATGCTGCCTGTATGATTGGCTGGCTATGATACATTCCAGCTGCCACCTATATTACTCATGCCTTAGCTTTGGCCACTGTGAGTGTTATAGGCATTAGTGGTAATTTGTGCATGATTGCCTTTATTCTGCTGTTGCCCTTCTTGTAATTAATTGTTACTTACATCTCCTCCCATCTTCAGCTATACAGCCACCTGCCAGCTGTATTACATCTGCATGGCCCATTCTGACTTGCAACACTCCCATAGTAGTGATTTCTAATTCATTTCTCCTTTATTTTGTTCTGTTGCCCCTTATTTTTTATTTAAATCTCCTCCAATTTTCAGCTATGCAGCCACCTGTGTTATTAAGTGCTTTCATTGGCTCACTGTGGGTTGCAGACTCCCATATTGCTAATTTGTAGTGCATTTCCCTTGTTCTGCTACTTCCCTTGGTTTTCCTTCTATCTTCCTCTTTCAGCCTGTAGGTTCTATAAACAGCAAGAAATGTCCCTCCCCTGCATGTGGACATGCTCCTCAGTTCATGGAATTAAGAGTAAACAGCCTCAGACATGACCCCTCACTTAGCTGTGCTTAGCTAAGCAGAAACCAGCCAACAGAGCTCCAATGTGTTTACAGAAAGCATGACACACCCCCTTTTCATGTTCCTTACTCCTCCTGCCTACATGATCATGTTAGAGCACCTACACAGTTAGGTGCAGTCTGACACTTAGAATAATTCCTTAAAAAGTTGTGATTCAGTATAAGTCCCCTCATTAACATACCCCACTGCCTTAAGCCATAATTACTGCACTATTCATGAGCCTTCCCCCTTAGCAACCACTGTTCCCTGCTAGTGTTTACTTTCTGCATGCCATTGACTATAATGGCAAAATGCAGAAAGTTGTTTTAATGGAGTCCCCACCCCCATTTCTGCATATTCTCCACCTCCCACTAGAGTACCACTTCCCCTGTCCTCAATGGCGAAGTTTGGCCAAGAAAAATTAATGTTTATTTTTCTTTATTTTGAAATGGTTTTGCATGCCAATGGCCATATATTTTGCCATTGGCATGCATAACCTGTTTAATACATGCTTTCTGCAGTGCTGCTCCACTGTGTACTTTGCAGAAATGTATTCGGTTGGTAACGGAATACATTTCTGCAACTTACACTGTTCTGGCATGGAGACATGCCGCTTTGCTGGATCGCTAATCCAGCTCATTTGCATGGTTTTCACCAGCAAATGAGCTGATTAGCATCCAGCACAGCTTTCCATACTGGAACAGGGTAGGGCCAGTCATGCATGTCAAAATGGCACGTACCTGGATCACGAAGCAACCATTTTCCATGCAGGAGTGGCTACACTGTTTCTGCACAGAAATAACTGCTTTGTGAATCCTGGGGCCCATCTTTTGCTTTCCAAAGCACTGATGTACTTACATAGGTTCATAGGTTCATAGGTAGGTACTAAGCTATCTGCCCGAGGGCATTTAAAAGCCTAGACAGAGTGTGTCAGCTTTCGCCGCCCCATTGATTAATTAACTGAGCCTCTGTCAAGAAGAGCCAATGAAGTGATCCCAGGAGTGTATTTTCTGTTACCCATCCACTCGTCAAGTTTTCTCTTGAACAGTATTAGTGAGGGGCTCTGCCTAATGTAGTTAGGAATTTTGTTCAAAAGCATGGAGAGTCTCTGTGACAGGAATCTATCCCTCCAGCATGTTCTATTTATTTTTGTGGCGAGGTTTAGCTCACTAGAGCGAGTGGCTCACAGTGACCTGGATTGCTTTAAGTGGAGCATGTCCATCGATTCTGAGTTGGACATGGCTTTGTAAGTCAGGCAGAGATCACCTCTGAGTAAGCGACATGCCACTGAGTACAGCTGGAATTTTTCCAGTCAGGCTGCATAGGACATATGTTTGAGGCCAGTAATCCTCTTGGTGAGGTACTTTTGTGGTCTTTCCAGCTGTTGGAAGTGTCTTGTGAGGTTCATGCCAAATGGGGCATTGTACTCTATGATGACCCTTTAGTAATTAGATGGGCTACATAGAAAGATTTCCTAACTACTTTGGCAATATGATTGTCAAAGGAGAGATTACTATCTACCTGGGTCCCCAGATCTCTTATTACCACTTCTGTATTAAGGGGGCTGCCACCTATGTGGTAATTCATGGATGTTTTGTTTTTCTCAAAAGGGATGACTATGCATTTTTTGGCATTTAGCTTGAGACCATGACTTTGACACCAGGTGTCCGTCTCAGTAAGGCCCCTTTGGAGAATGTCCGTGTCAGCCGGAGAGTCAATTATATCTCCCAGTTTGCAGTCATCGGTAAACTTGGTTAGCCATAGTCCTCCTGTGTTTGTCTGTACTTCTGAGAAGTATATGCCAAGCAGTAGGGGTCCCAGGACCGAGCCTTGTGGGACACCACTTGTGACCATGTGAGTTCTGTCTGTAAGCCAGTTGGAAACCCATCTCGTGATGTAGGGGTTTATGTTCAGTCTGGTGAGTTTTTCTATAATTCCCGAGTGGGGAATGGTGTCAAAAGCCTTGGTGAGGTCAAGGTAGGCTGTGTGAACCAGCTTCCCTTCATCTATGGCCTTGGTGACTGTCTTGAAGAAGTTAACCAGGTTTAGTAGGCATGATCTGCCCTTAACAAAGCCAAACTGGGTTGGGTCAAGTGTTTGGAGGTTCCCAATGTCTTTGTTAATGAGTTCCATGATGATGCGCTCCATAGCCTTGCAGACCAGGCTAGTCAGGCTTATGGGGCGATAGGTACCAGGGTCAGTTGTGGTCCCTCCATTGTGGAGCAGAATAACCATTGCTGTGCACCATTCTATGGGTACTTAGCCTGTGGAGAGGCTGAGGTTGAGCAGTGTGTTTAGATGGGGGGTTAGTTCGTTCTGTAGTTTGTGCAAGACGCAACCTGGGACACCATCTGGTCCCATTGACGCTGTGCTTTTGGCTTTTGAAAGGGCTGTTTTCACCTGTGTGTCTGTGATTTCCGGGACACTACACTTTTCTGGTATTGTTGTGGGCCCTTTTGGGGGGGTGAGTGGGGGTGAAATTTGCACTGAATCTATCTGCCAGGATGTTGGCAATATCAGTAGGTTCAGTATATTTTGTGTTATTTTGTACTAGCTCAGAGCATATCTGCGAGTTGCCACATAGATTCTTGACATAGCTAAAGAAGGCTTTGTGGTTATCTTTCAAATCCTTGGCTATTTTTCTTTTGAAGTTAGCCTTGGATGATTTTATGAGGGACCTTAGTTTCTTACTGATACTGATCAGGGATGTCTTTCCTTCTTGGAATTTGCTTTTTTCGGAACTAGTTTCCTCCTTCTATTGTATAGCCTGTTTATGACAAGGATCCACCAGACTGGTTTCCTTCTCTTAGGGGAGTGAGTCTTGGTTTTGCTAGGGATGGCACTATCCATGCATCCTTGTAGGTGCTCATAGAGTGCATTTGTAAAGGTTCCTGCATCTTGGACACTGTTATCCTTTAGTGTGGGGGCTGTGAAACTTACCACCACTGCCTTAAGTAAGGTGAAGTTTGCTATAGAAAAGTTTTTCACTGTGGTTTCCTTGGTTGGGGGTGGTGGTGTGGTGTGGACATCCAGAGTGATTAGTTTATGGTCTGATCTAACCAGTGATGGGTTGACCTCCGGTGCGGAACACTTGTCGCCCATGTTTGTGATGACCAGATCCTACATGTTTTCACCTCTAGTAGGGGAGTTTACCAGCTGATCCAGGGCATTTGAGTTGATAAATTCTGGGAAGCGCTGGACTTGGGAGTTTGTACTTGAGTAGTTTTCCCAGTTAATGGTAGGGCAATTGAAATTGCCCAATATTAGGTTGTTTGGTAGGACCTTCATGTTTTCTAATGTCTCCAGAAAGGTGGAGTGGTGGTCCTGGGTCATGGAGGGTGATCTGTAGCAGGCCACAATTTGCATTGCAGATTTGCCCGATGTTAGTTGCACATGGATGTTCTCAGAGGTATCATGCTGCACCACTAACCTGGAGGTGTAGGTATCCTTGATGAATATGGATATACCCCTCCTTTTGTGTTTTGGTCCATGTTCTGTGGCAGAAATGTGTGGTATGAGTTGTAGCCTGGTAGTGCTGGGGTGCTCTGTGGAGCCTTGAACCAGGTTTCAGTTACTGCACAGATGTTGACGTTCTTCATACTGAGGAGTGCTTCAAGTACGTGCATTTTGAGATTTAAACTCCTGGCATTGAGTAGCATAACCCTCATTTTTTTATTTGTGCTGTTTACAGAGGTGGGTTTGACTTTTGAGCCTTGCCTAAAAAAGGCACTATGGGGGCAGCAAGACCCTTGGCCAGTATTCAAATGCCTAGGGGTGACAGGTGCAAGCCATCTCTTGTGAAGCAACGAGGTTTGTTGAGCATGTTGTCCCAGGCTGACAGACACTGGATCCCCCTTGATTGACACCAGAAGCTTAGCCAGTTGTTGAAATTGATCATTTTTTTCTTTATACTGAGGTATCATTCTTGGTGAGGGTAGGATGCTACTCAGGGTCAGGGTCATACCCGCCTGGGCTACATGATCAGAGAGCTCTTCCACGTCTCTTTTCATGTAGTCCAGGGAGGTACGTCTCAGGTCATTCACACCAACATGAACAATGACAGAGTCATATTTGTACTTGTTCTGGAATAACCTGAGTGCTTGTGTTATGTGGCGGATTCTGGCTCCCAACAGGCAGCTAACAGTAACCTTCTCCTTGTCCAGCCTAGTGAGTGGGATGTCAGTGTGCCTGACTATAGAGTCACCTATTACTACTGTGTTAGGTATGTTATTTCGCCTTAATGGCTGTGATTGTGCGGCACACTGATTTTGTGTTTTATGTGTTATCTGGTTTGTGACGGGAGGTGCAGGTTTATTGGGTGTCTGCTTTTGAGGTCTCTGATGCTTTTGCAGGTTTTTATTTAGAGCCTCCGAGTATGATTTTGTGCATTTATGTATATTTTTTGCCATTGCTGGTTTAGTAAGTCTATGTGAGGCTGGAGGTGTGGTGCAAGTGTTAACCTTCTCCTCATGACTGCCTGTTCCAGTCTTGGGTGGAGAGAGCTTAGCCTCCAATTTAGCTATATAATTGCATCTCTCACATATGTTAATATTTTGTGGTAGGAGGAGAGAGTTGTCTGTATACATGAGGCAGCTGTAACATTGCCTCAGGATACCCAGGTTCACCAGCTGGACTGGAGAGTATACCTGAAATTGCCCTTTGGTCATGTCTGAATAGTAGGGTGAGCTGCTTAGTCGCTTGGCTGGTGAGGGGTGAATAATGACCCTTGCCCTGCTGGGCAATCAAGTGTCGGGGTATATTTGTGCTTGCTATTAGGTCTGAGCAAGTGCTGGACTGTAGGATGCTTTTTAAGTGCTTAGGTTGAGAGTTAGACTACTTTCAAGGGAAAAACTGAAGAGAAGACTTGCTGGAGCCTGGAATAATTTATCCCTAGCTAACTGACACTGCCCGGGCATGCAAAACTGTGTGAATGCGGTTTTTACAGCAGAGAAATGAAAGAGATAGAAATTAGCCCAAAATGGCCTATAAACTACTAATGTCTGGGCTGGAACCACTCTTCCAGGGACAGATGGCTGCTCAAAGCTCCTTCTCTCACAGGTGAACAGAGAAACCTCCTTCTGTCCAAGTAAGGTATGGGCAACTCAGAAACGTGTAACACTGCCCTGAATTCAGCACTTGCCTGAAAACTAGACTATACTAGCTTAGAAAGGTGGGAAACAAGGAAAAATCTTTTTGAAAAGATAGGGCAAAAACAGTAAAAAAAATACGCTTAAAACAGCTTTAAACGACTACAAACAGTAAAAACAATACACTTAAAACAGCTTTAGATGACTACACCCAATCAGAAAAGGCTTTTAAACAAATTACCCAATTAACCTGTAAAAAATCTCAAAACTGAGCCCTGTTCCTGTAGTCTTCAATCAGACAAGTTCTAACTGCACACTCCTGCCACTGGTGCACAGGGGAACCTTCTCCAAAAAAGAAGGCCTGGATTAATGCTCAAGTTATACAAACAAAGGTAGATTCAGCAGGCCTGAATCTAGTTTATGCGACAGCAAACAAGGCACACCATTTTCAGTAAGAAACAGTTCAGATATGCAGGCACTATAAGCCTCTAATCAGAAATTCCCAGATCAGAAGGTCAGACTCCAGCCTCTCCTCCCACAAGAGTGCAGACCACAAACTTTCTTAATGTAAAATGACTGGCCTGAAGCGCAAGTACTTAAACCAGAACTAATACACTTTTAGAATAACAGACACTGAGCCTTCAATCAGCAGTTCCCAACTTAGAAGGATGTAAGCTACCTGTCCTGCCACAACAGTTCAGACCACAAACCTTCTTAATGTAAAACAACTGGTCTGCAACCCAAGTGCTTAAACCAAAAGGCTTAGAATGATAGCTACACTTTAATCAGGTTACTACCAGTAATAAATACAACTGAATACTTTTAAGAAGGCCTGGATTAGTGCTCAAGTTATAGAAACAAAGCTAGATTCAGCAGGCCTGGATCTAGTCTATGCTACAGCAAACAAGACACACCAATTTCAGTAAGAAACAGTTCAAATATGCAGGCACAATAAATCTTTAACCAGAAATTCCCAGCTCAGAAGGGCAGAGTCAAGCCTCTCCTCCCACAAGAGTGCAGACCACAAACCTTCTTAATGTAAAATAACTGGCCTGAAGCCCAAGTGCTTAAACCAGAACTAATACACTTTTAGAATAACAGACACTGAGCCTTCAATCAGCAGTTCCCAACTTAGAAGGATGTAAGCTACCTGTCCTGCCACAACAGTGCAGACCACAAACCTTCTTAATGTAAAACAACTGGTCTGAAGCCAAAGTGCTTAAACCAAAAGGCTTAGAATGATAGTCACACCAAGCAGTAATAAATACAATTGAGTACTTTTAAGATGACGCAAAAGCAAAATAAAGTAATAAAGTAGGAAGAAACACAAATACAGTAAAAGCAGATGAATAAAGTGCAATTTTTTTACTGTGTAAGTATGGGAATGTAAGTCTCATATGCATGCGCAATACATCAAGGAAAACCCCAGGATACCGAAAAAATGCGGAAGAACACCACAGTGCAGTTATAGCTGGGTGTGTGTAATGTTCACCCTCATGACCTAACCATGCCAACCATGGGTAAATTCAGCATTATTCACACCTAGCCATGGGTTATTGCTATAATAGCTTATATTAATTCCCTTCATGTCTTTAGAACTTCAAACTACTAAAGGACTGCCAAAGCAACTTTCATGGGATCTTGTTATATGCTTTCTATAGGTCTAGGAACAGCAGTCTAGCTAGGGTGGGATGAATGGGGCAACTTCCCCGGGCGCAAAGTGCTGGGGGTATGTGATCAGTTTATCTTGATCACTCTCTAATGCATACTGGCTTTTAAAACCTGTACTGCATTTGCAGTCAAACATGAGCACTGTAGCACTCAATATGTGGTCTAAACTGTATGTAATAACTAGTTTGCCACAGTTTAAAAATAAGAAAAAAATCTTTCTTTTTTAAGTAAAACCTAAGCACTGTAGCCATCTGTGCAGCCTATAAACTGTAAACTGTAGTAAGCAGATTCCTATAGTTTATAAGAAAAAGATTTCTTTCTTTATTTTTTTTTGGGGGGGGGGTTGGGGCAGGGCACATAAATGTAGCTGATTGGCTGGCTCCTGCATTCAGTAGCCCCAGGTACCTGATAGCAGACTTTTTTTTGCCCATCCAATGAAAAGCTGGGGAAATAGGGAGGGGCATGTATCTGGCTACCTTGCCAGTTCAAGCAACCTTTGTGTGTCTGTGTGTGTGTGTGTGTGTGTGTGTGTGTGTGTGTGTGTGTGTGTGTGTGTGTGTTTTGCTTTTCTATTCAAGAGCCAAGGTACATGTAGCTGGCCACCTGAATGGAGTGCCAGTAGAAGGAGCTGATTTTTCTTTTCTTTTCGCTCTTCACTTGAAGAGCTGAGAGGGTGGAGTACTAGTTTGTAGGACTGGCACAGGGCGCTGGTTGGGCCAGCTATGCCACTATCTAGGAATACCCAGGTAGACTCTTTCGTCATCAGTAGTTTCTTCTCAACTATCTTGTTTGACTGCAAACAGTGGGTCATTTATGCTGAATCCTGAAATGAATCTGAACTGTTCATCTCCCAACTAATTTTCTACTATTCTACATATGTATTTATCAGTCATCCTCTTCAGAACTTTCATGCCTTGTGTGACAGGAGTTTAATACCTCTATACTGCCTATAGTTGTAAATGTCCCATATGTTTTCGTACACTGGCACTAGAATACTTATTCTGCAGACACCTGGGATACACCTTTCTCTCCACACTGCTGTAACTACCCTCTGTAGCCATTTTCCCCTAACTTGAATAACATATTGATCATATCTACTGTTACCTCCATTATATCACTAATTCACTTCCCTTAAAAAGCTAAAAAATAGTCTTTATCTGCCATTGCCTAAATGCAGTCATAGTTTAAAAGAAAAGGAAATTGTCACCAAATGAGTAAGTGACATCCAAGGAAATGAAAAAGATAATGAGGAGTCCTTATATTTGGTGAACGGGCTCAAAGCCCAGTGGTCACCAATGAGCTTGATGGTACAGATATCATGTTGGAACTTACAGGTGCTTGTGTAGTCATCATGTTAGTTCTTGAAGCTAAGGACTAATGGGTTGAGTTTAATTAAGAAGGGAATTTTTCTTCCACAGGTGTGACAGCCTTTAAGATACAAAGTTGTCACATTTCACCATATGGTCAGTATTAATTATTTTTGAGTCTGGGTGTCCTATTGTGCTCAGGTAACCAGCAGGGTATTCTCAGCAGAAGGTTTCAAAAATGAGTATTTTAATGCTCTATTTATTAAGACACAGATCTCTCATGAGAAGATAGAGTGAAGAAAGCTGCTGCAGTCTATCAGACAAACCTTAAAGCCCTTCAGTTTTCTTTGACAGAGATCTTTGTACCTTCCTCAGTTGCACATAACAAGGTACCACATTCTATAACTGATCTGATAAGAACTGAAAACTGTCTCTGTAGCTTGACTCTTGACTCCATGGAAGATCACATAGGTAACTCTATGTGTACTGCAGATGACAGTAACTATACCCTTATGAAATGAAAGGTCATTGTTCACAAGGAATCCAAGGCCTTTTACTTTTTTTTTCTTTTATTACTCTGATGGCAAGATAACCTCTAATGCATTTGTATGTAATGTTCACTGTTATTTGAACAGAGGTAGTATTACTTGGGCTAACGGCATTGCTCCCAAATTATCAATTACCTACATGTTTGGTAAGCCAAACACTGGAATCAGTTTTGGTTACCAGAACACAATCTTGAGGTAATCCACTGATACGAAGGTATGGCAAGGATAGGAGCACTCCCATTCTTACCCATTGTATATGGACAAGCATCCAAATGTGAACTCAAGTTATTCCCACTTCATTCACCTGGTATGATTTCATCTAATTAAAGTCTACTCACAATAGGCAGTTTCAGAGAATGCAAAATATTCAAAAAAAAAATTTTTGCTGATACTACCTTCGCAAAACATCTGTGGAACTATTTTTGCAGAGTGCAACCCCCCCTTGAACCCTTCATGTGGGTGAACACCACCCCAATCCCTTAAACGTATAGATACTTACTCTGAGGTTGTGGAACAGTGGAGAAAGAGGCAAATTCCACTGCTGGCAAAATTAATTTTGGAAAATGTACTTCAGTCCTTTTGCGTTCATCAAAACTACCTTTGGCAGATTAACAGGAACCCGATTTCATCATGGGATACAGTATCAATTTTTTTTAGCTAGATTGAGGTAAGCTATATGGACAGATAAACCTTCATCTGGTGTGGCAGCCAAACTCAAAGAATATCAAGAAGATAAGCTTATAATATCTGCTTTGACCAAATTGCACTGGGTTAGGTTATGGAGAAAGGTTTCCTGTGTCTTCATGACTAGGTTTCATGATGATTCTTTACAGCATCTTGCAAACACACTTGTGAGATGATCAGGCTATTTATTTCTTGGGGCCTATGGAATGGCCTTCCTTTTACATTAGGACTACAATATCCTGGTTCTAGATATCAGAGATAAAGTCAACTTTTGACACTTTATTAACAATATGCACTGACCCCACAAAATTATTTTGAATGTATAAATTAGATCTCCTAAAATCCTATCTCCTGTCATGGAAAAGGTGCTTCTGACCTTACTGAAGGCAGAGGTTGTCCTTCACTTTGAGGCATGTAATTAGTTCTAAACCTGCATGCTAGTGTGTTAGCTATTCATACTAGCTTTGTTATTTGGATTTCTCTCTGTTCTGCATAGGTATAAATCCATGTTTTTGGATGTGTTTGTAAAAACTCTTATGCCGAGTGAAGCTCTGTCTCTTTTTCATTCTATTAGTGCTTTCTTTCTCCTGGATGGACCTGATCTTAGCCTAGTGACATTGGGTTAGGAAAGTTTGAAGGCTTTCTAGACTTCTTTGGTTTAATAATCTAATAACTTTGTAAATCTCCCATTTAGATTTAGTATGGAATTTTCCACTGTTAATGCTCATACAGATGAATGTATTGTGCCTGTTTAAAATTATGTACAGTGCTGTGAACGATTCACCAATAGGTTGTGGGGGGGCCTAATAAGTGTGCACAGTTGACTGACTGTTCAGAGAACCATACCCGTCATTATAAAATAATTAAAGAAAGTTATCTTTTTTATTAGGTTCTATTTGATGCATATGAAGATGATGGCATTGTTGCAAGAGAGATAGAAAAACGGGTAGGAGAGAGACATTTAGCTTACTAAAACTGGTAGTCACATTTGCCAGGATTATACACAGTAGGTTTCCGCTTCTTATCATCATTTTTACCATCTGTCCAAACCTGTTAATGTTTATGAAGTCTAGCAGTTTTTGAGCCCGATTATTAGCTGAGGGGCTGGGATTCTCAGACTTCTTTCCATCTACACAATGCAAAATGGCATGAAGCATTTACAGAAATGCAGCCCAAAGTTAATAAGATATGCATCTGGGCCAGCACCGATATACTGAGAAAATAACGGTGGAGTAACACAGTCCTGCTGTGTTATAGAGAAGGCCACTGTTAAGCTGGCACAGTAAAGGAGTAGCATTACAGAAGGGTTCAAGTATGATGTCGCAGATGTCACCACCAAGACAGGTTAGAGTGACACCGTTTTTTCAAGCTCATGCCCACAATCGAGTGCTGTATAGCTATCTTCCCAGATAGCCTGCTGTGGTTTAGCACAGCAAAGCACCAACCCAGTTCATCATTGAAAAGGGAAGAATACAAGGCAGAGGAAATCACACAAGGGTAAGCATAAAAAATGACAAGTGGGAAGGAAGGGGAATTTTTGTGTCAGGCAGAGAGGTGCATTTTAAGATATAAAGAAGGGTTGATGGGATAGATATACAACAATAGCTGATGAAGGGATGGCGAGAGAAAGGAGGGTAGCAGGGAAGATAGACAAGCATAAAATGCAGACACAAAGGGGTATGCACACAAAAGGTGGGGGTGACAACAGACGGACATTAACTAAGGAGGGATAGCTAGTGATGCAGAGGGTTGTTGAATGGTGAATTACAAAATACAGAATGGAAGACTAGATGACAGTAGGGCAGGGGAGATGGAAGGATTCCAGGCGAGCCCAGAGGGTATTACCAAGTCATCAGTCATCTTCATGACTGACAGTATGGGCAGGCTCCACCTTTAGTGGCCCAATGATTGGTGTCTACTATTCACATAACTCAACAAGTCACACCAGGAGAAACTCCACAGTACACAGGTGAACATGAAGTGGATAGAGTACCTTGCATGACATCAGCCTCCACAGCTGATGTTGGGAGATCCCAGTAAGCAACTGTCAGAAGGGAAGCCTACTCCCCCCTCCTCAGAAGTGGCCACAGAGGCCATCCTTCCATGTCACTTTCAAGTTGACCTCTGTCCCCCTGCTAAGAAGCAAACTTAGTGACCAGCCCCCTTAACAACTGAGCACCAGAGGTACTGATCAATTCATGCCAAACAAACACTGACATGTTGTATGTCATGACCACTCCTCTGGTTCACTCAAGGGGCAAAATGTAGCCCTGTATACATAGATGCAAGTTCAGATATCACATGATGGATGGCAAAGTACAGCAATGGGAAGCAAGCAAAGATTTGCATTATAATGCTATGGTGCTATGGGTTCACACAGTCTGCATGCATGAGCATAGGGTTTACATTTCCTTATAGCTGTGCCAAGCAAAGCTAGAGCTAGCTAAGCTAGGGAGAACTAGTTTATTGTGAATAATCTCTTCTTGTTTAATTGAAATAGGAAAATTTGGACTAAATCTTCTAAAACCTTGGGAGGTTACTATTTAAAACAATGACATTACCAAGTTTGCAAAGCACAAAAACATCTCTTTTTGTGTGAGGGGGAGACCTTCGTACTGTTAAACTGTATTTCTCTCACTATAATCTCCAAAATCATATACACTCGGAGAAGAGGGAGAAAGTGATCAAAATGCATCACTCACCTTTTTACCCTTCTCTGAGTATAAATACCATTACGACAGCAGTGACATTCCTATGACAATATTTGGAGTGTTGATCAACTGGCCATTTACATACAGATGTATTTTCAGGTACATTGTTCCTTTCTGGATGCAATTCAGAGATAGTGTCACTAAATTGTCTCAATAGCATAACAAAGTTGCTAAGAGACACTGATTAGCTCAATATAAAACATGCATGCCATTTTGAGCAGGAACATGTATATATGACAATCTATGGAATATAGGACTTTACAGACAAACTTTCTGGGAGTGGATAGAAAAAGTAAAGGCAAAAAAAAAATAAAAACACCTGGTAATGTATCCCAGCAGTGTACTCAACACTTTTGCCAAATGGCAGTAATAGTGAGACAGATAACCTGGGGCATGTAGGAAGGGAAACACTGCACAACAATTGGGACTGTCATGCCAAGCTGTTGTGTTGCAGCAAACAGTGCATTGCGCACCTGCAGAAGGACACAAGGGGCATGTACACCTCTGTACATAAGGGTATGCATGGCAATGCCCTGTAATGACAAGGACTGTAATAGGGGTGCATAACAGGGTGTTGGGCGTCCATGCCCAGTGCAGCAAAATGTAAATTGGGGGATGTGCAGGGGCTTGCTAACCTGCTACAGAACTGGGAGAAGGGAACTGATGGTCATAGGTGATCATTTTCCCCAGACTGCCTGATATCCTCATTCAATGACATGTGTAAACCACAGGTGTGCAGGGCTTTCCATTAGCCCATAGAGAGGAACCAGCTGGAAAAATTCAACAGGAGATATAACTGTATTTCAGGCCCTTCACATGCATGACATACATACTTGGTAAATGTGTCATGAACAAGACATATGAAAATTACATAAGGCCAGGACTGGTGCAGGATACGAATACTGTGGGCAGTCATAATACATTTATTCACCAGATGCAGTGAAGGGTAACTGAAATAACACAGTGCAAAGGAAAATACATGGAACACATCGTCGGGGGAAATGTCAACTACAGGTGGTGGATCACAAGCACAAAAACAGCTCACAGAGGATGTTGGAATTCCTGGTGTCTCTGAGCAGTAGGCAATCATACCTGGGGGGGGGGCTGGGATGTGGGAGTTGGGTTAGCAATGGCCACCCTCTTTCCTAGTGTATCCACCTTACATGTGATACTGTTGCTGCCTTTCAACTCCAGACTCAATATTGTGCTCTTCCACTGCTGGTCCTACTGCAATGGTGGGCCCGTGTTCCGTTGCTGCTGCAGCTATTTCTACAGTGCTATAGTATGCAACATGGCACACTACATAATTTTGGGGTGTACAATTCACTTATCTTCCTTGTTTCTGCTTGTGGGCAACAAACTTTGACTACATCCTGCGTGTTCTCCTTGTCTAGAAGGTATCGACACACTACCTCCTGGTCTGTGGATGTTAGTTGGTAACAAATTGATGGTACCTCTGCATTGATGCAAAAGACAACGGCTCTAATGGTGACCACTAACAAATGTCTTATTATTTGTGGAGCTTGTCTTGGAAAGCTGCATAAAAAGGCCACTAGAGAAAGGAAGAGAGTGCAGTTCTTACTCTAACCCCTTCTGAGAACAGTTGTGGCCAATCCCTTGCAAACTAGGTCTGGTCCTACACATTTCCTCTCAAGTGAAGATGAATGTTTAAAGCATTAACTGTAAACACAAACTGAAACACTTCAGAAACACAAAATGCAGGACCAGTCCCTTTACCAACAATGTTTAATTAACATATATAAGCACTTTTGTCCAAAAATATTAAGACGTCTTCAGATATATTAAGCTAACAAACCACCAGATTTAAATATCCCAGGCTGGGAGCTATGGTCACTCATTCAAATGCTAACCATCAAAACCCCTTTGAGTGTCTGGTATTGAAGTAATTGTCCTTTTGTGAAGGCTGCACCCCCCACATCACCCACTAATTGTATATACCAACTCCAAGTTCACACTAATGGGGAAAGGACAGGCTTACTTATATTTTTATACAGTGTGCACTTTATAAGGTGTTTTTGGACCATTATTTTTGTTTAGTTTTAGTTGTACCCCTCCACTGGCCCAGTAATCAAGGAGCCTCAATCCTCACCACTAGCACCAGTGGAGGATATACATTGGAAAGGATAACATGTACACACACAGTAAAGTGCAATTTCCCTTAAGAGCACACAGAGACACAGTCAATCTGGGGCTGGTTTCTCCTTCTTTCTCCAGATCCCCAATAAGACTTCCCACTGGCACAGCTATAAAGTTGAGATCTCAGCTGAGTGGCCAAGCTAAGACCTCCAGCATGTTTTCTGTCCAACCAGTGCTTCATGTCCCTGCCCAAGTAGCTGACACACACACACACACACACACACACACACACACACACACACACACACACACACACACACACACACACACACACACACACACACACACACACACACACACACACACACACACACACACACACACACACACACACACACACACACACACACACACACACACACACACACACACACACACACACACACACACACACACACACACACACTTTGAGGTTTGATTTATATGCACAGACACACACCTAGGAAAGGCTGGCACAGATTTACTAGCTATGCCCCCTTCTGCCCAGACTATGAGGTAGTTATTACTGCCACCAGCCACGTCATTATCAGCTACTTTAATGCTCTTAACAATGGGTGTCCAATCCTACTGTGTAATGTTACTATCAATACAAATGGTAGTTTGACCAAGAGCAAGGCTATTAGGAGTGGCCTACACAGTGCCACCAAATAAATGCAAGTACTCTCAGAACTTAAATATGTCTCATAAATAGCCACAATGAAAGGTTTCAATATATTTAATAAATGAACAAGAAAATACTCAGTAAATAATCACAGTTATATCAGAGTTCAAAATCACAGGAAATATTTAAAACAACATTGCAGGACAGTCTCAAATAAATAAAGAAAACATCTGGGCTATACTTCACTATATTCCTGACTGTATCTAAGAGAAATTACTGTACCCTAGTTAACTTACTTACAGAGCAAGCAGGCAGATATGGTGAGTGGATGTTCTTGTCAGGTCAAAGACAAAATGCAAAATGTTCAGTCTCGCTCTCTCTCAGAGACTTCACAAATTAATATCCCAAATATTACTGCTGGGATACTTGCAGAATGGCATAATTTCTTGTCATCTGACTTCAGTTCTCAAGCTCAAAACAACCATTGATGACAACTGGTAGCATTCAGCATCTACCTGTAAAAATACATAAATAAGGGCTTTTCTTAGATCTAAGTCATAAAACAATAAACGCTTCCAAGACAATACAAAAGCTTTATTTCTTGACATTGTGTCAGTTACTGCACTGAAACTGAAAGATAACATCCTTTTATTACTTGGTCATAAAGTAATTTAACATTTCAGCTATTTTTCTGAAATTAACCTCCCTGTGTTCCAGTTCATATTGTTAAAATATATACATCTAAACAGTTACAACAGTGTATATACATTTCTGTTCTAATCCAGCAGGTTACACTACACCAGTAAGCTCAGCTTTACAAAATATCTTCTCAGCACACGTCTGTACAAACCATCTTGTATGACATACAGTTCTAATACATCTGTAACACAAGCATCTTACATGAACCATATTAATAATCATAAATGACATATAATTATTTTCAAAATTTCAGCTAGCTGGACTGGCAGTATCTCCTTTCATGACCGTCAGCATCAACGGACACTTGCGATGTTGGCCAACTATGACTATTCAATGAATAAATTTACCATTATATGCCTACTACATATGAAGAAAAAGAGTTTTGACAGTTTTTGATTAAAAGACATTCAAAGAATATTTTCTTCAATGATTAACCATAGACCCCCCGCCAGGCTGACATTACTTAACTACACCATTTGTTAACTACAACTTATTAAAGGCACAATCCCCATTTAGATATAAAAAATATATTAAAACCATGAAGTTTTTCAATACATATCCATCCTACAGATAAATTAAATATAATAAATTAACTCTTCATCTTAAATTATTTGTCTGGAATAAGCTTCTAACTTTAAAAGGTAGGTAATTGAGGGCATTTCATTTAACCCTGGAAAATGTCCTACATCCAGCCTTAACTTCCATAACTGTTATTTTTTCAGTAAGATAAAATTCCTGGGTCCTCCTCTCAAATTATTTATTACCTTTTCTAAAATACAAATCTTAAATTCATGATTGGGAAAATCCATAATGTGTTTTTACAATGCATTTGTTGTTTTACTTTTTTTAATTTCATATATATGTTTAAAAAATCCTTCCCTTATTCTCCTTTCATTTTTTTCCACATAAAATCCAGGACATTCCTGACATAATGCCACATATACTACACCCTTTGTATTACAATTTTATCTTCCTGTAACTTTAAAACTATCATTTTTAATACTAAACATGTCCCATAAATACATACAGTTACAATATTTGCAACAACTGCATTTAGAAATAATAGTTTTCTTATCATAATTATTTATGCTAATTGAATCAGAAATATTTTTAAGACTTCCACCTTTTTTGTACACTATCATTAGTTTATTTCCTACCTTATCCCTTATTTCAGCATTAGCATTCACAAAATTCCAATTTTTATTTATAGCCATCCAAACTGGTTCACTATCCAAGGAATAAATAATAATAAAGGAACTTATTTGACTAAAATTAGCTTGAGGTATCTTATTCATAATTTCACTTCCAACCCCATTGCCTATCTTTTTCTGTTTGTCATTCTCAATTTCCTCCCTCAAAATTGGCAAATAATAACTACTACTTCTCTTATTCATAACTTCATTCAATAAATTGTCAATAAATACATCTGGATATCCCCTACTAAGAAACATATTCTTCAACATTCCACATTCTTTTATAAACTTATCATAAAGGGAAACCATACAGGCTGCACAGACAAACTGTCTTTTAACTACTGCTTTCTTTTGCACCAACGGATGGCAACTGGTAAAGTGCAAAAATGTATTAGAATATGTTGGTTTTCTGCAAATTTCAGAAATCAGCTTCTTATTCGTTTTATCATTTGATAACATAACATCCAAAATAGGCTATACTTTCTTTCCCAGTATTATATGTAAATTCTAAAAAGTGAGTATAGCCTAAAAATGTCATCCAGGTACCTGGTGTATAAGCACCATGAGGAAACAAATTTACTGTTAAAAATAAAATACCTCTCCCATTCAACCACAACAATATTGGAAAATAAAGGGCTACAGGCAGAGCCCATTGCCATGCCCTTTACCTGTAAACTGGTCAAACAGAAGAGAACTCTAACTTTAAATACTGAATTAATCATGTGATGACGTCACCTCACTCTCAAAGCACCCATCCTTAAAGAGATCATCACAGGGAAAATTTCAAATTAAACACTACAAACATCCTCAGAACACTTTTTATAAAGTGAAACACTTATAAACATGTTTAGAATATAATAAAAAAGTACAAAGGAATATATTTATAAATACAAGAAAAATGATTCCCAAACTTCTGGCTTTTAAAATACATTTTATACTGATTGCTTTATTTAAACCAGGCAGAATATCTCCAGCCAGTTTAAGCTGCCATTTAATTTCATAAACTTCCAAAATATTGTTCACATCACCCATGTTAAAATCAGTTTTGATTTGCTCGAAAACATAAAACAACAAATTTTAAGAATCTTTACATGATAATTTATGCTTAGCTAAGGCATTGGTATCATCACCCCTCAATACTGCTATGTCTATACTCATTAACTCTCTGTGACAGTATTCTAGTGGTTTTACTCATATAGAAGCCCTTGCATGAAGCAGAGGTTGCAGGGTATACAACTTGGGTGGATTTGCAATTGGATCTTTTCAAAATAAATATAATTGTTTTTTTTTTTTAAACAAGTTCCATCAACTGCACATATAAATTAATTCCATCTTGGGGGGAGTTTACTACTTCTTTGTAAAAAATCAGTAAACCATTCAATGCCTAAGGAATGTGGGATGACTGTACATAGGTCTTTTTCATCAATAGTTAAAAACACATAACCATCATTATAACTCAATTTTTGAAATCCCATGAGTTCTTACTTAAATATTCAACCTTTTGTACTAATGATTTCAACCTATAATCTAAAAATATCTCAGTAGGGTATGTTATTGAACATCGAGTATCTACTATTGGTCTAAATGGTGGGGAATTTTGATCATTATGTATTTTGGGTACACCAAAAACAGTGGGCATAACCAGAAGCTTATGGACCAGTTGTGTAATGAAATATCAGTGCTAGACAAGGCAATTACTGAAGACTTGCTGTATGATCAATATAAAGTGCATTATTCACGTATCATTAGTAATATTGACTGTGAGAGTGAAAATATTAAACAGAAGTTCAAAAACTTTGAACGGGATAGGGTGAAGTATTTAAATCACAGAGCTTATCCGAACCCACCTGAGTCCCGGGGTCATGGTAATAAGTATGAGGGAAAGGTACAATTAGCCCAAACTTTCACTCAAGAAATAATTGTCCAACTGCAGAGACTTAAACTTGTACAATGATTTATCTAAACCCTAAATTTGTTCTTGTAAGCTAAGATAATGGTCACTAATAGATTGTATGTATTCACTTTTTTAACTTCTACTTGATCCAACCATTTAAACACTTGAGATATGGATGAAAAATCCTGTGAGCTTGATGCTTGTGTCACCCGCTGCTGTGTATTATGATGACCATTCACTGCAATAGCTGGTCCCTATGATAGTTGAATATTGTCTTCCATATTACTACCAGCCACATTTGTAACATCACAATGCTTAAATTGAAATAAAACCTATGTTAATTGTTGAAAAAACAAAATCAGATTACCCACAGGTTCAGATGTGCTGAAAGTGGGAGCATCATGAAACAATTCCTGTGAGTCAAAGGCTGACATACCAGGAAATCTGCAGAATAAGGCCAATAATCCACAAAACAAAAAAACAAGAAGTCCTTGGAACTGGAACAAAAATCTAAGCAAAGAACAAACAACTGACCAGGAAGCCAAAGACCACATAAAATGAATCCAACAATTGTAGAAACCACTCCAATTCAGAACTGTTGTAGAACAAAACAATCCTTTATTGGGAAAACTGCTGCAATTCAAGGTTAAGCACTTTCATCCAAACATAGACTTCTTCAGAACTTTTTCAGAACCATGAAAACTCCTCTAAACTCTGAATTTAAGACCTGAGAGAAGTAAAACCACTCCCCCAAGAACTGTCAATCAACAGACAGGATGAACAAAACCTGGAAAAATTAGTAAATGTGTACACACACCAAAAAACATGTTTACATTAAACCAAGTAAAAATGGCTCAAAACACATTTAGAATGTCAAAATACTACAGAAAGCCATTACAGTTGTAAAATGTTGCTGTGATTTCATGGAGGTTGTATTAAACAAGAACTTTTTGACCTTTTATGGGGAATTTTACAAATAGCTGAAAGGTGTAGTTATGGGGGCCGCATGCGCCCCCACCATTGGAAGCATCGTATTGCTGAGATGGGAATTTATGACTTTGATCACTCTCTCTTTGTTCAAAAAAGGTATGGGGTATTCTTGCTATTTGGATGATTTACTGATCCTTTGGTCAGGTACAGAGACACAGTTGGATATTTTTATGGATGAATTGCAGTCTAGACCACTTTTTTTTAAGATTTACCCACCACGTTGATGCAGCTAAGATCCACTACTTGGGCAATAAATCAAGAAAACCAAGTATGGCGGTATGGACACACAGATTTACAGGAAGCCTACCTTCTATAATTCTTTTTTGTTGTACACCAACTGTCACCTTTTCCATCAAAAGAAGGGAGTTGTGAAAAGCCAGCTTAACAGGATCTCTCATCTGACATCCAACGACAGCTGTTTAACAAAATTTGACACCCTCAAATCTATATTTTTTGAAAGAGGGTATCCTGAAACTTTTGATAATTTTCAGAAGGATGTGTGGGCAGACAGAGACAATAGCTATGCACCTATTATTAGGTATGGCCTTGATAATATTAAGATGAAAGGCAATAAAAATGAAAGTAAGGATACATCTGGCCACACCAATATGCTTTTACATTACTCAATGGACTCTAAAGACATCCAAAAAGTGGTGTAGAGAAATTGAGCCATCTTATATTGTGATGAGGGACTTAAACAAAATCTTCCTGATTTCCCTTCATTTACCTTTAAGAACAAGGCTAACATAAAACGGTTATTGGAGAAACCAATTGTGTCCAGATAATGTGACTCATGAACTATGACAAAATGTGGATATTGCCATCAGTGCACTTATATTGAAAACAGCTATGAAGGTAGCATGATGGAGAAAATTAGGGGGAGGAACATCTGTGGTAAGTTCAATTCCCTTTCAGAGAGGATAATCTACTTGGCAAAATGTACATATGTCATGGCCTGCCTTCTATATTGGTAAGACTAAAAATGGACTCAGCAAAAGGATATACCAGCACTATTATAGTATATCCAAAAGGGGCATGAAGAGTGCTTTGACTAGGCATGCTTGTACATGCTCCAGTTTCAAGAAGTACACTTTTTTGTGGCTTGAACAGGTGGAAGCAGGTGCCTTTGTTGGAGATTGGGAAAACAGACTTCTACATCATGAGATGTATTGACAGCTGCCTTCAGATGCAGCAAATCCATCTGGATTGAATGACTATATTTCCATTGCTAGTGAACTTAACATAAAAGCCAACATAGTTTGAGCATAATTTTACAACTGTAATGGCTTTCTGTAGTATTTTGACATTCTAGATTTGTTTTAGCTATTTTTACTTGGTTTAATATGGAAACGTTTTTTCGTGTGTGTTCACCTTTAAGAACTTTCCTGGGCTTTATTCAGCTTGTCTGTTGGTTGACAATGTCTATATCAAAATTCCGAACATGTAAAACACTGAACGTCAAAACGTCGAACCCAAAATATCGAATGTTGAAAATAGTGAAGCCCCGGAACATCGAAATCTTACCTAGGGCAAGATTTCGGTGGGCCGTTCCGTGGCTTCACTATTTCCTCCACTGTGGTGCGAGAGTTACGGACCTTAGGGTTAGGGTGTGGGTTAAGGTAAGTGGATAGTTAGTAATGTATGGTGTAGTATAGGGTTGTGTTTTGTTAACTGTATGTGTGTGTACTTATTGCTTTGTTTGTGTATAGTTTTGTAGTGTATGTGTGCGATAGTTACATACCTTAGGGTTAGGGTGCGGGGGTAAGTGGATAGTTAATAATGTATGTGTGGTTTAGTGTGGGGTTGGGTTTTGTTAACTGTATGTGTGTGGTTTATTTATTTTGGTGTGCTTGTGTTATGTGTATGTTTCTCGGAACAGCAAATTTTTTCCCTGGGAAAAAATTCACCATTCTGAGCGTTCAATGTTTTCAATATTTGAAATTCCAAGTTCGAACATATGGTGTTCAACATTTTGGAATTTTGAATATATGATATAGCCCCGATTGACAGTTCTTGGGGGTATGCTTTTACTTCTCTTGGCTCCTAAATTCAGTGTTTAGAGGAGTTTTAATGGTTATGAAGAAGTCTGTGTTTGGACGAAAGGACTTGACCGTGAATTGCCAGTGGTTTTACCAATAAAGGATTGTTTCTTCCTGCAACAAGTGTGAACTGGAGTGGTTTCTACTGTTGCTGGATTCATTTGCTGTGGTCTTTGGTTTCCCAGTCAGTTGTTTCTTCTTTACTTGGATTTCTGTTCCATTTCCAGGTACTTCTCATTTTTTGTGGATGAAGAGTTCATTTATTATTTTTAATTTATCTGTAGGATGGATAAGTATTGATAAACTTGATGGTTTTAATATAAATTTTATTTAGATTTTTATATTTAAATGAGAATTTTGCCTTTAATAAATTGTATTTAACAAATAGTGTAGTCATGTGATGTCAGCCTGGGATATTTAAATTGATTGGTTTCTTTGCTTACTGTATCTGAAGAAGTCTCTTTTTCCAAACACCTTTATTGAATTATCACTTGTGACATAGGCAAAATTGCACTCATATAAAAGTAATCAAACTACAGTATATTAACATAACAAACATTATACTTCACACATATTGCTATATATCATATAACCTAAGCAATATTACATAAAATATTCAATTCCTGCCTTTTTTAAACAAGAAACATCATCATTAAGCCATCACTTACTACATAGGCAATCCTACATTTATATAAATGAAAACAAGCCACACTGACAGAATCCTAGTTGCAAGCATTTTACATCACAAACCATAGTGATGCATTCCCAGTTGCAAACATTATGCATCACTTATAATCTACCCTATCTTTGTCGCTCAAACATTACATAGCTCATTTAAGTCCTGCTGCCTTTTAGACCTCATTCCTCCCTTGTATGTATTGTTCCCACAATTCCCATTTTTCCTATGCAGTTTGCTCCTACCCTTTTCTAAAGATCTCAGTTCTAGTTGTTTTTATCTGTTACTATATTCACTACTTTCGGTATAGTTGGTTTAGATTCTGATTTCCATTTTATAGTAATTGTTTTTTTTTTTTTTTTTTTTTTTTTGGCAGCCACCATTATTAGATACAGCAAGGCCTTACCATGTCTAGGCAATTCCGATTCTGTATCATAGTTCAGAAAAATCATCTCCCTCATCAGACCAATCTGCCCACCCAGCATCTCAGACAGTGCATCCCACAGGGAATACTTAAAGTCCACTAACTCACCACACACCCATAAAATATGTTCCCAATTGCCTCTTTCTTCCCGTTCACCTTCAACATTTACTGTCTGCCTGAGGAAAAATTCTCTAGAGTCTACTTGGGGTATAAAAATATCTATGTAAACATTTCCAGGCAAAAATCCGAAATCTTGTAGATTTTGTTGCATATTTGGGAGACATACATAGATCCTCCCATTGTTTCTTTGTGAATTGCTTATCTGATCTCTCTTACCAATCCTTTCTAACATCCTCTGATTGATTCTTATAGTCATCATGCAATATTTTATATGGTCTACTAATTATTCATTTTTAATGGCAGCTTCTGTTCTAGATTCTACTAAAAACTCTACCAGTGCTGGTCTTTCATTTGTGACCCCCCTATTTCTTTGTCTTTGCCTATACTCTGATATGAATCCCTGATAGGGAAGGCACTCTCTAACCTGCAGTCCAAATAAATTCTTGGCATCCTCCCATTCTATCATCTTTCCCTCTCTAGTTATTTGCTCCCAATACCTTGGTTCCTTTGTCAGTTTTCTCCAATAAATTCCAGCCCCCTCTTGCCTATTGCCTGTATCCCTAATTGCAGTCATCCCTATCAGCAGAATCTCTTTTCTTCATTCCTGTGTTGGTTTAGTTCTTTGAAGACTTTCTGCTACTTTATGGATAAAATATTCTGCATCCATCCATACATTCATTCTCAACCCCTTTTTCCTATTTTGCTCTTGGGGTCAGGGTGTCACTTCAACAGTGCCGATTATCTTGAGCTAAGGTTGGTGGCTAGCTCTGCCATGGTAGTTCATTCGTACTGCTAACTCGCACATGCAGTCACACCTACAGTTAATTTAGAGTGTCCAATCCACCTACTACATGTCTTTGAAATGTGAGAGAAACTGTAGCACCTAGAGGAAGACCATGCAACCATAGGGAGGACATGCAGACCCCACACAGAAGGCACTCCAGCCAAGAATCAAACCAGAGATCCTCTTGCTGTGAGGTGACAATGCTAACCGCTGAACCACCACGGCCACCCTTCTGCACCCTTCACATAGCTGCTAATTAGTACTTTATTCTCCTTAAAGATTTACATCCAAAATTCCAGTCTCTCCTTGTTTCTTGAGCTTCCCTGTGTTTCATTATCATCCCTTTCCACTTTCAAAATTATAGTTTTGTGCTTGTGTATGTATAGGAGTCTTAATCATGTAGCTCTAGTCTGAAATACTGCTTTAAATTGGGTAATCCCAATCCGCCCTGTTCTACTGGAAGAATCCGCTTATCCCACTTGACTCTTGCTGTCTTCCCCTCCCAGATAAAGTCCTTCAGCTCTTTATTAATTGCTACCCACAACTTCTCCTCTGCCTGATAAAAATATGCCTAACCTGTGTATAAGACTAAGGACTAAAAACATTTTAACTGCTTGTATCTTACTAACCATATTCATACAACAAAGCTTGCAGTTTCTCAGTTTTTGCATTATCTTTTGTTTAGTCTTTTCCCACATATCCTTAGCTGCCACACTAGAATCATTTTTAATCCAAACTTCTAAATATTTCATTTTATTATGTCTCCATAAATATGGGTATTCCTGAAACCAGTTCAGGTGTGATTACATAATTTAAAACTATTGCCTTTGTTTTAGCTTCATTAATTTTGTATCCCAAAAGAAATCTTAAACTGTCTCAAAATGTTCACAACAATATAACGTCTGTTTCTGGTTTTGTCAAGTACAAAATAATATCATCTGCAAATAAAGCCAGCCTTTCTTGACTACCATACCAATTATATCCTTTAATTTCCGAGTCTCTTATTTTCTTTGCCAATGGTTCTAAATATAATGCCTATAATCTAAATATAATGCAAATAATAAAGGGGAAAGAGGACACCCCTCCCTGGGTCCTCTGCTCAAGCAGAAATTATCAGAGAAGACCCCACCCACTTTAATTTTCACCTCCGATCCCTCATATATGCTCCTAATGAATCTTATAGCTTTTTCAGGAAATGCAAATGCTTCCATTATCCTGCTCATAAAGTCCCAGCTTTATTCTGCCAAATGCTTTTTCTGCATTAAGACCCACCAACAACAATGGAATTTTCTTACATTCTGCTCCCCTCTGCACCATCAATGTTCTGTTAATGTTGTCAAATGTTTGCCCCCCCCCACAAAACCACACTGATCCATATCTATCAGTTTTGGCATTACATTTGCCATTCTTTTAGCCATTACAGACATGAACACTTTATAAGCATAGTTTAGTATTGAAATGGGCCTGTATGAAGCTGGATCTAATAGATCTTTACCCTCTTTAGTTATTATAGCTACCACAGCTTTCTTCCAGGACAGTGGTACTTCTCCTTTTAAGATACTGTTAAATAAAATTTTCCAGATCTTTATCTGATTTTTTCCCTCCTAGATTCCAAACTTCCACAGGAGTACCATCTGTTCCTTGGGGCTTTCCTGTAGATCAGTTATACATCACAATTTGTATCTCATCTCCTCCTATCCTGTTAGTAACTGAGCCTCATCTACCTCTAACCTTGGCATATTTAATTCTTCCATCAACATTTTCATTTGTATCTTTCTTGATTTTCATATTTCTCTGCTTTATAGAGACTCTCACAGAATTTCCAAAATATTTCTGACACCTTTATAGGATCTCTTGTTGCCTTTTTTGTTATAGGCTCCCTAAGTTTAGCATCAGTCCCTTCTACTTTCTGTTGTCTGAGTTGTGCTAAAAATTTTTGTGCGGTAGTGTTATTATAAAACAAAACAGTTGCTTAACAGCAATTTTGCTAAGCTCATGCATATTATCGAGGTAATATCTTATTTTCTGCCTAGCATTCTGCAGTTGATCCTCTTCTTGTTCTGTGAGATTCCCCCTATTCTGCAATACTTTAACATTTGTCAGTCCCTCTAAATAATTCTTATTTCTTAACCATAGCTCCCTTTCTTTTATTTCTACCCAATTTTTAAACTCCACCTTACTTTTATCCCACTCCCTATCTATATTTTCAGTAATTTCTACGCTCTCTAACATCTCCTGAATAATCTCCAATACCCATTCCTTAAAATCCTCTCTTTTCAACAGATAGGTGGGAAAGTGCAAATGTCTCATTTTTATTTTATTTATTTCTCTGTGTTTTTATTTTAGCTATCATTGGCACATGATCTGAAACAGTTATTGGGTGGGTATCAGGACCTTTAATTAAATGCACATGTTCGGCTTTGTCAAGGGCAGATCCTGCCTTTTGAACCTGGTTGACTTCTTTGAAACAGTCACCAAAGCCATAGATGAAGGGAAGGTAGTCCACACAGCCTATCTGGACCTTGCAAAGGCATTTGACACAATACCCCACTCGGGCATCATAGATAAGCTATCCAGCTTAAATATAAACCCCTATGTCACAAGATGGGTCGCAAACTGGCTCAAAAACAGAACCCACAGAGTGAGAGTTGCTGGAGCCATGTCAGACTCGAAACCGGTCACAAGTGGCATCCCACAGGGTTCTGTCCTGGGACCACTCTTGTTCGGTATATACTTTTCCGAGGTATAGGCAAACATGGGAGGACTATGGCTCAACAAGTTTCCATACGACTGCAAACTGGGCGCCATAATCAACTCTCCAGCTGACACAAACATCCTTCAAAAAGGTCTCACAGAGACAGATAACTGGTGCCAACGCCATGGTTTAAAGCTAAATGCCAAAAAATGTATAGTCATACCCTTTGGCAAAAACAATGTGCCCACAAATTACCACATAGGCGGAAACCCATTAAGTACAGAGAAAGTTATTAGGGACCTGGGGACCCAAGTTGATAGCAATCTCTCCTTTAAAACCACATTGCCAAAGTGGTTAGAAAGACCTTCTACATAGCCCACCTCATCACGAAGGGTTTCACATCTAGATCAAGAGAGGTAATCGTGCCTTTATTCATCCCTCATCAGGCCCATCATAGAATACAATGCCCCTTTTGGGATGTACCTTACCCGACACCTGCAGCAATTAGAAAGACCCCAAAAGTATCTCACCAAGAGGATCAAGGGTCTCAAACAGATGCCATATGCTGCTCAGTTAAAAAAACTCCAGCTCTACTCAGTTGCATACCGCCTACTGAGTGATCTATGCCTGACATACAAAGCTATGTCAAATCCAGAATTAATGGACATGCTCCACCTCAGTAAATCTAAATCCCTTAGAGCCACACGCTCGAGGGACTTGAACCTCAGCACAGAAATAAATAGAACTTGCTGGAGGGACAGGTTCATAACCCAGAGGTTCCCTTTGCTCTGGAATAGAATTTCAGTTCATGTGAGGCAGAGCACCTCACTGAATCTCTTCAAGAAGAATCTCGATAAGTGGATGGGGGATCATAGGTTTGTCCCAGGGATTACTCCCGTGTCACTATTAGACAGAGGCACAGTAAACTAAACCTTAAAAAGGGCACAGTATACTCAAATCAAGGGGTGGCGTAAGCCATACAGAATCGGGCTAGGCTTATAATTGCCCCAGGGCAGATAGCCTAGTATGAACCTATGAACCTATGTAAATTCTATTCAGCCTAGCCCAGTTTTTATATCTTGGGGAATAATACGTAAATTCAATCTGAACTCCTATTACTGAATTCACATCTTCCATGCCAAATATTTTCATAAATTTCTTCAAAAATTTACCCTCCTTTGTTATATCTCCCTTCTAGGTCCCCCGGACATATTTTCACTGCTGCAAATCAAATTCCAGTCCCCACCTGTAAGTGATATTCTTTACTGAAAACTGATTATTTCTCCCAGAATTTTCTTAAGCTCCATTATAGCAGTTTTAGGTGGAATGTAAATACATGTCAGTGTAATCCTCCTCCCTGCCCAGTAGCCCCTTGGCACTACAAATCTGCCATTATTATCTTTTTTTATCTTCTTCTATCACTATTGGAACTACTCTTGCAATTAATATAAGTACTCTTCTTTTCCTTTGTCCCAGGTATTCCACTGAATAACCATCCTGAAAATCTTTCTTTATCAAATTCAAATGTTCACTTCTTTCTAAGTGTGTCTCCTGTAAAATGGCTATCTGCACTGTACATTTTTTAATATAGCTCACTCTTCTTTCTTGTTTATATTTATCTGTGAGGCCATTTGCCTTTAAAGACATTAAAGAAAGCATTGTTGTATTAAAAAGTTATTATTCCTACCTTTTATGTATAACACCTTTTTTGTTAAATGTGTAGTTCCAGCTTTTGTGTTACAAGCACACACTGTTTGGCAGGTTGAACTTTTATACAGTTGTTTCTTGTCATACACATTTGAGCCTATGTCACATCTTATAAAAGTTTTTGTTTTATTGAAATCCCTCAAACAAAAAAAAGCACCCTCAATAACCCCCTAAAACATATTAACTTAATATTAACACACAAAATTCTGTATGCATTCAAATATTGAAATGTTACCCTAGGAATAAAAGTCCCAAACTGACAGCCACACTCACAGGCTTGAGTTAACCTAAAAGAAAGGTCATCCATGCTAAGATGCATGGTGCAGCCTGTGCTTCTACTAAGTGATGATTGGTTTTGTCTTATCTTTATAGCTCACCCAGCTGGAAAAAAACTGAATGTTTTCAGAGAATATTAACTACCTTGGGAAAGCCCCTGAATGCTTTCAGAGAACATTAACTACTTTGGAATAAACCTGAATGCTTTCAGAGAACATTATCTCCTAGTCAATTTCTCTTTTCTTTTTTTTTCCTCAGCCAATCACTCTCAACCAGACTGTAGCCAGTTTCTCTTTATCAGATTGTCTCCATGTGCTTGTATACAGGTCAGCAAGCTCCTGACTGGTACCCTGCAGAGTTCTACAGCAGCAGAGAGACAAAAGAGAGACTTTGGAGTGATTAAGTATCATTTTTCTGCATTTTCTTGCTGTCTTTAGCTAATTCCCCCAAAAACGCCGATTTCTTTAGAGTTTATGTGATTTAAAAAACGTGTTTCAGCTACATATTGTACTTATTTTATTGCCTGCACTTTAACAAAGTAATTTTTGTGTTTAATTTACCTGTTTAACTGTTGTAGGCTACACACTCAAGTGTGATAACCATTTCTGTGCATTTAAAGTGTTTTTTTTTATTGTATCTGCTTTATTTTCTGAAAAAAAAAACAAAAAAAACAAAAATATATACTTGTTTTCTCCCCTTTCTAAGCTAGTATAGTCCAGTTTTCAGGTTAGTGCTGAATTCAGGGCTGTGTTACAAGTTTCTGTGTTTGCCCATCCCTTACTTGGATAGAAAGACGTTTCTCTGTTCACCTGTGAGAGAGGGGAGCTTTGAGCAGCCTATCTGTCCCTGGAGGAGTGGTTTCAGCCCAGAAATTAGTAGTTTATTGGCCATTTTAGGCTAATTTCTATCTCTTTCATTTCCCTGCTATAAAACCTGCATTAGCGTGGTTTTGCACGCTGGGCAATGCCAGTTAGCTAGGGTATAACTATTCCCGGCTCCACAAAGTCTACTCTTCAATTTTTCCTTGGAAGTAGACAAACTTTCAACTTAAGCACTCAAACAATTCACTTCTCAGCCCAGCACTTGCTCAAAACTCATAGCAAGCACTAATAAATCTTAGCACTAGACCCCCCTATACTGTAGAGGACAAGGCTGTCTATTCGACCTTACCAGCCAATCAGTAAAACAGCTCACTATACCTATCCAGGCATGTCCAAAGGGCAGTTTCAGGTGTACTGGTGTATCTGGGCATTTTGAGGCAATGTTACAACTGTCTCATGTACACAGACAACCCTCTACTCCTACCACCAAACACTAATACATGCGAGAGATGCAATTATACAGCCAAACTGGAGGCTAAGCTCTCTCAACCCAAGACTGGACCAGACAGTCAAGAGGAGAAAGGAATTACTTGCATCACACCACCAGTCTCACACAGACCTATGAAACCAGCACCAGCAAAAAACACACATAAATACACGAAAACATACTCAGAGGCTCTAAATAAAAATCTGCAAAAGCAACAGAGACCTTCAAAGCAGACATCCAAGCAACCTTCACCCTCCAACACAAACCATGAAACACATACCTCACAAAACCAGTGTGCCACACAATCACAACCCTTAAGGCTAAATAACATACCCAACACACCAGTATTAGGTGACTATAGTCAGGCACACTGACGTCCCACTCACTAGGCTGAACAAGGAGAAGGTTACTGTTAGCTGCCTGTCGGGTGCCAGGATCTGCCACATAACACAAACACTCAGGTCACTCCAAAACAAGTACAAATACGACTCTGTCATTGTCCATGTTGGTGTGAATGACCTGAGCCATACCTCTCTGGACTACATGTAAAGAGACATGGAAGAGCTCTCTGATCACGTAGCCCAGGCTGGTATGACCCTGATCCTGAGTAGCATCCTGCCCTCACCAAGAATGATACCACTGTATGAAGAAATAATTATCAATTTCAACAACTGGCTAAGCTTCTGGTGTCATTCAAAAGGGATCCAGTGTCTGTCAGCCTGGGATAACATGCTTGACAATTCATGTTGCTTCTCTAGAGATGGCTTGGACCTGTCACCCTTAGGCATTTGAATAGTGGCCAAGGCTCTTGCCACCTCCATAGTGCCTTTTTTAGGCAAGGCTCAAAAGACAAACCTACCACCGTAAATAGCACAAGTAAGAAAAAACTGAGGGTAATGCTACTCAATGCCAGTAGTCTTAACCTCAAAATGCACATACTCGAGGCACTGAAGAAAATCGATATACGTGCAGTAACAGAAACCTGGTTTAAGGCTCCAGAGAGCACCCCAGCACTACCAGGCTACAACTCATACCATACATTTCGGCCACAAAACCCAGACCGAAATACAAAAGGAGGGGGCGTATCCCATATTCATCAAGGATACCCTCACCTCCAGGTTAGTGGGACAGCACGATGCTTCAGAGATCATCCACATGCAACTAACAACAGGCAGAACTGCAATTCAAATTGTAGTTTGCGATAGATCACCCACCATGTCCCAGGACACCCATTCTGCATTTCTGGAAACACTGGGAAACATAAAGGTCCTACCAAACACCCTGATATTGGGTGATTTCAATTACCCAAACATTAACTGGGAGAACTAATCAAGTACTAACTCCCTTGCCCAACATTTCCTAGAATTTATAAACTCAAATGCCCTGGATCAACTGGTCAACACCCCCACCAGAGGTGACTAGATATTGGACCTGGTCATCACCAACATGGGCAACTGGTGTTCCACACTGGAGGTCAACCCCTTGCTGGTTAGATCTGACCATAAACTAATCACTCTGGATATCCACATTTCGCCCCCACCTCCGGTCAAAGAAACCACCGTGAAAAACTTTTCAAAAGCAAACTTCACGTTACTTAAGACCAAAGTGGAAAATTTCAAATTCCCCATGCTAAAGGTTAATGCTGCTCAAGCTATAAAATCTTTTACTAATGCACTCTAAGGGCACCTACAAGAATGCATGGATCATGCTATGCCAAGCAAAACCAAGACTCACTCCTTCAAGAAAAGGAAACCAGTCTGGTGGACCCCTGGCATAAACAAGCTATACAATAGAAGGAGGAAACTAGTACAAAAAAAGAGTAAAATCCCAAGAAAGGAAGACATCCCAGATCAGTATCAGCAAGAAACTACAATCCCTCATAAAATCATCCAAGGCTAGCTTCGAAAGAAAAATTGCCAAGGGCTCCAAAGATAACCACAAGGCATTCTTTAGCTATGTCAAGAATCTAAGTGGCAATTCTCAGATCTGCTCAGAGTTAGTGCAGAATGGCACAAAATACACTGAACCGACCAATATCGCCAACATCCTGGCAGACAGGTCCAGTGCAAACTTCACCCCCCTCTCACCCCCCAAAAGGGCCCATAACCATACCAGAAGAATGTAGTGCCCCTGACATCCCAGACACTCAGGTTAAAACAGCCCTCTCCAAAGCCAAAAACATAGCATCAATGGGACTGGATGGTGTCCCAGGCTGCGTCCTACATGAGTGCAAAGATGAACGAACCCCTCACCTAAACACACTGTTCAAACTCAGCCTCTCCACAGGCTACTTGCCCATAGAGTGGTGCACAGCAATGGTTATTCAGCTCCACAAAGATGGAGCCACAAAAGACCCCGGGAACTATCGCCCTTTAAGCCTGACTAGCTTGGTCTGCAAGGCTATGGAGTATATCATCATGGATCTCATTAACAGAGACATTGGGAAACAACAAACACTGTACCCTACCCGGTTCGGATTTGTTAAGGGCAGATCATGCCTCCTAAACCTGGTGGACTTCTTTGAGACAGTTACCAAGGCTATAGATGAGGGAAAGGTGGTCCACACAGCCTGCCTAGACCTCACAAAGGCCTTCGACACCATTCCCCATTCTGGTATTATAGACAAGCTCACCAGCCTGAACATAAACCCCTACACCACAAGATGGATTACAAACTGGCTCATGGACAGAACCCACATGGTAAGAGTTGTAGGAGCTAGGTCTGACTCTAAACCAGTTACAAGTGGCATTCCCCAGGGCTCAGTACTAGGACCCCTCCTGTTTGGCATATACTTCTCAGAGGTACAAGCAAGCACAGGAGGACTATGGCTGATGAAGTTTGCAGATGACTGCAAACTAGGGGCTATAATTGACTCTCCAGCTGACACAGACATCCTCCAAAAGGGTCTCACTGAGACAGATGTCTGATGTCAAAACCATGGCCTCAAGCTAAATGCCAAAAAGTGCATAGTCATCCCCATTGGAAAAAACAAAGTACCCACAAACTACCACATAGGTAGTAGCCCCCTTAATATGGGAGATGTAATAAGGGAACCAGGGACCCAAGTAGACAGTAATCTCTCCTTTGATAATCACATTGCTAAAGTGGTTAGAAAATCCTTCTATGTGGCCCACCTAATCACAAAAGGGTTTGCATCCAGATTAAAAGAGGTCATTGTGCCCCTCTATGCATCACTCATCAGACCCATCATAGAGTACAACGCCCCATTTGGGATGTACCTTACAAGACACCTGCAACAGCTGGAAAGAGCATAGTAGTACCTCACCAAGAGGATCACTGGCCTCAAAGAGATGCCCTATGCAACTCAACTGAAGAAACTCCAGCTGTACTCGGTTGCATACGGCCTACTCAGAGGTGATCTCTGCCTGACATACAAGGCCATGTCCAACCCAGAATTGATGGACTTGCTCCACCTAAAGAAAACCATATCCCTTTGAGCCACACACTCTAGGGATCTAAACCTCACTACAACAATAAATAGGGCATGCAAGAGGGATAGATTCCTGTCCCAGAGTATTCCCATGCTCTGGAACAAGATTCCAATCTATATTAGGCAGAGCTCTTCACTAACACTCTTCAAGAGAAACCTTGACGAGTGGATGGGAAACAGAAAGTTTACCCCGGGGATCACTTCAGTGGTTCTGCTGGACAGAAGCACAGGGAACTAATCTAAGGGGGCAGTGAAAGCCAACACATTCCAGCTAGGCTTATAAATGCCTTTGGCCAGATAGCCTAGTACCTACCTATGAACCTATGAGACATGAGAACCAGGAAGTCAGTTTCTCTTTATCAGACTTTTTCCATGGAAACATGAAGACCAGCTGCAGAATTGTTACTGAACATACATGTATTTGCTACAAAAAAGCCTCATAATATTCAATGTTCTTGTTCATTTACTTGCTCTGTCTTAAAACTTATTACTAAATCAGTCTAATGACTTTAATCCAGTCATTTCCCCATGCAAGAATGAGAAAAATCACATTATTTTTTCTTTAATCATACTTTTATAACAGGCTTCTTTATACATTGCCATGCCTACATTTCTTAAAACTGAACAAGAAGAGAGGGAAAAGGGAGAAAGAAAAGAAAAAAAGAACAGCAGCACCTGTTTACAATCCCCATTACACTTAACAATAACTGAAAAAAAATTACTTTATAGCATGTAAAGAAAACCACATTCCACAAAACTGGTACTGTTTAAGAAAAATAAATCTTTACTTACAGTTAACTTTCTCCTTCCTCTTCCCCTCCGCAAAGCACTTTTCCAAATATTAAATTACAGGAAGTAGAGCATATGCTTTAGAGTCCCCCACAAGTCCAACAAATTCTGAACAAGTCTAATATTTCCAGATGTCCTTGTTCTGTCATATTTCACAAATATAATTATTGCACTGTAACCCCATATTAAGTTACTGGTTTTGTTACTTTTCATCTCTGAAATCCTGTCTCTGCTTCAATTCCAACATGCTCTTGACTATTCTAGTCAACTCTCATGCTCCCTTCCTTCTCTTCAACATTTTCTGTTGAAAATTTTGAAAAGGTTTCACAGGTACAGTCCTTCTCTGGTCTTTATTACCAGAAGAACAACAGGCAGAATCTCCTTCTGTTTCACAGCTTACTTTTTATTGGACAAACCTTTGTATTTCAAAGAAAAAAAAATGTGTATTTCCTCCTTAGCATGTACTTCATCAAAAAATAATTTTGTCCCTCTATGGAAGAATACCTTGAAGACAGTTTGGTACAGCAGTTTGAATCTCACTCCTGCATCTCAATGTTCCCTGAGCAGTAGAATAAATTTGCACCTCTTCTGTCTGGTGTAGAATGAGTAATCATTCTCCACAAACACTCTGAGGTCTCCCACTTTTAGTACTTTGTCCTTCTGCCACAGTTTTGTCAGAATCAACTCCTTCTGCTGGTGGGATTGCATCTTTACTATTAAAGGTCTATGTTGCTTTCTTATAGCCAGGTTTGGAGCATATACACGCTGAGCACTTTCAACTAACAACTCTTGCTGTGGAATACCAGCTCAGTTGCTTGTTTGCGCTTACATAAAATTAATGCAGTCTCTTCCTTCTAGCTTCTCTGGTATAGCTAAAAATCTCATGTTTTCCCTACATGCTCTGTCCTCTAATTCTATTATTTTTTGAAACATCTTTTCCTGAGCAGTCTCATATTCAGCCAGCCTTTTCTTTATTTTGGCCTCTGATTTTTGCAGCTTTATCATCTCATCTGAACATTTGTTTAAAGTTTTATTTATATTTATTTATTTATTTATTTATTGACATTTGTTAACCGGGTTTGTCCAACTGGGCTTGTGGCCCATTTTCAGTGGAGACCTGAGGAGAAAAGCTCCAGTAATACATTTTAAAACAAGTACAATTTTAAACAATACTGATATAATAGCAGTTATATCAAAACGATTCACATATGTTAGGATACATGCATAAAGTTAAAGTTGCATTAAAAAGAAGCTAAGTAACAATTTTACATTGATATAGTTCAATAGGTTAACAATTAACATTTTTTGTTTGTAGAAAATTGTGCAAATGCATAGTAGACACATTGGAGAGAGAGGTGTAATGAGGTACTAAGTATGGTCCTTTTGAGGGTACATAAAGGGAAGGAAGTCTAGGTAGGGTCATGGCAAGGGCAGGTTCTGGAATTGAGAAAATAAGCTTTTAGTTCATTTTTTAAGTGTGAAGTGTGGGAGATTGAATGTAAGTCAAGGGGAAGTTTGTTCCAAGCATGGGCAAGGGAGTGTTTGTAGAGTAGTTTTCCTACTGACCTTTTTGGGTGGTAGATATCAAGTAATTGTTGGTTAGAAGTATGGAGGATCCGGGATGGGATGTAGATGGAGACTAAGGAAGATAGAGATGGACAGAAGGAGGGTTTATAAAGAATAGAGTGTAGCATATGAAATTGATAAGATAGCAGAAACTGGGGAAGTTCAAGCCATTGAAGAGAGTTTAAAGAAATGCAGTGGTGTGAGTTGTATGGGGAGTTAGTAATGAATCTGGCTATTTTATGGTAAGTCTTTTGCAGTTTGTTTAGAGTGGAGGCCTGGATATTGGTAAGAACTGGGGCGGCGTATAAGAGGGAGGGAGGAGGAGTGCCTGGCCCAGGGTAAGTCTAGATTCAGGGGTTAGGAATTTTTTGTTCCGATATAGCAGACCTAGTTTCTGGTTTGTTTTTTTTATACATTGGAGTATGTGTAGGTTGAACTTGAGTTCGTCATTGATAATGACCCCTAGGAGTTTTGTGTGGGTGTCAGGTTGGATATTTGTATTGTTAGAAGATGTAATAAAAAGGAGGTTTTGTGATGAGAAAGAGAACGGGGAAGGAAAAGTAGGAGTTTGGTCTTTTTGGGATTTAGGATCAATAGGTTGTGAGAGAGCCATTGTTCAGTGGATAGTAGGGCCTGTTGGGTCAGGGAGTGTAGTTCAGGAATGTTATTTGAGATGGATATAAGTGTGGAGTCATCGGCATACTGAATAAGGGAGGATTATTTGCATGAGGTGTAAAGATCATTGGTGAAGATGTTAAACAAAAGGGGTCCCAAGATGGAGCCTTGGGGAACACCAGTGGAGATGGGAAGGAAAGGTGAAGAGGATGAGAGCCATTTGACAGATTGTTCCCTGCCAGATAGGTAACTATTAAACCAGGCAAGTCTTGGAGGGGATAGGTGGAGATTTGTGAGTTTGGATAGTAGTAGAGGATGAGAGACAGTATCGAAGGCTGTGGAGAGATCTAGGAAGAAACAGGAAATGAGTTTATTGTTGTCTAGGGCCTCTGCAATGATATGAGTGAAGGAGAGGAGGGCAGTGGTGGTGCTGTGGTGAGGACGAAATCCATGTTGGGTAGGGGTAAGTAAGTGGTGTGTGAGGAGGTGATTGAGAAGCTGTGAGTGAATACATTTTTCTAATATCTTGGAGAGGGGGGACAGAATGGCAATGGGTCGGTAGTTTGAGGGGTCAGTGGAGTTTCCACCTTTATGAAGAGGGATAGTGAAGAAAGATTTCCATTTTTCCAGCCTTTTGTTGTTTGTGCTGATATACTCCATCAGTGCTTTGCTTATTTTAACCAGGTCTGTGCGCAGTTGTCTTATATCTTCCTGTAGGTTACTAGAAATTATGTCTGAAGGTTGCATCCATTTTTGCTGAACAGCTGCAGAACTTTCTAAGTCAGTGTTTCTTCCTTACTTTTTGTAGCTGATTTTTTTCCACATCTTCTGTATTTCTTTATTCCAGACATCCAGGCAGTGCGCTTACTAGCCAATTACTGAAATTTACCCATAAACACAAGTCTACTGGCCTTCTCTGCTGAGTTTCTGTTTTTACACTGGGAGAGCTAGAAATAAGCTGTTACTCAATATACAGCCATCTTGGAAGTCCACTGTAGAAACACACCGTATCTGAAGAAGTCTTGATATTTTTGGACAAAAGTGCTTATGTATGTTAATAAATGTTTGGTGGTAAAGGAGACTGTTTCTACATTTTGTGTTTCTGGAATGCTTGAAAAATCTATTAATTTTACCCTGGGAAAAGGTTCCAAGTGGAAGAAGAAGAATCTATTCCTTATACTAACCCCTCTTTTAAGGAGAAGTCTAGACAATTCTTCTGGAAAGTAAGTCTAGACACTACAGATTTCATCCAAAATGGAGAGGCACTAAATTCTCTTGGACTTATACAATGATCTAAGCCATTTTTGAGTCACCTTTTCTCCCAATCCCAGAGTATCATCAACTCTTTCAGATCAAATGCAACCAGTTGAACTCAGGTCATTGAGGGGATAGTTAGAGCTTTATCCCTCTTCAACAATGGATCTGAACAAAATTAACCAATTATTAAAGTCACCGGGTTTTCACACATGAGTGACATCCCTGGTGAAGAAAGGAATTAAATACAAAGGATCCAAGATTTTGTGTGATAATATATAAAAGGTCATCCATATCCCTTTACATTATTAAGACAGTACAGTTAACTTATCATAGCACTAAATGTTCTAATATATTACTGTTGCAATTGCCTATATTATATGGGTTATAACCTTGCCTAAAATATGACCATCAGCCAGCTTTCAAAGCTTTAGTACACCTTCCATGTACCCAAACTGCCATTTACTCTAGCACAGCCATATGAGGCAGTTTCAGCTCCAAAAACGTCAAGAGATGTCTTGCCCAAAAAAGAGGCTACAGTTCCAAAAGTAAAAAAATGCTAGGAAAGGAACAGCCAAATAAGGAACCAACGTAACTATATACATGAGGATCTGTAAAGCCACACACTGGCAAAATATATGAATAAAACAGTAAGGGAGTTGGAGGGAGGGTGCAACTCAGCAGTGATCTATTAGAACATCTACTGTTATGTAACTTTACTTACACAACTGTGCTATGTCCAACATTTAAATCATTGTTGCAGTAGCCAAAACTATATGGGTAGATTATCACAGCTTATACACATATTGAGAGGAAGAAGGAATTCAACCTTCAAGAAGACCCTGGAGAATAGTCCTTGCCTGTTCTGGAAATGGAACTCAGCTGGTTAGAATTCCCCTATTCCTACACTATACACAACTCACAATAGCCCATAAAATCCTCTCTGATCCTGAAAAAATATCTGCCTTTCAAACACTTCCTCAACCCTATGCTACTAGCAGACCTCCGATCCACTAACAAAAACTCATAAAAACCTGTACATCCCAAAATCAAACTGGAGATTCACTCTTTGCAAACTACATAGGCAAGATCTGGAATAGCCTGTCAGCAAATCTTACCTCCTTAACATCCCTAACTCTATTTAAAACTAACCTGAAAAAACACATCCTTAGCAAGTGGCTTTGCCCTTGCTCTACTCCTGACAAATAACTATCTACTCTCTCTCCACTCTCACCTCTTTAGCTCCATCTTACCTATAGAATGTTACATTATCTACATCAGACTGACTAAAGCAATAGATAACCTGTTTGTCTCATAATCTAACAAATAGTGAACTGACGCACAACTGTGTAACAGGTGGAGCATTTACCAATATGGTTATTGTAGCCTTTTGCCCTGTGTGAATGAAACTGTTTGATTTATTTTAGAAATAAGTCAAGATTTGATTTTGGATTTATTGTATTACTTATATCTGTTTTTACTTGTATAAGTTTTATATCTTTGGAGCTATTATATTTTATATTAGGTTTAGATTAAGTTTTATATGTTTGGAGCTATGTATATGCTTGGAGTTATTACTGTTTTGTACTTGTATAAGTTTTATATGTTTGGAGCTTTTCTCCTCAGGTCTCTGCTGAAAAAAGGCCTTTTGCCCAGTCAGACTAACCTGGTTAACAAATGTCAAACAAATAAAAAAAAAAGGAATCTAGTTTGGAATGCTCGGTAAAGGTATCTACAGGGGATTAAATTGCTACTTCTAGAATACTTATAGAGTCCACCCCTTTCCAAAATGCCAAAGCCCTGGTAGAATGAGCCTGTTCACTTCCTGAAAGTAGCTTATCATGGTGAACACAGTAGAAGGAAATAGCATGAGAGAACCATCTGGAAATTGTCTGCTTTGACACTGTTTTTTTTTAAATTATCCTCATAGGAGACAAACAGCTGACTGGCTTTCCTAAAGGGCTTTGTTCTATCTAAGCAGTGTCTCAGCTACATATGGACATTACTCTTCCTCTCTTGTTTTGGGGGGTTCTGGAAAGAATACAGAGAGACTGACAGTCTGGTAAACTTGGACCTTGAAAGGGTCCCATTTCTTAAAATGGGATCAACTAGAAAATCTCTTCCATTTATATAGATAAAATTTTCTAGTAGTAGGTTTTTGTTGCCCCTTTTAGTACCTACTGCACATCCTCATAAAATGTGAGTATAAAGTATCAAAACTCTATCATTCAGACAATCACCTGTAATGTTTTCAGGTTGGGGTTTATCAGACAACTACTGCCTTGTGTGAATAAATACAGTTTGTGGGGAAACTTAAGGTATTTGCTACTGGCCAGTTTCAGAAGAAAAGAGAACCATACTGCCTGGGACAAAAGGGAGTTACTTCCACAATCTTTTGAAAGTCCTTCTGGACCTTTTGAAGGAACCTAAGTATCAGTGGAAAGGCAAACAGGAACATTACCATCAATAGGAATGAGAAGTCATATGTCTTCCAGGCATGTTTGCAGGAATCCTGGAAGAGATTTTCTTTAGCTGTTTGTTTTGAAAGGTGTATGTAGTTGAGGTGTTCCTCACAGACAAGTCAGGTCCTGGAAGACCTCCTATGTGTAATTTCCATTTGTAAGGATTTGTTCTAGTGCTACTCAGCTTGTCTGTTACAAGATTTTGCTCAGATGAAATGCATGAAGACTTATGGGTCAGATCGAACTGAATTGCTACCTCCAAGGTAATCAAAGCAAGTTTGTAAAGGGGATGAGATCTGGTACCCACTTGTTTATGTACTACATCAGTATGATAAGTTGCAGAGGTCCTGGGGAAAACAGATGACTCAAGGCTTTTAAGGCATTGATAAACTGCCAACATTTGTTTTACACTGATGTTCTTTTGTCTGTACTTGGAGTTCCACGGACCTTGAACTTTCACCCATGTTGAAATTGCTCCCCAAGCAAAGTCTGAAGCATGTGTTGATAAAGACTGGGAGGGAGACTGATGGGAGAGTGGAAGACCTGGATTGAGAGAGAACTGGTCCACCCACCAAAGTAACTCCCTGCAGACAAACTCCAGAACTGGAGTCAGAAAAGATAAGGAGTGATGATGCATAGTCCACACCAATCTGAGGCACCACTGAATTCTTCTCATGTGAAGTCTAACTAAAGGAATATTTGAATCATAGAAGCCAAGAAACCCAGAATCCTGAGAAATTCCCTGGCAAAAGCCTGAGGTTGTCAGGAAAAGTTCAATTTCCCTGCATTGTTCCACTTTGCCCGGTGGGAAAAAAAGACTCTTTCTAGGGACAAATCTCGCTGGCATCCAAGAAAAACTAGTGATTGTGAAGAGACAAGAGATGATTTCTGTAAGTTTAGTTACAACCCCAAACTGAGTGGGAATTTCATGACTTGTGTAAGGGGAATCCTGACAAGTGAAAAAAAGGTCTGCAAATATAAGACACTCATCAAAATATGGAAAGATATGAATTCCTTGAAGCCTGCAGTGAGCAATAATTGGAGCTAGGCACTTTGTCAATACCCTTGCCACAGTGGACAGATGAAGGGGTAAGACAAAAGAACAGATAATGTGAGTCAGACACACAAAGTCTTTAAGAAGCCTGGATTCCTTGAAAAGTGAAATGTGATAATAAGCAAATTTTAGGTCCAAGGTTACCATGAAGCTTCAGAAAGGGATGAGAGGTAACAGGGTTTGAAGGGTTAACGTGATGAACTTTAGGATCTTGACAAAAAGACTGAGAAAGGAGAGGTCTGAGACTGGTCTCTAAGTTCCTTCTTTCTTTGGCATCAGAACAATCCTTGAAGCCTGCAGTAATATGTGGACAGCGCAGTGGTGCAGTGGTAGCTTTGTCACCTCACAGCAAGAAGTTCTCCGGTTCAATTCTTGGCTGGGGTGCCCTCTGTGTGGATCTGCATGTCCTCCCTGCATTCGTGTGGGTTTCCTCCAGGTGTTCCAGTTTCCTTGGATATTACAAAGACATGCATCTGGAGCATTTCTCCCTGGGCCCCCACTGAAAATTGGCTATGTTCCAAGTTGGACTTTCCTGGTTAACAAAATGTTAAATAAATTAAAAAAATAAATAAATCCTTGAATAAAACGCTTTTTCTATCTGAGATGAGGGCACAGGTTCTATCACCCCCTGAGGCAACATTTGCTCTTAAATATGAGGAAACTGGAACATCCGGTTTACAGGGTGAGAAGAAATCCCCTTGGGTAAGTGTAAGGACCCATTTGTCTGAGATAATTTGATGCCAGTGTGGAAGACTGCCCTAGACTGATGGAGAGGATTGTCAGGGGTGGGAAGGGGAGTAGAAAGAACAAGCAAATAGTCATTCCAACATTTTGGACTGTACTTGGTACTGGGGTACTCACCCCTCTTATTTTTTCCTTTGGGCCTCCTTGCCACTGCTTTTTTACATTTTGTTTGTTAGAACTTTTCTGTGACTGCTTACTCTGTTTCCTGGAAAAGGATCCTGAAAAGGAAGGAAAGTTTTTGTTAAACTTTGAAAAGGAGGATTGAAAAATCTCAGTGACCGCTTGAATCAATTTCCTTCTTGTATCGAATCAAGGACCTCAACAGCAGAGGGGCCATAGAACACATCTGTGTCCAAGGTAGAATTCAAAATCTCAGCTTTAACATATTCTATTAGGTTTTGGCAGCATTAACATCTATGTTTTCTGAATGAATCTTCTCTCACAGCTGTACTTGTGCCAACATCTCTGGAATCAACATCAGTAATCATAACATTACTTTAAGGAGTGTTTGGTTACCTCAGAAGCAGACCCAATAAAGGAATTTAAAGAAATTTTAACCTGACTCAGAAATAGGAAAGTTAACAATTAACTTATTCATTTTCTCAAAAAAAATGGTAATAAAAGATTCAACATGAGCTCAGCAGTTCAAAATTCTGAAAGTTGTTAGCAGGAGAATAAATGCTCTTCTCAACTATGTTAAAAACTTTCACATCCTTGTCAAAATGAATGGGATTAGCATTCACAACTTGGTTGTTAGTAGAAGACTTAAAAACAGATATTACTACAGGATCTGATTTGGTATTAGAGAACAAGAATTTATGTGCCTGAGGCACCTTATATGACATGTCAGACATTTTTGGAGGCAGAGGGCTGACTGTTACATATAATATAAGCTGTTAAGAAATCATTCTCAAAGGCAGACAACACAGGAAGAACATCTGCAAGATGAAGAAACTCAAGTTGTAAGAAATCCAAATACTTCTGCTGAGACATATGGATTTCATTCCATTCCCACTGAAATAATTCTCTCATTTTAACAGTGTTAGAAAAATATATTTTTTTCTGGATGGATATGTGAAGAAACATTTTATTCAGGATCAGAATCTTCAGCTTGAGGAGAATTAACTGAAGAATCATACTCCCACTACCCTCTCTGCTCATCTGACTGGAAATCATTGTCAAATGGGAAAATCTTTTAGTTTTCAATCAGAATGTAGTAATAAAACAGTATTCAACTCTTTCACACCTCTCCTGAGTTGAATTTCAACATCTCCTGACACAAGCAGAGTTCCTGCCAGGGCAGCTTTCACATGAGCTTAAATTCTGAAATGGCAGTTGTCCAACTTACCTGCAAACAAATGTATGTATCTCAAAAACTATAAATGTTACAAAGGAAGTTAACTATGAAAGTTACTCAACATATTCCTCTTCACAATGGTGAGTTTAATATGTCAGACAGGCCTAATGGTAATTTTATATTGAACAAGTAATAAGATAATAATAATATTTATGTATTGAAAATATATAAACTATTAATACCTCTCCAACCATAGCAGATTGACTCCAACTAACAGTGCAAATTTAGTTTGTGTAGATGTGATCTTCATTTTGATGCAAAGCAGTTTTGTAGATGTAATTCCACTTTTGAAATATCTGCATAATTATGACTTGTATGCATATGTGCTTATTTAATGCACAAACGCAAACATCTAGAAAACAGTGCTAGTTGCACACTAACGACCAGTGCACAGTTTTCCCAGCACTGAGTTCACCTTCATTTGATACAATGCATTACCATGTAATTACCACCTGGCTTGAGTCAATGTAATTAAGATACAGGATACATCAATAATATTTCAAAAATAAGTCACATTTGTTGTGGTACCAAGTACCCCATTGGCCTGAGAAGCCATTCATAACCTCTATGGTGACTGGGCATATTTGAAAAGCTGTTCCACAAGGAGTCCAAATTAACAATGCCAGAAATACTTAAAGAAGTATAAGTCAGAGATAGAGAAATATAATATTTATACTCATATGCACATTCACTATTGAACAACTATAAATACCTCCAAATTGGTGCTAGGCAGATAGCAGGTATCACTGTCAACTTTGGCAGTGTTACATAAACTTCCAACTGATACCAGAAAGTGCCATATATTCTCCAAATGGGAGGAGTTATTAACACAAATATAAATACAGCACATATGCATAACCTGACATGAAAATAAATGACAGTTTCTCACTTCCTGACTACTCTATTAGTGTTCTTCTTTCCAGACTTGTGTGTTGAGTAGTCCTGTAAAATGGTGTTCTGTCATGCTACAATATATACACTGCATAAGATATTTCTATAAAATATGGAGATATGCACACATATTATATTAATTGCTAACAAGTATAAATACCTGTAAAGTGACAGATATTTAGACGCAAGGTAGCAACAGGAAGTTTCCCAGCATTAAGTAAGCTTTCATATCATACCATGAAATACTACATAAACTCTCTGTAAATGACACACATTAGTTCTCAACTCCATAGAGTAAAACAATGAGTGAGAAGGTCAATGAAAAACCAATCAGTAAAAACAAAATGAAAACTCCGGCAAAGCTAGAACTTCCACTGCGTGACCTACCAAACCTATTGTATCAGAGAAACATGGGATATATAAAAATGATCCTTATGAACATCAGGTGTTTCAGCTAATTGGCAATTCTGAATGCCCATGACTTGTTTCATTGTTTTAATGAACAATTTCAGGCTAATAAAGCCAAACCACACTAGCTGTGGATATGCATATTTCGGCCATATGACCTCGTCAACACAGCACAAGCAGATTGCTTGACTAAGCATAAAAAACACAGGGCTGTTATATCCAACTGATGTCCATTATTATTAGGGTCACTGCAAATATCCCAAACAACAAACTAAGATGAGATCCTTAATTTGCATGCACCGGTTCGTTCAAAGAGAACCAAGGCAAAAACTGCACCATGGCTTTCTATAGAGTCTAAACTCAAAATTACCCTTAGAAACAAAGCATGGGCTTTCACATTAAATACAGGCAATCCAGGAACGAAACCAAAAAATCAATTTTACAAGACAAAAAACAATACTACTGTAATTTACAGACAGTAAACCAAAATAACCCTCAGAAGTTTTGGGCAGGTTTAAATAATCTACTACATCCTGGACAAACTTCAACCCCAATCCCTGCTACTACTATTGATAAAACCACTGAAGATGTTTCTGATAGTTTTAACCAATTCTTTACTGAGACAATTCAAGCCCTAGCTAGCCAACTACATCCTAGCTCCCCTGGTCCTGAAAGTAGCACCCCTAGAAACCTACTTGCGTTCAGCTTCCAACCAGTCGCCACTTCACTTATCCGTACCTTGATCAAAAAATTAAAACCCACTACACTTTCTGCTGATCAACTCCCTGCCGAGTACCTACAAAAATCAGCTGATGCTATTGCTTACCCCGTCTCAATACTAATCAATAGAACCATAGTAGAAGCTAAAATTCCCACCATCTGTAAAATATCCTATGTAATCCCACTTCACAAAGGAGGCAGCTCTACTGAATTCTCCAATTATAGGCCAATAGCTATACTCTCTCCACTTGTAAAGATTATGAAAAAATGTATTCATAGACAACTCATGCACCACCTAATCCAAAATCGCCTTATGGCAGACACTCAGCATGGTTTCCGTCCTCATCACAGCACTACTTCAGCCCTCCTAGCCTTTACTAACACCATAAACCATAATCGCAACAATAATTATATATCCTCAGCCCTCTTTTTGGATCTTTCCAAGGCATTCGATATGGTTGATTACCAACTTTTAATCCACACCCTGCAAACATTCTGTCTAGATACTGGAGCCCTCCAATGGTTTTAATCCTACCTGAATGGTCGACAGTAGGCTGTCCTCTGGCAGAACAAACTCTAACCTTCTACCTAACACCCTCGGAGTACCACAAGGCTCTATACTAGGGCCCTTGCTGTTCTCCATCTTCATTAAAGACCTTTAAACTGTCATCCCAAAAGTCAGCTGTATCCAATATGCTGATGACTCTACTCTGATTTGCTCAGCCACATCTCCAGTAGAGTTATGGTCAGCTACCCAGACCACCTTTAATACAATAGAAAACTGGCTTTCTGAACATCGTCTGATCCTATATCCCAAAAAAACTAAAATGCTGTTATTTTCACCAACACGTAGGTCTACCGCTTTCACCTTTACAATAAAATCAAATGATGGCACAATAATCTCCCCTGACCCATCTACAAAACTATTAGGTGTCATCATAGACAATAATCTAAAATTTGACCTACATGTTAACCAAACTATCAAAACCATCAATAAAAAACTAGGGTCATTTTACAGAATAAAAGCCTTCCTAACCCCTCCAGCTAAAATTGCCATAACTCGCTCTCACCTTCTTTCAACCCTTCTGTATGCATCCCCACTACTCTCGAATTTGAACAAGACTGTCCTTAACAAACTCTCAATCTGCTACAACCACATTTCCAGGTTTGCCACTGGGCTGCCTTTTAGGACACATCATTGCATCAATCTAAATCAGCTTGGTTGGCTTGAACTACCCAGCCTAATCCAGTATAACCAACTGATTATGGTCTATAAAATCCTCTATAATCCGGACAATACTCCTGCACTTAAAAATATTATCACCCCCTATAACAATCCTAGACCGCTTCGATCCTCTAACAAACTACTAATTCAGACTAGCAAAATTAATAACACAGCTGGTGACTCTCTCTTTGCAAACTCTGTAAGTAGATCCTGGAACTCTCTTCCAGCTGATATTAACTTACTTTCCACCTTAGTTCAATTTAAAACAAGACTCAAACAACATTTATCACTTAACTGGCTATGTCATTGTATCAAGCCTGGCTAACTCTCTCTAGAATGCGTAAAAATCTGTTAACCAGTTTACTGTGTAATTTAATTTAATCCTGACTTGTGCTCAGGATTAACTGTAACCTGTGGAACTTGTTTAACTTGCTTACTTATGTAATCACTGTAAATAGTCTGTTTGTAATATGTAATGCTGGTATTATGTAATGCTGTATCTGCTTACCCTTGGAGCTTTTCTCCCCGGGCCTCCACTGAAAATGGACATGCATCCAGTCGGACTATCCCGGTCAACAAATGTAAAATAAAAAAAATAAAAAATAAAAAAAACAATGAGTGAGAGGATCACTGAAAAACCAATCAGTAAAAACAAAATGAACACTCCAACAAAGCTAGAACTTCCACTGAGTGACCTTCCAAACCTCTTGTATCAGAGGCACATTGGATATATGCAAATTATCCTTATGAACATCAGGTGTTTTAGCTAATTAGAAATTCTGAATGCCCATGACTTGTTTCATCATTTTAATGAACAATTTCAGGCCAAGAAAACCAAACCCCACTAGCTGTGGATATGCATATGTCAGCCTTGTTATGACCTCATCAGCACAGCACAAGCACAATATTTGACTAAGCATAAGAAATATAGGGTTGTTATACCCAACTGATGTCCATTATTATTAGGGTCACTGCAAAAATATCCCAAACAACAAACTAAAACAACAAGTGAGAAGGTCACTGAAATACCACTTAGTAAAAACAAAATGAAAACTCCAGCACTGAGTGACCTACCAAACCTCTTCTATCAGAGACACATGGGATATACGGGCACGATCCTTATGAACATCAGTTGTTTCAGCTAATTGGTAATTCTGAATGGCTATGACTTGTTTTGTCATTTTAATGGACAATTTCAGGCCAATAAAGCTAAACCACACTAGCTATAAATATGCATATTTCAGCCTTGTTATAACCTCATCAGCACAGCACAAACAGAGTGTTTGACTAAGCATAAGAAACACAGGGCTGTTACACCCAACTGATGCCCATTATCATTAGGGTCACTGCAAAAATATCCCAAAGAACAAACAAAAACAAAGAGTGGGAAGATCACTGAAAAAACAATCAGTAAAAACAAAATGAAAACTCCAGCAAAGCTAGAACTTCCACTGAGTGACCTCCCAAACCTCTAGTATCAGAGGCACATGGGATATATGCAAATGATCCTTATAAACATCAGGTGTTTCAGCTAATTGGCAAATCTGAATGCCCATGACTTCTTTTGTTGTTTTAATGGACAATTTCACTTCAATAAAGCCACACTCACTAGCTGCGATATACATATTTTGGCCTTGTTATGATCTCATCAGCACAGCACAAGCAGAGTGTTTGACTAAGCAAAAGAAACACAGGGCTGTTATACCCAAATGATGTCAATTATCATTAGAGTCTCTGCAAAAAAATCCCAAACAACAAATGAAAACAATGAATGAAAAGGTCACTGAAAAAACAATCAGTAAAAAAAAATGAAAACTCCAGCAAAGCTAGAACTTCCATGGAGTGACCTCGAAACCTCTTGTATCAGAGTCACATGGGAAATATGTAAATGATCCTTATGAACATCAACTGTTTCAGGTAATTGGGAATTCAGAAATCTCATGACTTGTTTCGTCATTTTAATGGACAATTTCAGGCCAATAAAGCCAAACCCCACCAGCTGAGAATATGCATATGTCGGCCCTGTTATGGCCTGCTCAGCACAACACAAGCAGAATATTTGACTTAGCATAAGAAACACAGGGCTGTTTTACCCAACTGATGTCCATTATCATTAGGGTCAATGCAAAAATATCCCAAACAACAAACTAAAACAATGAGTAGGTTACTGAAAAACAAATAAGTAAAAACAAAATGAAAACTACAGCAATGCCAGAACTTCCACTGAGTGATCTCCCAAACCTGTTGCATCAGAGGCACATGGGATATATGCAAATGATCCTTATGAACATCAGGTGTTTCAGCTAATTGGCAATTCTAAATGCCCATGACTTGTTTCACTTTAATGAACAATTTCAGGCTAATAAAGTCAGACACCACTAGCTGTGGCTATGCCTATTTCGGCCTTGCTATCACCTCATCAGCACAACACAAGCACAGTTTGAATAAGCATAACAAACACAGGGCTGTTATACCCAACTGATGTCCATTATCATTAGGGTCACTGCAAAAATATTCCAAACAACAAACTAAAACAATGAGTGAGAAGGGCAATGAAAAACCAATCAGTAAAAAACAAATAAAAATGCCAGCAAATATAGAACTTCCATGGAGTGACCTCCCAAATCTCTTGTATCAGAGTCACATGGGAAATATGCAAATTATCCTTATGAACATCAGGTGTTTCAGCTAATTGGCAATTATAAATGCCCATGACTTGTTTCGTCATTTTAATGAACAATTTCAGACCAATAAAACCAAACCCCACTAGCTGTGGATATGCATATTTCAGCTCAGCACAACACAAGAACAGTATTTGACTAAGCATAAGAAACACAGGGATGTTATACCCAATTGATGTCCATTATCATTAGGGTCACTGCAAAAATATCCCAAACAACAAACTAATACAATAAGTGAGAAGGTCACTGAAAAACCAGTCAGTAAAAACAAAATGAAAACTCCAGCAAAGCCAGGACTTCCACTGAATGACCTCCCAAACCTCTTGTATCAGAGGCACATGGGATACATGCAAATGACCTTAGGAACATCAGGTGCTTCAGCTAACTGGCAATTCTGAATACCTATGACATCTTTCACCATTTTAATGGACAATTTCAGGCCAATAAAACCAAACCCCACTAGCTGTGGATATGCATATTTCAACCTTGTTATGACCTCCTCAGCACATCACAAACACAGTATTTCACTAAGCATAACAAACACAGGGCTGTTATACCCAACTGATGGCCATTATCATTAAGGTCACTGCAAAAATATCCCAAACAACAAACTAAAACAATAAGTGAGAAGGTTACTGAAAAACCAATCAGTAAAAACAAAATGAACTCTCCAACAAAGCTAGAACTTCCACTGAGTGACCTCCCAAACCTGTTGTATCAGAGGCACATGGGATATATGCAAATGATCCTTATGAACATCAGGTGTTTTAGCTAATTAGCAATTCTGCATGCCCGTGACTTGCTTCGTCATTTTAATGAACAATTTCAGGCCAATAAAGCCAAACCCTACTAGCTGTGGATATGGATATTTCAACCTGCTAATGACATGATCAGCACAACAGAAGCACATTGTTTGACTAAGCATGAGAAACACAGGGCTGTTGTACCCAATTGATGTCCATTATCATTAGGGGCACTGCAAAAATATCCCAAACAAAAAACTAAAACAATGAGTGAGAAGGTCACTGAAAAAACAATCAGTAAAAACAGAATGAAAACTCCAGCAAAGCCAGAACTTCCACTGAGTGACCTCCAAAACCTCTTGTATCAGAGGCACATGGGATATATGCAAATGATCCTTATGAACATCAGGTGTTTCAGCTAATTGGCAATTCTTTCGTCATTTTAATGGACAATTTCAGGCCAATAAAACCAAACCCCACTAGCTGTGGATAAGCATATTTTGGCCTTGTTATGACCTCATCAGCACATCACAAGCACAGTATTTCACTAAGCATAAGAGACACAGGGCTGTTATACCCAACTGATGTCCATTATCATTAAGGTCACTGCAAATATATCCCAAACAACAAACTAAAACAATGAGTGAGAAGGTCACTGAAAAACCAATCAGTAAAAACAAAATGAAAACTCCAGCAAGGCTAGAACTTCCACAGAGTGACCTCCCAAACCTTTTGTATCAGAGGCACATGGGATATATGGAAATGATCCTTATGAACATCAGTTGTTTCAGCTAACTGGCAATTCTGAATGCCCATGACTTCTTTTGATATTCATAAGGATCATTTGCATATATCCTATGTGCCCCTGATACAAGAGGTTTTGGAGGTCACTCAGTGGAAGTTCTATCTTTGCTGGAGTTTTCATTTTGTTTTTACCAGCTCCATAGAGTAGGAATATGGGAGAAACATTGCTCTTATATTATTTAAAAGTTGCAAAAATAACAGAATGGGTATGAAGTTTGAAAGCCAAATGGTTATCATTACTTAAGAGACTACACTCCTCATCAATTTATGCCCCCCAATGCACTAATTTTATAAGGAGCAAACCAAACATATAAGGAAAAATGATGAACATTTAGTAAAACTATGAAAAGTTAAGAGGTATCTCTCTTTCTCTCTCATATGCACACTCACACAGTATAGCACTCAGCCGCCTAATGCAAGAATAAGACAAACCCCAGGGTTCAATAAAATCCATGTAGGCTCTATGTAGAGACTACATGGAATATACGTACCCATGTACATGACCACGGTTCCCCCTTGGCAGCGTGCCATGCATATTAATCAACGTGCACTGCCGAGGGAGATCACAGTATCACAGATATTGAATCCATGTAAGCAGTAGTGTAGAGGCTGTCCCATAGTTGTGAATTGTCCAGAAAATACCTGGATAGATGTCATGCTCAGGGTAAGAATCCTTGTAATGTACCTTGCTAGTTTACAAATATGTTTGAATGTTATTCTTTTTTTTTTAATTTTTTAATGCCTGTTTGCACAATGCTGTGCGGAGTGCAGCAGTGCCGAGCTGTGCTTACACATACACAGCTAACACCTGTCAGACATTTAAAAACAGAAACCAGATATATTTTTTGAATGGTTGTGTGCGCAGCACAATTCCGTGCACAGCGGTGCCAAGATGCACTTATACATACACAACTGACACCTGTCAGACATCTAAAAAGAGAAACCGGATGTAATTAATTAATTTTTTTTTATTTTTATTTATTTATTTATTTTGAATGGCCATTTGTGTGGCGAGGCGCAGTGATTAGCAATGCTAACAGGTAGCTTTGGAGTATATGTAAAGGTATACTGGTTTTCTCACAATACAAGTAGCTAAACAGGTTGAGTCACAACCTAAAGTCTAGTAGGTCCTGGGTTTGAGTCCTGAGTACTCATACCTTTTTGAATTTCATGCCGTGAAAATATGCAAGATGATCTAAAGGGCAATTTAATACAAAAACAAAATTGTTACATTTGGAAAAGATGCACAATGCTAAGCACTGCTTAAACATGGTCAGCAGCTATTCTTGATTGCGCATTGCTAAGCTCCTCTGAAACATGATTGTGTGAGTTTGGAAGATGCTCAGCTCCACTAAAATGGTTTGCGCGATTCTAAGCAATGTGGTGCTTTTTTGAAAGTAACACTATGATGTGCAAGGGTGGGAAAGCAGCCTATATTAAGGGCAAAAGGCATGAATTCTACAGCATTCATTGGAGCCCATAGTAAACTGTGGATATGCCTGGTGGTGTTGGTGAGAGAGTGTACTTTTGGGAGCAGAGGTGGCATGTGCAGGAGTTCAGAGTGTTTGTTGGACTCCTAGTCCAAAACTATGAACCCTGGCTGTTGTAGGGCAATTGCTATGGCTCAGACTGTAAAGCTGAAGCTTAGAATCAGTTGGCCAGGGATATTACCAGTGCTACTGGTATTCCCCACACTGGTGAGAGCAGTGTCATCACCACTATGACAACCTGAAGTGAAGCAAGAAGGGAACCTTGGACACTTGGGTCCAAGAGGCTAGGGATGGGCATACCCCACAGATATGTAAGTACGTTTTCTACTACTTTACTAGCTCGCAATGTCCAGTCGCATGCAGGGTGCATGGCCAGGATGAGGCATGAGTGTGGTAAATAGGGAAAATTTCTGATAAATGTAGTGCAATAAACAATAACAATAAACTATAAAGTTTAAAGCAAGATTTGCTTTGATAAGTAATGTGTGCAAATAACTGCAGTAGGGCTGTATTCACTGCATGTGTGTTCTAACGTGACTCTAGTCAACTGTAAAAAGGAAATTAATAAAGACTGCAGAAGTAATTGCTTGATAAATGCATTGCACTACCTACAGTACAGTTCAGGGCTGTCTTCAGGCCAGTTTGAGTCAAATAACGCTCTCTATTCCTCCCACTCCAGGAACAAAGTATATGGGTAAGGTGGCCCATGTTCTGGGCAAATATCATGTGTATAAATTACAGATTTTAAGAAACAATAACAATAAAGTTTAGAGCAGGATTGTGCTATAATAAGTAATGTGTTCAAATAACTGCAGTAGGGCTGTATTTACTGCATGTGTGTTCTAATCTGACTCCAGTCAATTGTTAAATTAAGTGCACATCTCCTGGAGTCACAGCTTTTGAGTTCTACTCCCATGCCAGCCAACAAAGACATGACTGGCTGCCTAGTCTACTTAATGTGCATGAGCATACCTCTCAACTGTCATGACTTTATGTAATGTAATGACAACTGCCCAATCTGTCTGGTCCTTGATTAGCAGGTAAATGATTACCTGGAATGCAATTTATTTGCAAATCCATTTACAGAGCACCTTGGTAGTAATGTACAAGCACAGTATGTAACACAGTTCCCTGTAGTTGTGGGGTCTATATTACATGATCAAAGTTTCACAACTTTGAATCTGACATGGTCGACACCATATGATCAAAGTCTTGAAACTTTGAAAATGTAATAAAAAACAACAACCTACAAAAAAAAATCATTTAAATGCTCTAAGCAAGCCCCCCTGCACCCCCCCCACACCCCAGCTACTTAAATATACCAACTCCAAGATCGCACTACAGTGCAGGAAAGGGAAATCTTCCCTTTCCTTGATGTACATAGATCTCCGTTAAAAGATTTGATGTTTCAAAACTTCGGTCATATGGTGTCGACCATATCAGATTCGAAGTTTTGAAACTTCGATCTTCTGATATAAACCCGTAGTTGTGTACCTGCATTTGTTCGCACTTGGCCCATACTGTCCCATGCTAAAATGTAGAGAGGCATGTACATGCAACATCATCTATACAAGAATTGGAGTCACTGTACTCACAACTGACACTGCACACCTGTAGAAGTATGCATTAGCAGTCTGTGTAGTAATATCATCTGCAAGTTCACTAATGGTATGTTTTTCTCTCTCACTGCACCCCTTATCTTCTTTAATTTATTAATGTGATTTATTACTATGATTTTATATAAATATATTCTGTTAAACTCTCTTATGTTGGCCTTATGGGCTGTTTCATACTGGTTTGCTGTTAGCATGCTTACTGTTATGATATTTATTCTTGTGTTCCACATAATATACCTTAATATGTATTTGGATTATTCAGTATTATATTCCATTATGTTAATACTAACATTGGTCTGGTTATTACTAATCTTAACTTATGTTTATATCTAATTTACTACAGTGCGACAAGGTAGGCCTGTTCCAGGTGATCCACCTACCTTGGCTCCTCCGGCCGTGGCACCAGGGCCCAGCACATCTGGGCCACAGCCTGGTGGTGCCCCTCTGCTGCCCCTGCACTATCTGTGGCATTGGGTAGTTCCACCTCACAGGCTGGGGATTGGCTACCCTCTAGGAGTGGCGGTGGAGGGGTGATTTTGTCACCCATGATGAAATACCAGGTATGGTGCGCAGGTTGCTCCATTGATCTGTTGGAGGTCACCTGCGCCAGATGGTGAACATCCTCATCACCCTTGTGGGATACCAGTCTCCACCACTGCCACCACAGGGGCAGTGAAGGAGCAGTGCCGACAGTCCCATGGGTGCAGACTGAGTTGCACTGCTACCCTGTGGATGCTCCTGAGATTGGGATTCCACAACACCCTCCCCATTCAAGGTGTTCATCCCCCTCTTGTGTCACACACCAACCCTGCCTACTGTCTTGTCTGTCTGCAAAAGCTTCCTCACCTTCGCAACTTACATCCCCCACCTGTACCTATGTCCATTCCCCAACATTCCACTCTCACCTTAAAAAAAAATGAGCACTTGTCCTAAAAAAAAAAATATATATATATATATATATATATCTACAAAAACCAACTCAAAACAAATAAAATGAGTAGGATGAAGCACACCAGAATCCACAAAAATAATTTATTTAGCGCTTTTGTTTTTTATGTAAAAAACTTCATCAGAATAAAATACATCAAGCCTCTGACCCAACTTATATATCTCCACTTAATTAACATAACTGAATAATTCATTAGCAAAAAATCACCTAAAAGGTATACAGCCCTTAAAAACCATGGTAATTCCATAAAATCATACATTCCATATATACATAAATACAATAAACAGGCAAACAAGTACATAAACACAAATACATAAAAAGTGACTGAAAAAAACTTAACCTATGTCACATAAATTATGTTTAAATGAATATGTACATATACCCTTCAGGTTTTAGCCTAAGGATATAACTTATACAAATACTACTATTTAAACCTGGTTGTTCGGTTGCGTTTATTTTCATTTGCCACCTTAATTCCCTTAGTTCTAAGACGTCATTAAAGGGGCCACCCCTATCCCCCAATGCCACTTGCTCCAAGACTGTAAACTTAAAACTGTAACCCTCATTTTTAAGAACATGTGCTGCCAAGATATTTTTCAAATCTTGTTTTTTAATATCATAAAAATGTTGGTAGACCCTACTTCTGAGGGCATTAATGGTCTTCCCTATGTAAAAACTTGGACACATGTTGCATAGATCTAGATAAACTACTGCCTTACTACTACAGGAAAATTTCTTTTTGTGTACATGCTTGCCATAATTAGGTTTTTCTATCACAGTACCTTCTATAATATGTTTGCATTGTAGGCAGAAGCCACACTTAGACATACCACCTTTTTCTGTATTCGTTTTAGATGTTCTTTCATGCATGTTTTTAAAAGTGATGTCCTTTCTGCAAACAGTTTTTGGAAAAGTCCCTACTAGATCCAAATAATCTTCACTAGTACTAAATAGATTCCAGTTATGCTAAATTATTTCATTAATGTCTGTAAATTGCTTATTATAGCTAAAAATAGCTGATTTGTTGAACCCAGTGACTTCTAATCTTGGCTCTTCCTCTTGTGAGACATTTCCTTTTCCAAGTAGTGGTGAGAAATAACCCCTCTCTCTTTTAACAGCCACCTCTTGTAGAATATTGTCTATAAAGACTTGGGAGTAATCCCTTTGTGCAAGTATCGCCTTTAATACTGTATTTGATGTAAGAATTCATCCCACTCAGATACCATCCTTGCTAGCCGAGCAACCTGCCCTTTTACCAAAGATTTTTTTCTGATGTAACAGGTGAAAGCTGTTAAAATGTAGGAGGGCATTAGAGTAGGTAGGCTTTCTAAAAATTGTTGTTTTAAGGCCTTTGCCTCTCTATCTTTTCTAATAGTGATATCCAGGTAATTTATCTCTTCATTCCCTACTGAGTGGGTGAAATCTAAAATGTCTGTGCTTTCCTTAATAAAGGCCAGAAATTTATGTAGTTCTTCCTCATTACCATTCCATAAAATAATTATGTCATCCAAATACCTTCCATAATATTTCCAATGTTTGGCAAAATTACTGTTAAAGACGCATTCCAGTTCCAAAAAGGCTAAAACAATATTTGCAAAAATGGGGGCACATATGGCCCCCATTGCTACACGCTTACATTGTTTAAAAAGCTGTTCTTCAAAAACAATTATGTTGGTATCGAGTAATAGTTAGAATACGGTCATGTCTAATATGTGAATGCTGACAAAGGTGTAAATAAAACCACTCAAAACCAACATCTTGAGGAATTACAGAAAAAAGGTCTCTCTATGGTAACAAAAAGAAGCCCATCATCATACATGTTCTTGTTGATTTTCCTAAGGAAGTCCCAGGAATCTTGAACAATCCATGTACAGTCTTTTAGTACAGATTTTAATTGTGTATCTATAAATTTTGCAATAAAATATGTTTTAGAAGCTTTTGCATCAATTATTGGTCTAAGTGGGGTGGCTAAATCCTTATGTAACTTTGGTATGCCAAAAATTGTCTGTATTTTTGGACATTTTACCTCCATGAACTGATGTTCCTCAAGGCTGATTTGTCTGTTCAATACAAGTTCATCAAGCATGACATCCACTTTCCTATACAAAATATTTTTTTCATTCAAACTAATCTCACAGTAGGTCTCTGTGTATAATATACCAAGCATTTTGTCAATGTACAGGTTAGTGTTCATAATTTCCAACCCAACCCCTTTGTCCGGATTCATAACTCTAATTGCATTGTTATTGCAAACATCGGTTCATCTTACATTTATCCAAGTTATTTCTTTCAGACACATGCAAGCCCTTGTTCCTGAAGAGTTTACATATGTCATTCTCACACATTTTTAAGTCTGTACCACAGGGTGTAAAGGAGGATTGAATAAGCTAGTTATTTTACATAATTCAAGCTCCGTGTGGGTGGGGGCATTCCTTTAAAATAAAATTGAAAATTTTACTTTCTTGCGTAGAGTTTTAAATTAATTAGTACATCATCCAGTAGAGCATCTTTGCTAGGGACAAAAGACAGGCTGTTTTCAAATATATCAGCAATTTTTTTTTATCAAAAACAGTGTCACTGTAGTTGTACATACTAAAGTCACCACATGTGTTACTTAATATGTTATATGAAAACTGTTTTGGATCACTTTGTTCAAAATTAAGTTCATAAACTGTGTTAGAGACATTCAATACATTTCCCCCCTCCCCCTGTAGTTGTACCTGTAATAACTTGTTCCCCCTCTCTGGTTCCTCAGCTGCTCGGACCTCCTCAGAGGGGGGTATTATAAAGGGTCAGGATTAAATACAGTGTTGTCATCCAATACATTGCTGCTGCTGGGAATATTAAAACTGTTGTTATGCATAAAATCAGTACCATTAGCATATTTTACATGTTTGTTTTGCCCCAAAGGAGGTGGGGGGGTATGCCCTGTGTTGAGCATATTCAATTTCATCTCTTTTAAGCTTATTATCCTTTTTATACTTTAAATCAGCTATATATTAATCAATCCTTTTAAAAATGCCATAATACTGCACTTGTTTAGACTCAAAACAACAAGTCAGATTGTCTATTGTTGTCAAGTCTCTTGATTTTTACAGATAAATCTGCCGTCCTCCTGTCATTGCCACTGATAAGACAGTCTAAGAGTTCACATTTGTGTTTGATAAACAACTGCAAAAGTTCAACATGAAGTATAGAGTCCCTTACCAGACCTGTCGGGTACTTCCACATCCAAAGGCCCTTAGGGACCTGCTCCATCCGTTTACATTCTCTCAAATAGCTGTTTTCCAACTGTAATTTGTGAAAATCTGATGTAAATAGTTCAAATTGCTTTAGTTGTTCATTCAGAGAGCCGTTACCTTCATTATTACATTGCAGAGATATAGAACGCCATTCGCTGTCGCCTTCCAGCCATTGACTGAGCATGTTACTTCCATTATAGGAAGTTCCGTCCCTTCTGTTGTCCAAATTGTATCTGTATGCAAATCCTCATTACCCGATTGGTTGGAATCCGAATGCTGTTGCCGTTGTGCTGGGGTAATGCCACTGATGTTAGTCTCGTTCTCCAAACTGTAGTCATTCGACCTATTATACCGGGAAAGATGTAAATTCTTCAGTTGTTGGGTCAGCCTCTCCATAAGCAGGACCAGGTTACCCACAGTAGAGTTTAAAGTCTGTAATGATGATGCCAAAGAGCTTATAGTAGGTGGATTCATAGTGTCAGCTCCTTCCATTAAAAATTACTTAAACACAAAAAACAACTCAAAACAAATAAAAATGAGTAGGATGAAGCACACCAGAATCCACAAAAAGAATTTATTTAGCGCTTTCGTTTTTTATGTAAAAAACTTAATCGGAATAAAATACATCAAGCCTCTGACCCAACTTATATATCTCCACTTAATTAACATAATTGAATAATTCTTTAGCAAAAAATTACCTAAAAGGTATACAGCCCTTAAAAAACATGGTAATTCCATAAAATCATACATTCCATATATACATAAATACAATAAACAGGCAAACAAGTAAATAAACACAAATACATAAAAGTGACTGAAAAAACTCAACCTATGTTACATAAATTATATTTAAATGAATAATATTTACATATACCCTTCAGCTTTTAGGTGATTTTTTTGGTAATGAATTATTCAATTATGTTAATTGACTGGACATATATAAGTTGGGTCAGACGCTTGATGTATTTTATTCTGATGAAGTTTTTTACATAAAAAACGAAAGCGCTAAATAAATTCTTTTTGTGGATTCTGGTGTGCTTCATCCTACTCATTTTATTTGTTTTGAGTTGTTTTTGTGTTTAAGTCATTTTACCATGGAAGGAGCTGACACTATGGATCCACCTACTATAAGCTCTTTGGCATCAATATTACAGACTTTAAACTCTACTGTGGGTAACCTGGTCCTGCTTATGGAGAGGCTGACCCAACAACTGGAGAATTTGCAGCTTTCCCGGTAAAATAGGTGGAATGACCACAGTTTGGAGAACGAGACTAACAGTGGCATTACCCCAGCACAACGGCAACAGCATTCGGATTCCAACCAATCGGGTAATGAGGATTTGCATACAGATACAATTTGGACAACAGAAGGGGCGGAACGTCCTATAATGGAAGTAACACGCTCGGTCACTGGCTGGAAGGTGACAGCGAATGGCGTTCTACATCTCTGCAATGTAATAATGAAGGTAACGGCTCTCTGAATGAACAACTAAAACAATATGAACAATTTACATCAGATTTTCGCAAATTACAGTTGGAAAACAGTTATTTGAGAGAATGTAAATGGAAGGAGCAGGTCCCTAAGGGCCTTCAGATGTGGAAGTACCCGACAGGTCTGAAAAGGAACTCTGTACTTCATGATGAACTTTTGCAGTTGTTTAACAAACACAGATGTGAACTCTTAGACTGTCTTAAGGGGGCCAATGAGAGGAGGATGGCAGATATATCTGCAAAAATCAAGAAACTTGATAACAATATACAATATGACTTGTTGTTTGAGTCTAAACAAGTCCAGTATTATGGCATTTTTAAACAGATTGATTTGTATATAGCTGATTTAAAGTATAAAAAAGATAAGCTTAGAAGAGATAAAAATGAATATGCTCAACACAGGCCATATCCCCCACCTCCTTTGGGGCAAAACAAATGTGTAAAATATGCTAGTGTTACTGATTCTATGCATAACAACTGTTTTAATGATCATAACAGCAGCAATGTATTGGATGACAACACCGTATTTAATCCTGACCCTTTAGAATACCCCCCTTTGAGGAGGTCTGAGCGGCTGAGGAACCAGAGAGGGGGAGTGAGTTATTACAGGTACAACTACAGGGGGAGGGGGAAAATGTAATGAATGTCTCCAACACAGTTTATGAACTTAATTTTCAACAAAGTGATCCAAAACAGTTTTCATATAACATATTAAGTAACACATGTGGTGACTTTAGTATATACAACTATAGTGACTGTTTTTGATAAGAAAATTGCTGATGTATTTGAAAAAGGCCCGTCTTTTGTCCCTAGCAAAGATGCTCTACTGGATGATGTACTAATTAATTTAAAACTCTACGCAAGAAAGTTACAGTTTCAATTTTATTCTAAAGGAATGCCCCCACCCACATGGAGCTTGAATTATGTAAAAAAACTAGCTTATTCAATCCTCCTTTACACCCTGTGGTACAGACTTTTGAAAAAATGTGTGAGAATGACGTAAACTCTTCAGGAACAAAGGCTTGCATGTGTCTGGAGGAAATAACTTGGATAAATGTGAGATGAACCTGGTACATGATGTTTGCAACAACAAGGCAATTAGAGTTATGAAACCAGACAAAGGGGGTGGGTTGGCAATTATGAACACTAGCCTGTACATTGACAAGATGCTTGGTATATTATACACAGACACCTACTGTGAGATTAGTTTGAATGAAAAAAAATATTTTGTATAGGAAAGGATGTCATGCTTGATGAACTTGTATTGAACAGACAAATCAGCTTTGAGGAACATCAGTTCATGGAGGTAAAATGTCCAAAAATACCGACAATTTTTGGCATACCAAGGTTACATAAAGATTTAGCCACCACCCCCCCAGACCAATAGTTGATGCAAAAGCTTCTAAAATGTGTTTTATTGCAAAATTTATAGATGCACAATTAAAATATGTACTAAAAGACTGTACATGGATTGTCCAAGATTCATGGGACTTCCTTAGCAAAATCAACAAGAACATGTATGATGATGGGCTTCATTTTGTTACCATAGAGAGACCTTTTTTCTGTAATTCCTCAAGATGTTGGTTTTGAGTGGTTTTATTTATACCTTTGTCAGCATTCACATATTAGACATGACCATATTCTAACTATTACTTGATACCAACATCATTGTTTTTGAAGAACAGCTTTTTAAACAATGTAAGTGTGTAGCAATGGGGGCCATATGTGCCCCCATTTTTGCAAATATTGTTTTAGCCTTTTTGGAACCGGAATGCATCTTTAACAGTAATTTTGCCAAACATTGGAAATATTATGGAAGGTATTTGGATGACATAATTATTTTATGGAATGGTAATGAGGAAGAACTACATAAATTTCTGGCCTTTATTAAGGAAAGCACAGACATTTTAGATTTCACCCACTCAGTAGGGAATGAAGAGATAAATTACCTGGATATCACTATTAGAAAACATAGAGAGGCAAAAGGCTTTAAAACAACAATTTTTAGAAAGCCTACCTACTCTAATACCCTCCTACATTTTAACAGCTTTCACCTTTTACATCAGAAAAAAATCTTTGGTAAAAGGGCAGGTTGCTCGGCTAGCAAGGATGGTATCTGAGTGGGATGAATTCTTACATCAAATACAGTATTAAAGGTGATACTTGCACAAAGGGATTACCCCCAAGTCTTTATAGATAATATTCTACAAGAGGTGGCTGTTAAAAGAGAGAGGAGTTATTTCTCACCACTGCTTGGAAAAGGAAATGTCTCACAAGAGGAAGAGCCAAGATTAGAAGTCACTGGGTTAAAAAAAATCAGCTATTTTTAGCTATTATAAGCAATTTACAGACATTAGTGAAATAATTCAGCATAATTGGAATCTATTTAGTAGTAGTAAAGATTATTTGGATCTAGTAGGGACTTTTCCAAAAATTGTTTATAAAAAGGACATCACTTTTAAAAACATGCTTGAAAGAACATTTAAAACTAACACAGGAAAATATGGTATGTCTAAGTGTGGCTTCTGCCTACAATGCAAATATATTATAGAAGGTACTGCTATAGAAATATCTTATTATGGCAAGCATATACACAAAAAGAAATTTTCCTGTAGTAGTAAGGCAGTAGTTTATCTTGCCCTATGCAACATGTGTCCAAGTTTCTACATAGGGAAGACCATTAATGCCTTCAGAAGGGTTTACCAACATTTTAATGACATTAATAAACAAAATTTGAAAAATGCCTTGGCAGTACATGTTCTTAAAAATGAGGGTCACAATTTTAAGTTTACAGTCTTGGAGCAAGTGACATTGGGGGATAGGGGTGGCCCCTTTAATGACTTCTTAGAACTAAGGGAATTAAGGTGGCAAATGAGAACAAATGCAACTGAACAACCAGGTTTAAATAGTAGTATTTCTATAAGTTCTATCCTTAACCTAAAAGCTGAAGGGTATATGTAAATATTATTCATTTAAACATAATTTATGTGACATAGGTTGAGTTTTTTCAGTCACTTTTTATGTATTTGTGTTTATGTACTTGTTTGCCTTTTTATTGTATTTATGTATATATGGAATATATGAATTTATGGCATTACCATGGTTTTTAAGGGCTGCATACCTTTTAGGTGATTTTTTGCTAATGAATTATTCAGTTATGTTAATTAAGTGGAGCTATATAAGTTGGGTCAGAGGCTTGATGTATTTTTTTTCTGATTAAGTTTTTTACACAAAAAACGAAAGCGCTACATAAATTATTTTTGTGGATTCTGGTACTCATTTTATATATATATATATATATATATATATATATATATATATATATATATATATTGTCCCATGCATATCTCTGAATTTCGCACACGTGTCCACTGGACAGATGTAATCTGGTTCAATTGGTTTGACAACATAGTTAGGTTGTCATCATCCCTCTCTGGAGGTAACAGTCCAAATTTAGCTAAGAAATCTGTTATAATGCACAGTTGCTGCTGATGAAGAAATGGATAGCTATGGTTCTTTCTTACACCCATCCCACAAATTCTTACCTGCCTTTCACTATCTTTTTCCTTTTGCTTGCGCCCTTTTCACCACTGTCCTATCTCATTTTTCTTTTCTTTAAAGAATTTTTGCATGACATGGTATGCCACATCGCTTAGCTATGCTAAATAGTACTATATTGCTATATGCTTTTGTAAAAACATTAATCATGTTGAAAAATTATACCTTCATCCTATTTCAAACCCAGGACCATTGCACCTGCAGAACAGTGGATAAACCTGCCAAGACACACAGCTACTAATAAAAACAGGTGTTTTAAGCAAAACACAGTAATGCTGCATTTCCTCCATTACGCATGTTTAAATGGTGCAGTGCATTGTGCCACACAGCACAAACCAGCTAAGAGATTCATACAAAAATAGTACTGCAATTAGCACTCTAGTGCACAGATACATTACTATAAAGGCACACACATAAGCTTACACGTAATTGAGGTATCTGACAGCAGGTAACTCTGCAGTTTTGTCTACAACATATAAGAACTCACTTGATAAAACATTAATGGAAAGGAGGAGATTAATTGGGGCTCTGTTATACAAATGCAGCATTCTAAAGCCATACATATACTAATACCTGTAAGTGTGATATTTAACAGCAGATAACTGTGGAATGATAACTACATGTATGAATTCACCTGCCATAATAGTGACTCTGTAGCTCTGTTTGTAAAATGCATTGAAAAAATAACTTTATGGTACATATGGTCCGGGGTTCAAGTACAGCGTACAGCTGTGCCTGCCAATGAAAATGCATGTATATGGCCATCAATATTCTTCTTCTTCTTTCAGCTTTTCCCGGTTAGGGGTCGCCACATTGGATCACCTGTCCACTCATGATTGGCAGTGGAATTTTACATTGTCAAGTTGCCAGCCCGGTGCCCATCCTTCCACAGAAGGCACACACACGCACGCACTCACTCATGCCTATGGCCAATTTAGAGTGTCCAATCCACCTACAGCATGTCTTTGGGATGTGGGAGGAAACCGGAGCACCCGGAGGAAACCAACGCGACCAAAGGGAGGACATGCAGACTCCGCACAGAAGGCGCCCCAGCCAAGGATCAAACCAGAGAACCTCTTGCTGTGAGGCGGCAACGCTAACTGCTGCACCACCGTGGCTGCCCATGGCCATCAATATTATAAAGTGTGATATGTATGTATGTCTCATCACCTATTCATCCAACCAAAGCAGTACAGTTGGAATATCTGCATCTATACTACAGAAGGCCGAGGCATGCAGGTAGGACCACTGCCACCCTACTCCTAGTGCAACAGGTAATTCAGTAAGCTGCATTCCCACTGGATGTTGAAATGTGTACTAACATTGTGTCCCAGTAATATCCCATTGTAGCCCATAATGTTTTGCTGTTGATATCACAGACAACCACAGATGCACAAGTAACATATATAATAATATGTAATAATATAATAATAGTAATATGGTGGTCAAGCTAGGTGCCAGGGTTGCCAGCACACACTCAACAGGGGAATACCATGGTATAACACATGATCTGGCAGTTCCCCACTTGCCTAACATCAGTGTTAATGTACACCTACCTGTTTTGGCTTGCATTGTCTTACTGATACTGTTGGCTGACACACTTACCAGACACACATGCCTTACTTCCCAGTGGGGTGGTTGCACTCAATCTGGCTCCGCCTATAAAACATGGCTGCCCAATGTGCCACACTTACTCTTACAGCTTGTTCTCCTGCAAAGTGTTCACCCTGTCAGATTGTCTATTGCCTGCAGAATCACCTTCAGCTCCAGCCTGTAGCACACACATTTGTATGTAAATAGCAGCTGCTACAGACATCCTCTCTGCCATGACGTAGGATCTGTCCCCCACTATTTCCAAACCCAACATAGAGAAAGGGGTTGTAATGTACATTGAGGCCTTATATCGTGACAGTGGTTGCATGAGATTTGCTTATTATAATGCAAAGCAGATGTGCTGGCTTCAATTTGCAGTTCAGAAACAAGGATTGGTTCTGAGGCAGTCACTCCCTAATACAGAACCATGTTAAAATGGCAAACAGTTAGCTAGGGAAAACATTGTGTATGAGAGTTACTTTTTATGGTCAACTCGTTGCCACATCTATATATCAGTATTGTTCAACAGAGGAGTATTGTACTCCATTCGTAACCATTTTGCTCCCAACATGATGCATATTTGTCCATGTACTTAGGGGGAATGGAGATTATAGGAGTAAGCCGGGGAAAGGGATGTGAATTTAACATGTATACCAATAACACTTTGTTTTACAGCAGAAAAAAAACACTCCCTTGCCTGATAAAAAGTATATATACAGTTAGAAAGCTTGTGAGGAAACTTATTACTCTATTTTTATTTTACTTGGATCGCTTGTCTGTGTACTTAATAAAGGACTTTCGACTGGAAACAGACTGCCTACCCTGCTTGAATTACTTTTGAATACTTAGTAATTCTGTACAATATTTCAAATTATATATTTTTTATTATTTTTTTTTTTACTTAGGATGAGTTTAAGTTCACTCCTTCTTCTCCCATTATCTGATCTGATTAATATACAGTGATTAACTAGATACAGTGGTTATAAAAAGTTTACACACCCCTGTTAAAATGCCAGGTTTTTGTGATATAAAAAAATGAGACCACAATAAATCATTTCAAACATTTTCCCACCTTTAATGTGACTATAACATGTACAATTCAACTGAAAAACAAATCTGTTAGGGGAAAAAATATAAAAAATAAAAAACGTACAATATGCTGGTTGCATAAGTGTGCTAACACTTTTTTGTGTGCACACCTTTAAACTAATACTTTGTTGAAGCACCTTTTGAGTTAATTACAACATTCAGTCTTCTTGGGTACACACCTGCCATCAATTAAAGAGACTCTGATTAACCCCAAATAAAGTTCAGCTCTCCTAGTAGGATTTTCCTGACATTTACTCAGTTGCCTGCTACAGCAAAAGCCATGGTTCACAGACAGCTTACAAAGCATCAAAGGGATCTCATTGTTGAAAGGTATCAGTTAGTTGAAGGGTACAAAAACATTTCCACAGTATTGGATATGGAACACAGTGAAGACAGTCATCAAAAAGAGGAGAAAATATGGGACAACAGTGACTTTGCAAATAACTGGACGTCCCTCCAAAATTGATGAAAAGACAAAATGAAAACTGGTCAGGGAGGCTGCCAAGAGACCTACAGCAACACTGAAGGAGCTGCAGGAATTTCTGGCAAGTACTGGTTGTGTACTACATGTGACAGTAATCTCCCATATTTTCCATATGTCTGGACTATGACCTATGGTTGCAAGACAAAAGCCTTTTCTTTCACAGAAAAACATCCAGGCCTGGCTAAAATTTGCAAAACAATACATCGTCTCCCAAAAACCATGTGGGGAAATTTTTTATGGTCTGATGAGACCAAGTTTGAACTTTTTGGCCACGATTCCAAAAGGTACATTTGGCTCAAAAACAACACCGCATCACCAAAAGAACATCATCCCCAAGGTGAAGCATGGTGGTGGCAGTATCATGCTTTGGGGTTTCTTTTCTTCAGCTGGAACTGGGGCTTTAGTCAGGGTAGATGGAATTATGAACAGTTCCAAATACCAGTCGCTTTTGGCCAAAATCTTTCAGGCATCTGCTAGAAAGCTGAAGAGGAATTTCACCTTTCAACAGAACAATGAACCCAAGCATACAACTTCACCAGAGGAAAATTAAAGTTTTAGAATGGCCCAGCCAGAGCCCAGACCTAAATCCATTAGAAAATCTGTGGGGTGACCTGAAGAGGGCTGTGCACAAGAGATGCCCTCACCCTCAGATTTGGAGTGCTTTTGCAAGAAAGACTGGGCAAATATTGCCAAGTCAAGATTTGCCATGCTGATAGACTCCTACTCAAATAGATTGATTACTGTAATTAAATCAAAAGGTGCTTCAACAAAGTATTAGTTTAAGGGTGTGCACACTTATGCAACCACCTTATTGTACATTTTTTAATTTTTATATTTTTCCCCTAACAGATTTGTTTTCAATTGAATTAAACAGGTTATGGGTCACATTAAAGGTGGGAAAAGTTTTGAAATAATTTATTGTGGTGTCATTTTTTATATCACAAAAATCTGACATTTTAACAGGGGTGTGTAAACTTTTTATATCCACTGTATATATGGATTGAAAATCTTCCACACAGAGAAGTTTCTTACACTGTTTTGTGAACTGTACATCTGACATGTCATTGATCTGCAGATGGGTTAGACCTACAGAGAAACTAGTGAACAGTATGGGTAGAATGCTCTCTGTTACATAGGTATACCACTTTCCTGGGAATTTCCATGTTGATAGAGGTGGTAATACTACACTACTATTTGTGTAGCACTGCTTCTTTTACATATTACAAGGGGGGGGTTACTAATATGAGCCACAACTTAATGGACATTTGTTTTGCTTGTGTGACCATACAACAGTATCTCTCATGGCACAAGCAGGGATAGAGTACTGTCACTATCCTACTCACATCCACACCCTTGCTACGTTTGAATGGTGTCGAATGTGAGATGTATAACCAAGCTGTGATTACTGGTAGCCATCTGTTATTGCTGCATCTCTACGTACTATACTGCCATGTATGTGATCCTGACATATGTTCCCATTTTGTTGTCTGTCAGGAGATATGTATCTGAGATACTGGGGCTCTTTTACAGAGACTGAGAATGAAGCTATCCTTGACGCCCTGCGTCAGCATCACCAACTCCTGCTGTCCAGGGGGAGGATAAACAGGTTAAAGTGGGCAGCATTATGGGCTGACCTGGTTCGCAATGTGAATGACACTGGACAACAGAGCAGGACATATGAGCAAGTGTGACACCATGCCACAAATATGATAAATTCCACCCGCAGAAGAGCAGATGTGGCCAGGGATTGTAGTGTCACCAGTGGATGGCCTGCAGTGGAACAACTAATGTCAGCCACAGAGAAATTCCTGGCAAACCTAGGAACACAGGACAGCTTTCAGGCATCCATCACACAGTATGTTGTGGATGTGGGTGCCACCATTTCTACAAGAGGAGCATCCAGGTATGCTTAGTTGTATAAGCATAGGAATACTGTCACAGTTGGGGTTTCACACTGTAAATTCTTTTATGTGGGTGCCAAGTATTATTTTTTGAGGGTGGTCCATTGCAGTATGAATCTCATGGCCCGATTGTGACATACATACCAAGTAACATAGCATGTATTGTAAATGTGAGATCTGTGGATGTATTAACCTGTCATAGTGCAACATGGATTGCTGTTTACATTACCTATCCTTCACTTTTGTTGTGACACAGATGTAGATTGAGTGCATTGTACTTGCTAAAGTGCCACCCTAGGCCTGTTGGCTGGATCGATGTACTGTCTGAATGATTGTCTAGCTCACAGAGTTTTATCAATTAAACAAGGTTTACAGTCATACCTATGCCTTGTAGTTGTGACCACACTGATAGGTTTACAGTATTTGTAGGACAGTTCAGATTGCTTTATGTGTCAACTGTGCAGAGTGTTGACAAATGTCAGCAGTGTACATCACTGTAGCTCATGAGAGCCTTGAATAAGGAGCTTATTATTTACAGGTAACTACAGATGTTTCTTAGAAAGTAATGTTCTCAGGTCCTGGTATATGAGGGTGGGGGGTAGATAAATCTGTAATACTGATAGTATTGTACACAGCTTGGCATCTATTGCAAGATAGTACAGTAGAGCATAGTAGTGCATGTATTAATGTACAGCTTTTCCAAAGGTGACCAGGGGGTTGGTCTCTGTCCCTCTCACAACCTGATGTCAGTGTCTGTTCAGACTCTGATGATGATGGTGACCAGACTGAGGCACGGGGGAGGGGGGTTGCAAGGGCTGAATCTGTCACAGAGGTTGACATCCCTCTTCTGCCCTCATTATCACCACGCACAGTCAGCATGCCTATGCATACCCAGTCTCCTGAAGCCACAGATATTGGACAGTCAGAGGGTGGACAGGAAACACACAAGGCAAATTCCATGGTCCATCTTGTCTGCTTCTCTTCCTGACTCGCACACATGCTTGTCACCCTTGGCCTCTTGCACCATCACACAACACCCTGTGCAATATCACCTGTGCCACATCCATGTCATCCTTGTCATCGATGCAGGGAAATGAAGCTGTGTGTCTGATGCACAGGGTCACTGTCTAAATTGCTATATAGTCCTTTTAATCCACTGTTGCCTTTCACATGCTAATTGTACTGGTCACTGACAGGCACTGACTTTTGGTGGTTGTAATAAGTACACAACATTATGTTGTACAGATTTGTTTGATGATGTTGTAATGGCTGTATACTTACAAAAAGAACGGTGTCTCATAGAACTGTTTATGTTTCAGATTCCAGATTTTTTGGGACACACCTATGGCTACAGTCCTGCAATAAACCTGTAACCATCACAGCGCAGGAAGGAATGCCATGACAGAATCAAAATGTCTTTACAAAGGTAAAGCAATAGAGGTGCTTGGCTCCATAGCTTCATCTCTGTATCACTGGCTAACAGGGACAATGGCATCATGCAGCCTATGCCTGTATCCATAATCTCTGATGTGATGTGGTTTCCTCGATAAGTGAAAGTAGAGTTCTGGGAGATGACACATCTACAAGCTGTGGTGTAGGAGATGCATCATCTACAAACCTGTGTCCACTACAGACATTTGTCTTCATCCAGTTATGATTGCCTTGCTCTGCATCCCACTGTGTTACTTACACATGATGTGTGTTACAGCAGAAGTGTGGCTCACATGGATGGGGAACCTTTTACATGCAATGTGTGGTATCACAGTTCATAGGTTCATAGGTAGATACTAGGCTATCTGCCCTAGGGCATTTATAAGCCTAGCCAGAGTATATTTGGCTTCCGCCTCCCTATTAGATTAGCCTATTGTGCCTCTGTAAAGTAGGTCACAGAAGGTACCCTTTTAAGATTAGTTTACTGTGCCTCTGTCTAGCAGGGACACAGAAGAGATCCCAGGGATGAATTTGCGATTTCCCATCCACGCATCCAGATTTCGCTTGAAGAAGGTCAGTGAGGGGCTATGTCTAACATGAATTGGGATTCTATTCCAGAGTGAGGGGTGCCTCTGGGAAATGAATCTGTCCCTCCAGCATGTCCTATTTATTTTTGTGCTGAGGTTTAGGTCTCTGGAGCGTGTAGCTCTAAGGGACTTGGATTTTGTGAGGTGGAGCATGTCCATTAATTCTGGGTTTGACATGGCTTTGTACGTCAGGCATATATTGCCTCTGAGTAGGCGGTAAGCAACTGAGTAGAGCTGGAGTTTCTTTAGTTGAGCTGCATAGGACATCTGTTTGTAGCCCATGATCCTCTTGGTGAGGTACTTTTGGGGTCTCTCCAGTTGCTGCAGGTGTCGGGTAAGGTACATCCCAAAAGGGGCATTGTATTCAATTATGGGCCTGATGAGTGACGAGTAGAGGGGCACAATGACCTCTCTTGATCTAGATGCGAACCCTTTCGTGATAAGGTGGGCTATAGAGAAGGTCTTTCTAACCACTTTGGCAACGTGATTATCAAAGGAGAGACTACTATCTACGTTGGTCCCCAAATCTCTAATTACTTCTTCTGTACTTAATGGATTACCACCTATGTGGTAATTTGTGGGCACCTTGTTTTTCCCAAAGGGTACGACTATGCACTTTTTAGCATTTAGCTTGAGGCCGTGGCTCTGGCACCAAGCATCCATCTCTGTGAGACCCTTTTGGAGGATGCTTGTGTCAGCTGGAGATTCGATTATGGCCGCCAGTTTGCAGTCATTTGCGAACTTTGTCAACCATAATCCCCCCGTGTTAGCCTGAACCTCAGAGAAGTATATACCGAACAAGAGAGGTCCCAGAACTGAGCCCTGTGGGACGCCACTTGTAACTGGTTTGGATTCGGACATGGCACCTGCGATTCTGACCATGTGGGTTCTATCTCTGAGCCAGTTTGCAACCCATCTTGTGATATAGGGGTTGATATTTAAGCTGGTAAGATTATTTATGATGCCCGAGTGGGGTATTGTGTCGAAGGCTTTTGCGAGGTCCAGGTAGGCTGTGTGGACTACCTTGCCCTCATCTATGGCTTTGGTAACTGTTTCAAAGAAATCAACTAGGTTCAAGAGGCAAGATCTGCCCTTAACAAAGCCGAATTGGGTAGGGTCCAGTGTCTGGAGGCTCCCAATATCTTTGTTTATGAGTTCCATGATAATACGCTCCATAGCTTTACAGACCAGACTAGTCAGGCTTATGGGGCGATAGTTTCCGGGGTCCGTTGTGGCACCACCTTTGTGGAGTGGGACCACTGTAGCTGTACGCCATTCTTTGGGTATATATCCTGTAGTAAGGCTAAGTTTGAACAGTGACTTAATGTGAGGGTTCAGTTCTTCTTGGAGCTTGTGTAAGACACAGCCTGGGACACCGTCCGGTCCCATAGATGCTGTGTTTTTTGCTTTGGAGAGGGCAGCTTTCACCTGTGCATCTGTGATGTCAGGGAGGTTACATTCAGTTGGGATAGGCATTTGCTCCTTTGGGGGGAAGAAATTTGCACTGAATCTGTCTGCCAGGATGTTGGCTATGTCTGTAGGTTCAGTATATCTTGTACCGTTACACACCTTTCTCCCCAGCAAGGCCTATTTATACTACAGTCAAAGTGCAGCTATGTACAACATGTACGTCCTGTACTGGTCCTTTCTTCGATATGTAGATGGTACACACTGTGAGCTGACAGCTCCCTGTATGGCAGCCATACACCTCCCCTCCAAAGCATGTAGTGGACAGAATACACCATTTCGGCCTTGACACATTTTGCATTGGACATGTTATGTACACTGTGTATTGCATTACTGTGGGACCTCTGTGGGTGTTACAAGTGTCAGATATGCCTGTACACTTACATACCGTAGGTGTCATTCCACTCAATAATAGGTGTGATGAGTGCCACATACAGTGTTACAATGACATTCTAGGATTTACATGCCATACCTTTATGTATAGGTTGTACATCAGTGCATGAAGTCCCACATCTTACTGACCAGTGAAAGTCAAAGGCTACATCTCTCTCTCTCTGTCCATAAGTCCCTGCCTACTGGGTCAACTGTTGGAGGTCAGCAGACAATACAGTATTGTCCAGGGGGTGGGTGACTGCCAAAAGTATAGTATCGTGCATACCTTGGCATGTAGTATTTGTCAGTGGCTCTGACAGCAACTGAATGTGTCAGCCCATCCTTATCTTCCCAGACAATGACTGTCAGACACTTGGCTATCCAACTGTGACATGCAGGTTTGTAAAACACCCCCACAGTGTGTCCACAATGCCTGATGGTCTAATTTTGATGAATGCATTGTCAGGGCATGGTAGGTAGGGTGAGTCATTTTCCCCTCATACATCGCAGTCTGTACCACTGAATCCAGTACAAAGCTTAGGGTAGGCATGATCTGTCCTTGAACAACACAAACTGCATTTGAGCCAGTGTCTGCAGGTGTAATACATTATTAGTGATCATTTCCATGATAAGTGTTTTCATGGCTGTACATGTGACACTACTGAGACATCTGGGGACACCAGTTGTCACTGCATGCTAGTTGCCCTGTGTGCAACTATGTATTGACTTTAATTCCAGCATGGTTTCCAAGAAGGTAATCTACCAACATGTCTGTGTCTGTAGAGACCATAGGCAAAGTAGTGGGGGGGGGGAATTCATATGTACACCCTGGGAAAGGTAAGGAGGGACTGCTCACACAGTTATCCTGCAGCTGCACACTGCTCAAGCAGTGTGTACTGCACTGACACAATTACCTTGTGAGGAAGGCTGAAAAGAGAGGCATCCCCTAAATTGCTGGTGCCAGGCTACTACAGCTGCTGGTCTCAGCACAACCACTCTCTCCTGGGATACCATGCCCCTACACCTCGTCTCACACCAAATGCAAAATGTTAGTACCAAACTCCATGAGTTCCAAGCAGTCTGTTTGTTCATCCACATAGTTGTCCCACTTCATGCAAGGCTCTGTAGCCTTGACATACCCTTTACTAGGTAGATGCCTTGAGTAGCAATTAGGGCAAAAATTACAGTGTGGCATGTATTATGTCTAGTATTCCAGAGTTCTAGGGTTTCATTTGGGTAATGTGCAGATGGTGAGTTGGAGCACTGCTGCAGTGTCACACTGTGATGTATAATGCCCAGTGACATACACGTGCAAGGCTGCTTGGGCAAGCACTACAGTGGCAGTGATGCCTGTCTGGTCAGAATGTCACAAGAGTTCATGCAGCCTGACCATCATCAGCTTCATGGTGCATATCTACATGCTATGGATCTGAGGCATACTGCAGAGGGGTGAGCACCTTTGGCCAAAGTGTGTGTACCCACACTTGTCCTGTGTATGTCAGACTTTAAATTTATGTAACCAAAACACGTCTGTGTTTCCACATCATGTCACACAACATCCAGTGTGCTGTCTGGTAGCCTGACAGGTAGGGCAGACTAGCAAGGCCAGAATACTGACCATAGAGTTGAACAAGTTCTCTGTGCATGCACAAACATCCACATCTTCACTGCAATGTGTTCCACCTGTACAACTGCATAAACGTGGGAGTAGCTGACAGGAGGGAAAGAAGCATATCATGGCACAGCAAACTGGGAACTGTCATACAATCTTCTGGTTATGTCACTCTCCCACAAGAGGATTTTCATGAACGTATGCCTGTTTGCATATTCATGGCCGTAACTCCATGCAAATGTGTATGTACTATCATTTCCATTGGTAGCAGCAATGTTTCTGGTATGTAGCACTTCATTAGCCACACCTGATGTACATACTCAGGAGTAATATACATGAGCACACAGGCCTGGCCACACAGATTTACGCCTACTTTACCATAGATCACCATGTCTCCACAGGGGTAAGACATGTAGTATGTCATGCTCATGTCATTAGTGAGGCTACTGTCACTCAATAATGCTGTGTTTATAACCTCTGTGTGCTCTTCCCTCAGCATGCCAATATTTCACTGCAATGGCCATTTTCTCATGTACCTTTGCAAGCACCACCAGCAGTTGGACAGAATACACACTTTCCTCACAAGGGAACTTCAAGTCCCCAGTATTTGACCTACAGGGATCATGTGCAACTACTGTCATTGTACCTTGTGTCATATAAACCACTCAGACATGATGTTTGCGTTGCATACAAGACATTGTATGACCCTGCTGTATTGGACATGCTGAAACTCTATGAGTGGAATGGTGCTTGTATTACCCACTGGAAGGACATACAATCACAGGAAGTTACTAGGCTATTGGCTCTGAGGCCCTTGCAAGCCTGTCCAAGAATTTAGCCTGTGTTCTGACACATTCGCACCTGATGCCCCTGTCCAGCAGGGACACAGGTGGAATCCCAGGGGTGTATTTATAGGTTCATAGGTTCATACTAGGCTATCTGCCCTAGGGCATTTATAAGCCTAGCCAGAGTTGTGTGGCTTTCACCAACCCTTAGGTTGAAGAATACTATACCCATTAGTTTGCCGTGCCTCTGTCCAGCAGTGATACAGAGATGATCCCCGGGGTAAACCTACGATCTCCCATCCACTGGTCAAGATTCCTCTTGAACAGAGCCAGCGAGGTGCTCTTTCTCACATGGACCGGGATTCTGTTCCACAGCATAGGGAGTCTCAGGGTGATGAATCTGTCCCTCCAGCATGTCCTATTTATATCCGTGTTGAGGTTTAAGTCTCTTGCTCTTGTGGCTCTGGTGGATTTGGATTTTTTGAGGTGGAGCATGTCCATTAATTCCGGGTTGGACATGGCCTTGTATGTCAGGCACAGGTCACCTCTGAGCAGACGGTATGCGACTGAATAGAGCTGGAGTTTCTTCAGTCGGGCAGCATATGGCATATTTTTGAGCCCCTTTATCCTTTTGGTGAGGAACTTTTGGGGTCTTTCCAATTGCTGCAGGTGTCGGGTAAGATACATTCCGAATGGGGCATTGTACTCAATCATTGGTCTGATAAGTGAAGAGTACAGGGGAACAATGACCTCCCTTGATCTGGATGTGAATCCCTTCATAATCAGGTGGGCAATGTAGAAGGTCCTCCTAACCACTTTGGCAATGTGAGTGTGAAAAGAAAGGTTACTGTCAACTTGGGTCCCCAGGTCCCTGATAACCTCTTCTGTGCTTAATGGATTGCCACCTATGTGGTAACTTGGGGTTACCTTGTTTTTACCAAAGGGTATGACTATACATTTTTTGGCGTTTAGCTTAAGGCCATGGCTCTGGCACCAGTTATCCATTTCTATGAGACATCTCTGAAGGATATCTGTGTCTGATGGATTTTCAACTATGGCGCCCAGTTTGCAGTCATCTGCAAACTTTGTCAGCCACAATCCTCCTATGTTTGCCTGCACTTCTGAAAAGTAGATGCCGAACAAGAGGGGGCCCAGGACTGAGCCCTGTGGGACACCGCTTGTGACCGGCTTGAGTCTGACATGGCACCAGCAACTCTAACCCTGTGGGTTCTGTCCTTGAGCCAGTTTGCAACCCATCTTGTGACATATGGGTTTACATTTAAGCTGGTGAGCTTTTCTATGATACCCGAGTGGGGTATTGTGTCGAAAGCTTTTGCAAGGTCAAGGTAGGCTGTGTGAACTGCCTTACCCTCATCAATGGCCTTGGTGACTGTTTCATAAAAGTCGACCAAGTTCAAGAGGCATGATCTGCCCATGACAAAGCCGAATTGGGTAGGATCCAATGTCTGTAGGTCCCCTATGTCTTTATTTATGAGTTCCATTATGATCCTCTCCATAGCTTTGCAGACCATGCTTGTTAAGCTTATGGGGCGGTAATTACCAGGGTCCATAGAAGCACCGCCTTTGTGGAGTCGTACCACAGTTGCCGTCGCCACTCTTTGGGTACGTATCCTGTGGTAAGGCTAAGATTAAACAGCAGCCTTATGTGTGGGTTTAGTTCCTCATTGAGTTTGTGTAGCACACAGCCGGGGACACCATCCGGTCCCATTGATGCTGTGTTTTTAGCTTTAGAGAGAGCAGCTCTCACCTGGGCATTTGAGATGATTGGGAGGCTACACTCTGCTGGGCTAGATATTTCTCCTTTTGGGGGGGGGGAGGGAGGGGAGAAATTTTCACTGAACCTGTCTGCCAGTATGTTTGCAATGTCTGTGGTTTCAGTGATTTTTGTATAATTTTGGACTAATTCTGAGCATATCTGGGAGTTTCCACCCAGATTTCTAACATAGCTAAAGAAGGCCTTATGATTTTGAGTCCTTGGCGATTTTTCTCTCAAAGTTGGCCTTGGATGATTTTATGAGTGATCGTAGTTTTTTACTAGTATTGATCAGAGATGTCTTCCCTTTTAGGGATTTTGCTCTATCTTGTAGTAGCTTTCTCCTCTTGTTGTAAAGTTTGTTTATGGCTGGGGTCCACCAGATCGGGCGCTTGCCTTTGGTGGAAAGGGTCTTGATTTTATTTGGGATTGCTTGATCCATGCAATCCTGGAGGTGCTCGTAGAAAGCATTTGTAAGGGATTCAGCAGCGTGGGTTGTGGTTTCCAATGGCTCAGGGGCCTTGAAGGATACCACACCAGTCTTAAGAAGTGTGAAGTTGGCTTTTGAGAAGTTCTTCACTGTGGTCTTTTTTGTTGGGGGTGGGGGCGGGATGTGGATCTCCAGTGAGATTAGTTTATGGTCTGATCTCACCAATGAGGGATATACTTCCGGTGTGGAGCATTTTGTCCCCATGTTTGTGATGATCAGGTCTAGTATATTTTCACCTCTTGTGGGAATGGTGACAAGTTGTTCCATAGCATTTGAATTTATGAACTCCAGGAACCTTCAGGCTAGGGTATTGGGGCTTGAGTAATGTTCCCAGTCTATGTTTGGGTAGTTGAAATCACCCAATATGATGGTGTTTGGAGAGACATTTATACTCTCCAGTGTCTTCAGGAAGGCTGTGTGGGGTTCCTGAGTTTGAGAGAGTGGCCTGTAACATGCTACAAACTGTAGAGCAGTTTTGCCTATGGTTAATTGCACCTGAATGGTCTCTGATGCTTCGTGAGTTGCCACCAGCCCGGAGGTGTGGGTATCCTTGATGAATATGGACACACCCCCTCCTTTTGTGGTACGGTCCGGGTTTTGGGGCCGGAACGCATGATATGAGGTAAAACCTGATAGTGCCAGGGTGCTCTCAGGAGCCTTGAACCAGGTTTCAGTCACAGCACAGACATCGATGTTCTCCATACTGATGAGGGCTTCGAGGGCGTGCATCTTGAGATTTAGACTTCTGGCATTGAGCAGCATTACCCTTAGTTTTTTTCCATTATTGTTTTCTAGGGCGGTGGGTTTAGAATTTGAGCCTTGTCTAAAAAAAGCACTATAGGGGTGGCAAGAGCCTTTGCCAATATCCGGAAACCCAGGGGTGACAGGTGCAAGCCGTCCCTTGCGAAGCAGCGTGGCTTGTCAAGCATGTCATTCCAGGCAGACAGACATTGGATCCCCTTAGAATGACACCAGAAATTAAGCCAATTATTAAAACTGATCATTTTGTCTCTGTATTGTGGCATCATTCTTGGTGAAGGTAGGATACTGCTCAGGGTCAGGGTCATACCAGCCTGGGTTACATAATCTGAGAGCTCCTTTATGTCTCTTTTCATGTAGTCCAGGGAGGTACATCTCAGGTCATTCACACCGGCATGGACAATGACTGAGTCATACTTGTACTTGCTGTGGAGTGACCTGAGTGCTTGTGTTATGTGGCGGATTCTAGCACCCGACAGGCAGCTTACTGTGACCCTCTCCTTGTTCAGTCTGGTGAGTGGGACGTCAGTGTGTCTGACTATGGAGTCACCTATGACAAGTGTGTCTGGTATTGTGTTTGGCCTTAAGGGCTGTGACTGATTTGCACACTGACTTTGTGATCTATGTGTTGCTTGTGTTATGTCATGAGGTGGCAGTTGTTTGGGTGTCTGCTTTGGAGGCCTCTGCTATTTTGGTAGATTTTTGATCAGTGCCTCTGAGTATGTCTTTGTGTGTTTATGTGTTTGATTTGTAGTTGTGATAGTTCTATGTGAGACTGGGTTTATGGTGTGTGTGGTTACCTTCTCCTCCTGTCTGGTTTTGCCAGTCCTGAGTTGAGAGAGCTCAGCCTCCAGTTTGGCTATATAGTTGCATCTCTCGCATGTATTTGTGTTTTGTGGGAGGAGGAGAGGGTTGTCTGTGTACATGAGGCAATTGTAACATTGCCTCAATATTCCCAGATTCACCAGCTGAGCAGGAGAGGACGCTAGCAACTGACCCTTTGACATGCTAGAAGAAATGAAAAAGTTTGCTGTGTAACTGAGTCAGAAAGGATCTATAGGGAAGTGGGTACTCAAGGGGGTTTTAAGCTAGTGAAGTACTTTGTATAATATAGAAGTGCTTTACCTGACTAAAAATGCTTTAGGAACAAGTGCTGAGCTTTACAGATAGAGAATAGACTGTTTAGATTACAAGTAGAGCAGTTCTAAGGGAAAAAATGAAGAGCAGACTTTACTGAGCCAGAATTAGTTTAACCGGCGCTGCCCGATGGTGCTCTAGTGGCAACTCCACGCTAAATGCAGAAAAGGCAATAAGTCAGTAGTACAGGCTAGCACACTTTAGTGGGCAGCCAAACAATTAAATTAAACAGCAAACAAACACTTTTTGACTTGAATTAGACTAATTTCGCCTAAAATGTACTTTTAAGTGCAGATAATAAAAAATGCAGTAAATAACTATGAAAACAGTTAAAGCTTGCTCTAGGTAAGCAGTAGAAGGTAAAACAAATATAAAAAACAGCAGGATACTTAATCAGGAAAGCAGTCGCTTTTTTCAGTTCTCTGTAGCCAGGAAGACTCAACAGGACCACGTGGAGCTGTGTCTGAGCAATATGGCTTCAAAAAAATGCCAGAGGCAGATTTTAACCAGGGAACTTCAAACGAGCTAGAAATGGTCCAAAATGACCAATTACTACAGCTTCTTGTGCTGAGGTCACTTCCCTCAAGGACAGGTAGGCTATTCAGGGCTCCCCACTCCCACTGGTGAGCTAAGAAACTTCCTTCTATCCAAGTAAGACAATGGACAACACAGGAACTACAACACAGCCCAGGATACAGCAAGGCCTGTAAACTGGTCTAACTAGTTTAGGAGAGGCAGGAAAACAAGGAATATTTTTTTTTTTTTTGTTTTTAAATAGAAACACACAGAAATGCAGAAAAGGCAATAAGTCAGTAGTACAGGCTAGCACACTTTCGGGGGCAGCCAAACAATTAAATTAAACAGCAAACAAACACTTTTCGACTTGAATTCGACTAATTTCGACTAAAATGTACTTTTAAGTGCAGATAATAAAAAATGCAGTAAATAACTATGAAAACAGTTAAAGCTTGCTCTAGGTAAACAGTAGAAGGTAAAACAAATATAAAAAACAGCAGGATACTTAATCAGGAAAGCAGTCACTTTTTTTCAGTTTTCTGTAGCCAGGAACACTCAACAGGACCACGTGGAGCTGTGTCTGAGCAATATGGCTTCAAAAAAATGCCAGAGGCAGATTTTAACCAGGGAACTTCAAAAGAGTTAGAGATGGTCCAAAATGACCAATTACTACAGCTTCTTGTGCTGAGGTCACTTCCCTCAAGGACAGGTAGGCTATTCAAGGCTCCCCACTCCCACTGGTGAGCTAAGAAACTTCCTTCTATCCAAGTAAGGCAATGGACAACACAGGAACTACAACACAACCCAGGATAGAACAAGGCCTGTAAACTGGTCTAACTAGTTTAGGAGAGGCAGGAAAACAAGGAATATTTTTTGTTTTTTTGTTTTTAAATAGAAACACACAGAAATGCAGAAAAGGCAATAAGTCAGTAGTAGAGGCTAGCACACTTTAGTGGGCAGCCAAACAATTAAATTAAACAGCAAACAAACACTTTTCGACTTGAATTAGACTAATTTCGACTAAAATGTACTTTGAAGTGCAGATAATAAAAATGCAGTAAATAACTATGAAAACAGTTAAAGCTTGCTCTAGGTAAGCAGTAGAAGGTAAAACAAATATAAAAAACAGCAGGATACTTAATCAGGAAAGCAGTCGCTTTTTTTCAGTTCGCTGTAGCCAGGAAGACTCAACAGGACCACGTGGAGCTGTGTCTGAGCAATATGGCTTCAAAAAAATGCCAGAGGCAGATTTTAACCAGGGAACTTCAACAGAGCTAGAAATGGTCCAAAATGACCAATTACTACAGCTTCTTGTGCTGAGGTCACTTCCCTTAAGGACAGGTAGGCTATTCAAGGCTCCCCACTCCCACTGGTGAGCTAAGAAACTTCCTTCTATCCAAGTAAGGCAATGGACAACACAGGAACTACAACACAGCCCAGGATACAGCAAGGCCTGTAAACTGGTCTAACTAGTTTAGGAGAGGCAGGAAAACAAGGAATATTTTTTGTTTTTTTGTTTTTAAATAGAAACACACAGAAATGCAGAAAAGGCAATAAGTCAGTAGTACAGGCTAGCACACTTTATTGGGCAGCCAAACAATTAAATTACACAGCAAACAAACACTTTTCGACTTGAATTAGACTAATTTCGACTAAAATGTACTTTTAAGTGCAGATAATAAAAAATGCAGTAAATAACTATGAAAACAGTTAAATCTTGCTCTAGGTAAGCAGTAGAAGGTAAAACAAATATAAAAAACAGCAGGATACTTAATCAGGAAAGCAGTCTCTTTTTTTCAGTTCTCTGTAGCCAGGAAGACTCAACAGGACCACATGGAGCTGTGTCTGAGCAATATTTTCTGTTCCACATCCAGTTATCCAGGTTGCACTTACAATGGGTTAATGATGTACTGGGCTTTATGCTGAGAAGAAGCCTATTCCACAGAAGTGGGAGTCTATGGGACACAAATCTGTCCCACCAAGTCCTATTGATGTCACAGGCCAGGTTAAGGTCACACGTGCAGGTTACTCAAGTGGAGCTTGACTTGCATATATGCAGCAGTCCCATCAAGGCAGGGTCTCACATTGCTGTGTATGCCAGATAGAGCCGAGGAGTCTGTATGAGAATGGGTAGAGGGACAAGGGTTTTAGCCTATTTCTGCTGGTTAGATGTTTGAGGCTCTGGATTATCCTGGTGAGAACCTCTGTGGTCTCTCCAGCTGCTGCATGTGCTTTGTGAGGTACATGCAGAAAGGGGCATTGTACTCAATAGTGGGTCTTATAAGGGGAGAATACAGGGATGTTATGACCTCCTTGTTCCTGGATGACATGCCCTTCCTAATGAGGTGGGCCATGTAGAAAGCTTTCTGTACAACGGAGGCAATATGACAGTCAAAAGTCAGTTTGCTATCAACCTGCATGCCCATGTCCCTCACAACTGATTGGGTGCTTAGGTTCTTGTTATTATTGTGATACTTTATGGCCACATCACTCTATCCAAAGGGGATGTTGAGGCATTTTTTAACATTCAGTCTGAGGCCTTTTCTGGAACCAGGCATTTGTTTGGGTGAGACCGTCTTGGAGGATGTCCAGATAACTGGGGGAATTGATGACAGTGGCCAGCTTGCGGTTATCTACAAACTTGGTCAGCCATGGCTGACTGGTTTTGGTATGCACCTCAGCAAACTACATCCCAAACAATATAGGCCCCAGGACTGATCCCTGGTGTACACCACTCATTATAAGTCTACTGCTTGAGGTGGCTTCCCCTATTTTGAGTAGGTGGGTTCTATCAGTGAGTCAGTTTGCCACCTGTGATGCCTATTTGTGAGTGCTTATCTATTCTACCTGAGTGGGGAATAGTACCGAAAACTTTGGCCAGGTCAAGGTAGGTGGCATGCACCATCTTCCCCTTGTCCATGGCTTTGGAGACTGTCTCAAATTAGACCAAATTTAACAGGCATGACCTCCCCTGATGAAACCAAACTGTGTGGGATCGGGTGTTTGGAGGTTGCCAATGTCCTTGTTAATGAGTTCCATGATACTCCATCCCATAGTCTTGCAGATCAGGCTACTTAGGCTGATGGGTCTAAAATTTGCTACATCAGTGGACGCTCCACTTTTGTGGAAAGGAATGACAGTGGCTATCCTCCACTCGGCTGGGACAAAGCCGGTACTCAGGCTTCGGTTGCATAGGGTGCCTAAAGGTGCTGCAAGTCCCTGTCTGTGTTCATGTAGGCTGCAGTCTGGAATGTTATTGGGGCCCATTACCTGGTATGTGACATTAATAATATATGCTGGTGAGGGGAGACATGTGTACCACACTGTCACAAACTGTTGAAACAGGCCCCCACGTAATGGCAAACAGTACACCTTATTGGCCCTTTGCAGATGCAATCTGTATGATTGCATGGATGACTGTCAAATCACCACAGGGCTTCTGCATGTGTCTCTTGTGGACAGGGGCAATATCTGCTGATTTTGTACATGAGGGTTAAAACGTGGCTACAATTTTACATCACCTACGTCCATTAGGCTACTACTGTCCAATGGTCCTATGACCCTATACACCAAAGTAAAATGTAACATCTGCACACATGCACACACCTGGCTACAGTGAGAACAGTACCACTTTCAATTCATATATACAGAACAGTGCACAGCATATACAGTTCAAGTTGGCTACAATTAGATTACAACTACCTATCTAATGATACACACTACAGGTTACAATACCTGATGCATGTGCCACACCTTAAGTGTGCTATTAACATCTCTTTAAGTAATGTTATGGTAGACGACATCAGTGGGCCTTGTTCTGGTCAGGACTTTGCAGGCACACATTACCAATGACAGCCAAAATACTGCAAAACCCTACATCTAACTCAATGTGGTGATTACATTTATTTTGAAGGGAGATGCACACACAAACAAACATGTGGACCGGAGTGAGATTAGAACTCCTACCTAAGTAATGTTATGCACTACAAATGACAGTATTTACAGCATGTGCCACAGCTTAAGTCTGACATGACTATGGCAATTGGTAGTGTTAAGGTACATGACATCAGCAGGCCATGTGGAAGAGAGGGGTTTGGAGGCCGGCAGTACCTGGACTGGCCGAAAAATGCAGGCCCATTGAAATAGGAGATTCCCATTTGTTATGCGGGGATGCATACACATGCACACACCAAGTGGCCCATAGTGAGATTAGAATCCCCACTCATCTAGTGTTACACACTACAGATCACAGTATATAAAGCATGCCCCATGGCTTAAGTCTAATTTACACGCGACAGCAGGCAAATGAAAGTGGAGTACAAAAATTACAAACAATGTGCCCTGTCAATGTGTGCCTAGACAACATGGTACTTACCACCTGTTCACCTGTTGGTGTATGTGTTGTGACATCCAGCAGGCACAGGGGGCTGTAGTGAAGTGCATTATCTAATGTTGAACCCTTACATTTGATCCTTTGAGCAACATTATATATGTGTCATACAACAGCTTTAATCACCAGTATCAGGGTTTGTAGGACAATACAGACATACAAACATATATCTGTAGATAACAGAGATGTAACTATACACGTGTGTGGATGATATATGTATATTTGTTATGTGGCTGTATGGGTGGGGACAGATGTATGTGTGTGTATACATATATATATATATATATATGGTTTACTATTGGAATGTCGAACGGCACTACATCGACTGTACTATAGTCGAACATGGAAGTTCGAAAATAGTAATGTAGACGACAAAAAAACAATCTAGGACTGTGTTTTAACATGGATCGAGGTAGGGGAGATGTTTGTAGTTCTGAATAATACTGAACACCTACCTCGACCCATGTTAAAACCATTCATAGATTTTTTTTGATGTCGACATTACTATTTTAGAACTTCCGTGTTTGACTATAGTACAGTCGACGTAGTGCCGTTCGACATTTTAATAGTAAATATATATATATATATATATATACACACACACACACACACACACGTGTTTATAGATTTTTATATACATTCACACACACACGCAAACACACACACATATATATATATATATATATATATATATATATATATATATATATATATATATATATATATGTATAGAGAGAGAGAGATAGTGAGTTACTGATAGAATATGTATACATATATGTCTTTATCTGTACACATCTCTGTGTATAACAAGTAATTTTGAGTGGGGAGCAACAAACTTTTGTTCTGCTTAAATAAGTGTATGAGCATGCCCAGTGGGGGTTTTACTCCAGCCCACACCCACCTGTACATCAGTCCAGGATTTGTGTGTTACACATAAAATATGAAATCTGTCCCTGTTTCTGCACTGTTAGTCATCACTGAACTTGACTACGACTTTCAATTGTGTGATGTAATTAATATTTCACAAAGGTTAATAATATTGCACCACACACAAGACTGATGGTCTGTAACACAAAAAGTAGTACTACTTGACATCCAAAATAAGTGGTTATTGTCTAGATTAGAACTCTGAATGCCACTACACAAGCTAATTACACTAGTCCTTTGAGCCACATAGGCTGCTTGACAGACAGCAAACATTCATTTTATTTATTTATTTTATTTTACATTTGTTAACTGGGCTAGTCTAACTGGATATATTTCCATTTTCAGTAGAGGCCTGGGGAGAAAAGCTCCAGTAGTAAACAATTAGATTATAAATTTGAAATACAATACAAATGATGCAAATCATAGTTCATACATAGTAAATGAAAGTAGTTAAATAAAAAATACAAGAAGCAGTGAATAAAAAATGGAGATAAAAGATGGTATTTACACTAATATAAAAGTGACAAAAGTATGTGTTAAATTATTTACACAAATAAAAGTGACAAAGGGGTATGATAAAATTATGAAAATAAGAATGTTTTGTGATAATCAACAGGATAGATTCCACCAGTATGTTCTATTGTGTTCACCAGTTCCTGTTCTGCTTTAAAAAGTATGCATTAGAGTTTGGAATATATAGTAGGAGGCGGAAATAATATTAGCAAAACCAGAAGGTTAGTCAGGATTACTGCAGGGGCATAACCAGTGTGTTTTAAGGTGTCTTTTGAGGTTTTGTTTAAAGAGAGGCACAGAAGAAAGTGACATTAGTTCATTGGGGAGTAGGTTCCAGTTTTTTCCCACTGTGTTAGAAAACGGAATCACCAGCCGTGTTGTTAGTCTTGGTTATGCTAGCTAGAAGAGCGTAGGGAGTTTAGATTTTTATAGGGGATTATGAGATTAGATAGTAAAGGAGTGCTGTTAGGTTGATAAAATATCTTATGGGCAATGGTTAGTTGGGAGATATTCAGATGGTTCTGAAGTTCAAGCCAGCCTAGCTGCATTAGATTTAGACAGTGGTGAGTTCTAAAGGGATTGCCAGTGGCAAATCTGGCGATGCTATTGTAGGCATGAGCTAGTTTGACAAGGTTATTTTTTTTGAGGTTAGTGTATATGGGACAGGCATATAGAAGAGTTGAAATTAAATGGGAGTGTGCAATCTTGGTTCTGGCTATTGGAGTTAGGAATGTTTTGATTCGATATAAGGAGCCTATTTTTCTGTTGACAGTTTTTATGGTATTATTTATGTGGATATCAAACGTAAGGTTATTGTCAATAGTAATTCCTAACAACTTGGTGGTAGAGTCGGGGTATATCGTTGTGCGATTATTGGAAATGACAGAGAAATCTATAGGGGAGGACTTACTGGTGGGTGTAAAGAGAAAGAGCTTGGTTTTTTTAGCATTAAGAAGGAGGCAACGTTTTATGAAACATGTTTCAACTGTGTTGAATACATTCTGAGTCAGAGAATGTGGTTCAGATGGGGAGCTTGCCGAGCATATTAATGTTGAATCATCTGCATATTGAATGCAGGTGGCTTGTGGGATTGCTACATGGAGGTCGTTGATAAAAACAGAAAAAAGAAGTGGGCCTAGAATAGAGCCTTGAGGGACTCCGAGGGTGACTGATAGAAGGGATGATATATTATTTTCTCAGAGAACTGCTTGTTGTCTATTGGTTAGGTAGGACATGAACCATTTAATAGCCAGAGAGTCAAGGGAAAAGGATTCAAGAATGTTGATAAGAAGGGTATGGTTTACTATGTCAAAAACTTTTGAGAGGTCAATAAAGAGTGCAGATGAGAGGTTGTTGTTATTGCGATTTCTATTTATAACATCTGTAAAGGATAACAGGGTGGTAGTGGTGCTATGTGATGGCCTAAAACCATGCTGGCACTTAGCTATTGTGTTATTTTGAGTTAAATGGTTTAAAAGTTGTTGGTGAACACATTTTTCCATGATTTTTGCTAAGGGTGATAAAAGAGCTATTGGCCAGTAGTTAGAGTAATCATTTGAGTTATCACCTTTGTGAAGGGGGATAATATGGGAGATTTTCCAGATGTCTGGAACAATTCCTTCCTTAATGGTTCTGTTTATGAGGATATATATGGGATAGGAAATTACTTTGGCTGCTTTTTGGAGGTATTCAGAAGGTAGCTAGTTGGCAGAAGGAGTACAAGGCTTAAGTTTTTGAATGAGTTTGTAGATGAGAGTGGTAGAGATTGGTTGCATATAGAATGCTGGTAGAGTGCTGGGTATGGAGGTGGGAAGGCTTGAGTTGTCTGGAGTAAGTTGACTAGCTAGTGATTGTATGGTTTCTGTAAAGAAGGAGTTGAAGGCACTGGCAGTTTGATGGGGGGTATCTGGGTCTGCCTGAAGTTGGGTAGGTGTACGAGAGTGCCCAGGGGAAAGGAGTTTATTGATACTAGACCAGAACTTCTGGGGGTTGTTTTGGTGATTTTGCTGTAGTTTACAGTAGTAGTTCTTTTTCTTCATGAGTATTGCCTTTTTTGTACTATTTCTTAGTTGCTTAAAAATGTGTTGATCAGAAATATTTTTGTTAGCTCTCCACTTAGCCCAGGATTTATTCATAAGTAAGATTTTTTGTCTGGTTTCATTGGAAAGCCAGGGGGCTGGTTTGCCCTTCATTCTGATGGACTTTTTGGGTGCATGCCTGTCAAAGATAGACAGGAATTTAGAGTTTAGATAATTGACAGCCTCTTCAAGTGGTAGAGTTTTTAAAGGGTTCCTGTCACAGGCACTTAGTTCATTTTGGAATGATACTGGGTTGAAGTGTTTGTTGGTACGTACAATTCTGTATATGGGGGGAACTGAGATATCATTTTTATGCCTAAGGATGTAGGTTAAAGTATGATCACTAACATTGTCAGGTAGAGTTCCTACATTGTAAGTTTGTTTTTGTCTATTTATAAGTATCCAGTCTAGGGTGCTCTTTTTTTTGTTTGGTTTATTGATTCCGGTTGTAGAGGCGATAGTTTGACTGAAGCCATGAAGGTTGATATGGGAGGTAGGATTATCAGGATTGACAGTTTTCCAATCAGTATTAAAATCACCAAGTATAATAGTTTCTTTGGGGTAAGTTGAGGACACCCAGCTTAGAATATACTCTATAGTACTGATATTATTACCAGGTGGTAGGTAGATGCAGATGATATATAGAGATTTGTTTTGGTTGATTTGAAATCTGGTGATAAGTACTTCTGCCTTACTATCTTGAGGTGGGTAGAATGGTAAAGTGGAGATCTGAAGTCCGTCTTTGAATAAGACTGCTACTCCCCCACCCTTACTTTTTATACGGTCTTGTCTCAGTACATTATACCCTTGGGGGATGATTTCATTATCTTTGGTCTCAGGTTTTAACCATGTTTCTATTAGACAGAGGATGTCAAAGCTATGGGTATTTAAAAGGGCATGAAAATGGGTTACTTTGTTATTAAGGCTGTGGATATTCAGATGTCCTATTAGGAAAGAGTTGGGGAGTATGGGCTGGGTTATTAGGGTAGGTGGATTAGTAGGGTTAGGGTGGATGTCACCATCTTTTAAGGAGGGTTTAATGAGTCTTAATGCAGAGTTATTAAGTTGGTTAGATATTTCACTTTCTTTACTGTGGGTATATTGTATTTAATGTGGGAGAGTCTATGGTATTTAGGTAGTAGATAGCTGGGAGTTGAGTTGATGTTAATTTGACTAATAGGTAGTATAGAAGTGTGTATTGCTGTCTGTTTAGGAGAGTAGTTAAAATGGTAGTAGTATGGTTCTTCAAAGGAGGTGAGGATATAGGCATAGGTCAGGGCAGTTGATAGTATGGTTATGAGTATGGATTTGGTAATGTTTGTTTTTACTGTTAAAGACATCTTTAGAGATTATGTATAAAAAGTTTTAGGAGTTGAGCAGAGATGTAGAAAGCAAGAAGGCAATGAATGAGAAGAGTAAAGAGAGGAGAGAACAAATTGTTAGTGGCTGAAGGAAGAAGGGGTGTGGTAAGTTACAATAAGGAGTGGCTTATAGAAGTAATAGATAACTGGGAAGGGTGTGGATACTTTAGTAAATAGATTGGCAAGACGAGGGACGGGGTGTGGTAAGAGAAGTATAAGGCTAGGACTACTGGGGTGGGTGAGAATTGGGGGTAGGGTAGGGGAGCGGAGTGAACCCGCAGGGCGAACGGAGCGGGGTACAGCTGAGAGAGGCTGGGAGACAATCAGTTATACAGTGAGACTGTGTTCTATAGGCTAAGAGAAGGTAAGAATCACTTTCTATAATTACTTATTAAAATACATAAAGGGGTAAGCGTATAGAAAAGATGTATAGGAGAAAGAGGTAATAGTAAGGAGTTCTAACGCAGGAAAAGTAACTAGTTTAGAAAGTTAATTAAGGAGTTTTAGGACAGGAGTAGTAAAGGACAGTCGAATAAGCTTTCTAGTGTATGTATAATAAACACTAATAAGGTTACTTCCTTTCCTATTTTTCAGAGGGGTTCAAGTTTATTAATAATAGACACTAATAAGGTTAATTATTTACCTATCTGACAGAGAGAGGTAATTACATACAGTAAGGGTACTAGCAAGGATAACAGAGGAAGGCTGCACCACAGGGCTACAGGAGTTTGGCTAGCAGTAAGAAACAACTTTACATGCTTTGAGTTCTGCTGCCCTCTAGTGGAGTAAGAAGGGAGTTACATTTAAGCGTAAAGATAGGAGGTAAAGGAGGAAAACAAGTAGGAAAGTAGGAGATGGCCTAGTGGTAGGTCCTCGGGTGTGCTGGCCCTTACAATAAGTTCTACTTTAAGCACTCACAAAAGTTAGTTTAATACCTATAAAAACAGTAGGTTATCTCCTACACTGTGAGGCTAAGCGAGGATAGTCTAGGTAGTTCACGTAGGGTTTCCTGTTGGGTATGCCCTTCTGTTCTTGATTGGTTTCCTTCTACCTTGCTATGTTGCATTAAGGGGGAGAGCCTGTAACACGGACACAAGGCTTAAAAACTGAAAGAGAGATAGAGAAGAAGTAAAATATAAGATGGCAGCTAGGTAAAATCAATGCAGAAGTAGGATGAGAACTGGTGAAGACAAATGCAAGTCAGTAGATGAATGGAGTGTGAGATGCAATTCATCTCCCATTCAACTGAAGACATACATATACAGTTATTCCTGCACTAAGTAAGGTAGAAAGAATGTATGATCAATTTCTTTGTTACTGTTCTGTGACTGTCTGGCATGCTGCTATTCCATTGCTGTTTGTGTTACAGCAGTTTCAGGGTAACACTGCTGTGTTGGGTGTGGTGGAACACCACCATCTGTTCTGCTAGGATACACAATAGTCTATCATATCAACCCACTGTCTAAAATCTCCCTTGGCAGGTCTACCAGTACTCTGTTGCAGAAGGTCTGCATGAGTATTCCATGCATGGGGACTAGTGAATAACCCTGGAAACAAGGTAGTGGAATGACTATCTGTAGTCCCATGTGGATGGAATTTCTGTGCAAGTAGCCCACTATATTTACTTGCATAATGTACCATATCCATACATACAATGCCATATCATTATAATCCTTATAAGTACTGTGGAGGATACAGACTTACCTTGCAAATGCAGCAGCTGACACACCCGTATATCAGGGCTGACTCTGTCTGATGCAAGTAATACACAGCCAATACATGAGTAGGTACATGATGTGTGAATTGCCTGCCATCATTTTTAATTTCTATAGGTAAGTGGGAATAAGGTGTCAGTTCCTAGGGCCCTAGGTTGTCAGTGAATGTGCTATGCATTGCCTCTTAGCCAATGCCAGAGTGTACTGAGCATGCCTACGTCTGCCTACAGGGACATCAGCGGGGGGGGGGTCCTCCTCTGAGTTCTCCTGTGACTGTGGTAACCTAGGCACTGGTGGGGGGGCTATGTATACCTTCCCTTTGCTGTTCCTGCTGCAGCTGTTTCTGCAGGATCATATTGTGTAGCATAGCACATGTGGCTGGAGAATACTGCAGGGCTCCCCCAGATATAGCTAGGCACCGGAACTGTGACTTCAGTAGCCTAGGCACTGGTGAAGGGGCTATGTATGACTTCCCTTTGCTGCTCCTGCTGCAGCTGTTTCTGCAGGATCATATCATGTAGCATAGCACATAGTACATGTGGCTGAAGAATACTGCAGGGCTCCCCCAGATAAAGCTAGGCACCGAAACTGTGACTTCAGTAGTCCAAACACACACTCTATGATGTTCCTAGTTTGTGCATGTGCCTCATTATGGCATTCTTCTGTGGCTGTGTGTGCATTTTTGATGGAGGTCAGCATCCCTCAGTAAATGGCTGTGTGGGATATCCCCCCTAGCAAACATCTGGTGCAGCTGTGATGTTCACCAGATATGGAAGTCATGATAACTGCCAGGGCTGCCAGTACACACATTCAGGATAGTCCCCTGGGCATTGCACATGACCTGGCAGTTGATGAAGTGGTAACCATTGTGGTTAACATAGATTCTACCTTGTTCACCAGGTGGAGCCTTGATGTGTACATGGGTGCAATCTATGGCAAACAATACCTCGGGGTAGTGTGCTACATGGTAGAACTATTACATATTGCTGGCTCTCACCTCAGGGAAGAGGGGGAAAGCTATGTGCTCACTGGCATGTGGTAGCATAGCATCCAGAAACTGGTGGAGTATCCTGGATGCAGATGCCTGTGAGAAACCCATCATGTCCCCAGTTGGTCTTTGAAATGTACCTGTAGCTAGTATCCTAAGGGCTACACATACCTGTGTTTCCACTGGGATGGGTTCTACTCTGTTAGCCATGGCTCTGAGTTGAGGGTGGCAAAAATATGTCCCTATCCACCTTGCAGTGCTCTACAATCTCTAGCTCATGTAGCTCCTGGAAGGTAACCCTGGGCCTGAACACTCTTCTCCTTCTCAGCCTAGGACTACTGTCAACAGCACCAGCAGCATTGACTTTAGCCTCTCGTACATGCAGATGTAGTATAGCTGCAGCAGCCCCTAGCATTATCACATCAGTTAAAATTTCCAAGTCAGTACTCTAATGTTTCAGAGTACTGAGGGAAATACAGATTGTAGGGTACATGCATACTTTATACAGGTCTGCTGTAGGTCCACTATGTGTGATTGGCAACTTATTATGCATTTCACCTGCCTACATTGTAATTAGCATAATCTAATGGCCCTACTTTGGTGCACAGTGCGCTGCTGTGTTGTGTCACTCAGCATAGCTTATTTATTCCTAAAGAATCATCACTGTCACATGACTATTCTGCCACATGTACATGTTAAACTTTGTGTGAACACGCTCAGCTATGGGGCGCACAGTGCAAACACACGCACTGGATCTTAAACAATTCCTAAAAGTAATGGGGCACAGCCCCTACTGCCATCAACATCCAGTGGTAATATCAACATGGTGCAGCAGCCTACATAGAAGGGATCTGCAGCTAGAGTTGCTCCTTATAGTGATTCAACAAATTCACCTCATTTGCATACATATCTGTGCTGACAGCCTGGTAACTACATGGTTCATAGTTGTATGACCTAGGCAACAGCACCAATGTACCATTGTACAGACCCAATGCAATGTCCTATAATACATTTCTGATAAGTATTATAAAATACATTTTTTTTCTTTATTTTTTTTTCAGTTAGGCATGTTTGCACACTGTGGTGCATAGAACAAACATGCAGAAATCATTAAAAAAATTATATTTTTACATATTCCCTTGCATTTTCAGACATCAACAATGCATTTTTTGCTGTATATGACTGAACAATTTCTGGGAAGTTATGTCCAGATATGTGGACTTTTATATCCCCTTCTTTCTGTGGACAATTCTGTACACAGGACATTTCTGCGTACACTATGGACACAGACACAGGCTCTACAAGGATGCCTTTATGGTTGTTGGATCACTCCACCTGGGTCATTTGCTTTGCAGTCACCAGCTTATGAGGTAATTTGCATTACGTGGAACTTTCCTTGTTTGTGCATGCTTGGTGCCACTAAATGGTGCTTACTGAATCTAAAATCTTTTGCACTCATGTATGCATCATGGTGCGATGCGTACACAAAAAGAATATCATGTAAGCTTTAATGAATTCCCCTCAAACACTAAAATAATGCAAGGACAAAAGACCAAAATAAGAGAGAACGTTTAAATGTAGCTCTTGTATAATTAAACAGTTTCTAGAAAAACAGGGCTGCATTAACAGGGGTTAAGGATAAGAAGTCTGAAACTCAAACAGCAATTATTATTTAGGGACTGCAGAAATCCACAAATTTTATGATGAACAGACCAAACAAGGTAAAATTAAGAACATTCTGCTAAATCAGGGACAGCTGAAGTATCTGTCTCCCTCACCCTCTGTCTCTCACAAACACACACACACGCAAATATAACTATACATACCCATACATATAGTTATCCACGCATGAACTCAAACACACACACACACTACCCACAAATTGACGTTCACATACACATACACCATACATAAATACTAACCTTTTTCTCAATGATTGTCCTCTGAAACTGAAAGTTCTGTCATTATTTTAAAACATTAGTCAAAATCAAGGTCAGTTAAGTAGTATCACACACAAAGTTTAATCCCTTCTGAGTCCAGCCAGAGTTGAACTGATGCCTTGTGTAGGATGGTCTGCTGCTGATGTTATGCAGTACAGCTCTGAGCAGACTGGCAGGAAGTAGCCAGAAGAATGCCAGAACCCTAGAATAAGAATGCATTCTTTTTTAAAACAATTATTTAAAATCATTGCTTTTTAACATAACATAAAATAAAAATAAATAAATGGCTCCCTATTTTAATGTAAGCACTTAAAATGCTCAAAAAAGACCAAAACATGGAAAAAAACTAAGGGCCAGATTCAATAAAGCCTACACTAAGTGTACACAATATGTATTCAGTAAAATTTTTATCATATTTTTTGCGCTTTCTAGTCACTCAGAAAGGTTACACTAAGCGCACATGTAGTCTACACTTTTTGGCAACATTTATGAATTCTTCTCAATATTTACAGCTTGGAAGAATATCAGTAGGATAACTAAAATTAGGAGGAAGAAGGTGTGCGTTATGCCTGTTGTCTGTTCACTCAGAACAGTGTACGCTTAGTGTATGCTTTATTGAATCTGGCCCTTATCTTGAAAATTGCTTTTATTCATTAAACTTTTTTGCAGGGAGAACAAGCCCCGTGCACCCCCCTGATCTGGGGGAAAGCTCTTCCACACCCCTGAACTTATATATACCAACTCTGCGACTGCCATACCGTTGAGAAAAGGGAATATTCTGAGAAATGGCCATCTCAGACTTAGTATATGTAAGTATGTTTTTCAGCCATTCAGTCTCCCATCTTTCAGGACTCACTCTAGTAGGTCCCAACATTTCAAATGGTTACCTTAATTAAAAGCACCACTGTACCACCAGGGATACTTAAGAACAACTATTTAATTACACTAGTTGCTGCTTCTTGACATACTTTATCATCAATGGTGGAGCAACCAGATAATGCTAATAAATGAATAAATAATTATAATAATAAATAAATAATAATAAATAATGAATAAAAGATAATAAAACATGGCATTTTTCTATTTTATTTTGAAGGATGACTACATAATTTTAGTTTATGCAGTTATACATGCACAATCATGGAAGTCCTGGATCATAATTGTGTATCTTTAGCTGCTCAGGTTAGTGGAATGTTTTTTAACTGAATTGCAGAGTGCTCAGTGGGTCTGTAAGGGTAGGAAGGAAGCTGATTTTGGAGCTTGTGCTACAGGTGCAGGTCAGATATTTGCAGATATAGCTCTATAGGCACCATGAGTTAACATTAAAAGCAGAGAGTAATCGTTTAGCAAATCCTCCCTGACCACAGTTAGAAAAACAGGATTTCTGCTTTTTCTTCCTGGGAGCCTCCCTAGAAAGGGACTAATCCACGACAGGAACACTAGCCCAAGAATCAGGCATCTTACCCCATCTAAGCATTAAACCTTCACCTTCTCCTTCCCCTGAGCCCAACAAGACTGTTTCTTCCTTGCACAGTAAGGGTAATCCTACAGCCACAGGGGACCAGGAGCAAAAGATAGATGGGCTGAGGAACCAGTGTTAGCCATAACAGTCACCCACCAGTAGCTGAGGTAAAGATAGAACTGTATGGACACCTACAGACTCTGACAAGTTTGCTCATATTCTTGTGGATGAAGGAAGCAATAACCACAGACAGTGACAATTTGTTCTATGTTCTAGAGAGGAGGTAAGACTCACAACTAGGTAGCAGAACCTGAGAGAGAGTGTCAGTATATCTTCTGACAGAAAATAACTGTTTTGAGGTAAACATTTTGCATGAGTCCCCAAAATCACAATATTCTGTCTCTCACAAACTATTTCTACATTAAAATGTAGACAAAGCAAATAAAAAGTAGTTTTTTTTTTACAATTTATCTCATAAAAACCTTTCATAAGTAAAAATCCCTTCAGCAACATAAAAGTCCAATAAAATTACATTTCTTAGCATAAAAATAAAATCTTCAGGAAAAAAAAAACATTGTTTTTTTTTTTCAGGAAATTAATGTAGTGGAAGGTTTTCCTCAACAGGATACTTATCTGTCCAGCCTTGAAAGGATCACTATCCAACCATCAGTTCCACAGAGGCTGCAGAGATGAAGTACATTGGTAGAAAGAAACTGCTGAAGCTTTTGGCACCCAAACTGCTCTTATATGGCTCTGCTTGATCCAATGGCAATTCACTTGTATGGAAGGTGCCCTACAACCTTAAAAGCTGGCTAGTGGTCATACCCTAGCCAAAGATACAACATGTACAGCTTAGGCTACTTCAAAATTGATCTAAATTTTGAACATAGAGCAGTGTCCAGTGTGAATGATTCTGCCAAGCTCAACAACCTTGTATACACTTAATGGCCTTAATAATCCTAGCTCCAGCGAAGTAGTATACTGTGACATTCTCTTTATCCAGTTTTGTGAGTGCAGTCTCAGTGCATCTAACCAGTCACCAATTATGAAGGCTTTTCCACTGTGTTCATTTTTTCATTTAACCAATTTGTTCTATGTTGTTCCCTGGTGTAATTCTGAGATTCATAAGTGCAAGACGCACAGTTATGAAAAAAAATGTCCAAACATCCAGGAGAATAGTGAATGTCAGACATCGCTGTTCTCCTTTAAAGCTGCTTTTTTAAGGGGGCAAGCCCCACCACATCACACCCCCAAACTTATCCATACTAATGCCAAGATAGTCATACCTTGGAGAAAAGGGAATGTTCCAAGAAACAGCAATCTCGGGTTTAGTATATATAGGTGCGTACTTTCAGTTGTTCAATCTTATTTCAGGACTCATACTAACAAGTCTCAGAATATCAGACTATTACTGTTCTATGCAGCTGTTATATATTGTTTACATTCTAAAAAAAAAAAAAAACTTTCAAAACATTCACTGTTCATGACTCTGTAAGCCTTTATGAATGATTTCAGAAAATAAGCTTGGCAAGAGGCACACTGGTTGGAGCTCAGCAACAGTAAAAGTAGTGAAAAGCCAGAAGAGTTATGAAAGCTGTGCCAAAGACATCCATATTGCAGTCTCAGCCAGGCAAAAATATAATTTCTCAAAAGATAAATAATTGATCGACCCATTATTGTGAATAATGGATAAACTGCGGTTTACTGTTAAATAAATCCAACTTATTCCTAAACCCATCAGTGAAGTGGCTTTATATCTATTCCATTCATTCTTAAATTTTACAACCTTACTGATACTATAACTTCTTTGGGAAAGCCATTTCATCACATATGTAGTGACAAAATTACTTCCAAGTTATTCCCCTCCTGGCCTTTACAACATGCCATCATTTGAAAGATGGCATCTGGGATTCAGAAAGGCTTACTGCAAATGGAAAGCCTTAGCTTGCAGTTTTCCCTATCAATGTTACCCTTTCAAATTCTTAGACCATAGCACCATCGAGTTACGAGCCTCAGCAAAGAGAGGGGTTCACTGGAAGAGCTGCATGACAGCAAAGCAGTTCACAGGACTGGATAATGTTACTTAATCATGTGCTGTCTACCGGAAATGTCAGCAGTTCCCAATTTACTTGGGCATGTGATTCACAGAATCACACAACTGCATAAAATGAGAAGTTATGTACCTACCATAACGTTCCATGTTAGTTGTCTTCTCTCGCCTTCTTTCTTGCTTGATGGGTTCGGAGCCGATCCTCGGCTCCGACTCGGCACTTTGCTAAGCTCGAGAGTCACTTTTACCAGCTCGAGGCAGCCCCATATCCCATGATGCAAGGTGGTAAGTACCCAGATCTCGTTTGGTACCTATACGTAATAACACCTAGCACAAAAAACTTCCCAGAAGGAAAGAAAGGCAAAAAGCCTAAAGGATGGGCTATAGGGTAGACCAGAACTAGCTGGCCTTAAGAAGCACTCTTCCATATAGGGAGAAAAAGGTCTGTCCAGGCCAGGGGGCAGGAGGGAGGGTCGCAAGAAAGAAGGCGAGAGAAGACAACTAACATGGAACGTTATGGTAGGTACATAACTTCTCAATGTTAAGTTGTCAATCTCGCCTTCATTCTTGCTTGATGGGACAGCGTCCCTAGCACCTCTATCCTGGGTGGCTCAATGGAACAGACTCTTGAGAACTGTAGAGCCAAAACTGGCTCTATCCCTGGAGGCCAAATCCAATTTGTAATGAGAAACAAAGGTATGAGGAGTGGCCCAAGTGGCTGCTGCACAAATAGTGTCTAATGGAAGTCTAGCCTGAAAAGCTGTGGAAGTGGCTAAGCTTCTGGTTGAATGTGCTTTAGGTTTTGAGCACAGCTGTTTTCCCCTGAGCTGATAGATTTCGGAGATGGTGGAAGAAAGCCATCTAGATAAGGTCACTTTGGAGACAGGAAGGCCTTTCTTGTTTTCAGCATAAGAAAGAAAGAGCTGATCGGATTTCCTGAATTGTTTTGTTCTGTCCAAATAATATCTGAGTTGGCGGTGAACATCAAGATAATGTAATTTTTGTTCCGATCTGTTTGAGTAATTAGGAAAAATACAGGAGGTCAATAGATTGGTTCAAATTATTTTTCGAGGCCACCTTAGGCAAAAAGGTTGGATTAGTTCTCAAGGATACCCTGTCTTTGTGGAAGACCAAATAAGGGGGACGAACAGAGAGAGCGTGAAGTTCTGACACTCTCCTTGCCGAGGTAATAGCAACAAGGAAGAGTGTTTTCCATGAAAGAAATTTCAGGGAACATGAAACAGCTGGCTCGAAGGGAGGCAGAATTAAGGATGTCAGCACTAGATTTAGGTCCCATTGAGGAGGAGGACTCCTGACTGGAGGTTTCAGGAGAAAAATTCCTTTTAGAAAGGCTCTACAAAGCCTGTGGGACATAATGTTGTGATCTGCAAACCCGACATGAAAGTTCGAGATAGCAGCCAACTGAACTTTGACCATGGAAGATGAAGAGCCCGAGTGAAAGATTTCCGCTAAGAAATCCAAAACTGCTTGAACAGGGCCAGTAAAGAGATCTATATTTTTAGCTTTTGCCCAACAAGAGTAGCGTTTCCACTTGCTGGTATAAATCCTTCTAGTAGAGGATTTAAGGGAAGCCACTATGATATCCCTAACAGGATTAGAGATCATAGGAAGCCTGGCTAAGGAAGGAAGTGGAGCAACCAAGCTGTGAGGTTGAGAGAAGGAATAGACCGATGCAGCTGACCCGATTGGTGAATCAGAAGGTCTGGCACTGGGTCCAGATGCCATGGCTGCACCAATAGGTGACGATGGAGGAACAGAAACCAAATTTGTCGAGGCCAATAGGGAGCAATGAGAATCATTTTGGCTCTCAAAACGGTGGCTTTCTGGAGTACTTGTGGAATCAACGGAAAAGGAGGAAAGGCATAAAGAAGTCCCTGGGGCCAATCCTGGGTTAGAGCGTGTCTGGGGGGATGGCCTGGCAGTGGGAAGAGAAAAGAAGTCTGGGCATTTGCTGTTTTGGGGAGTAGCAAAAAGATCGCAACATGGGTGGCCCCATTCTAGACAAATCTCCTCCACTATAGATTGTTTGAGAGACCACTCGTGAGGCATGAGAATAGCTCTGCTCAATCTGTCCGCTAGAATGTTGGTTTTCCCAGGGATATGCATTGCTACCAGAAACCGATGAGAGGAGATCGCCCATTGCCAAAGTCTGAGAGCTTCTCGACACAAGGGGTAGGAGTTGGTTCCGCCCTGTTTGTTGATATACCATACTACAGACATGTTGTCTGTGTGAACTGCAATTGTTCCCAAGGGAAGAAAGTCGTTGAGGGCTTGCAACATTAAAAGCACTGCTCTCATCTCTAGGACATTTATGTGCAGGTGGTATTCGAACGGTTGCCACGTCCCATGAACCATCCTGCCCTGATAATGCACCCCCCCACCTGATCAGGGAGGCGTCTGTAGTGACTGTGGCTACGGGGGCCGGAGATACAAAGGGTCTGCCTTGATGAATCTGGGGAGAAGAAATCCACCATGATAGATGATTCTTGCAAATTTGTGTCACCAGGATTTGGTGACACATGGGAAGTTGTTGGTAAGACCACTGGATGAACAACATCCATTGAAGAAGACGCATGTAGAAGCGGGCCAGGGGAAGAAGGGTAATGGCCGCAGCCATGAGGCCCAACACCTTCAGAACCATTCTGGCTTGCACCTTTTTGCAGGCAAGGATGATCCTCACTTGACTTTGGATATCTGAGATTCTTTGGTCTGTGAGGGTTGCTGACATCCGAACAGTGTTTAAGTTTGCGCCTATGAAAGTAATAGACTGGCAGGGCAATAAGGAGGATTTTTTGTAGTTGATCGAAATTCCTAATTGAGTGCAGAGATTTAAGGTGTAATCCCTGGCTTGAAGAAGTTGATGCCTGGTGGTGGCTGAAAGGAGCCAGTCATCGAGATACGGAAACACCTGGAATCCTTGACATCTCAGGTGAGCCGTGACCACTGCCATACATTTGGTGAACACTCTGGGTGCTGTAGTGAGACCAAAGGGCAGGGCTCTGAATTGAAAATGACTGGACCCCAGCCGAAAGCGGAGAAACCTTCTGGAGTGTCTGTGAATTTTTATGTGATAGTACACGTCCTGAAGGTCTATTGAGCACATCCAGTTGTCCTTTTGTAGGAAGGGCAAAATTGATTGGTGTGTGACCATTCGAAATCTTGTCTTTCTCACAGACTTGTTGAGTCTGCTGAGATCCAATATTGGTCTCCAGTCTCCCGTCTTTTTGGGGACCAAAAAGAATCTTGAGTAGATTCCGGGCTCTGAATGGTCTGTTGTAACTGGCTGAATGGCCCTTTTTTGTAGAAGCTTTGATACTTCTAACTTTGCAATTTCCCTTAGCACATCTGGAAGGGAATTTTTGTGAGAGAAAGGACTTTCCTCGAAAGGAATCTTGTAACCCTCGGATATGATCGACTGTACCCATCTGTCTTGAGATAGGGAACGCCAGGCTTCTGGGTACAGCGATAGTCTTCCCCCGACTGCCTCCAAGGATGGACAGTCGGGCAACATCTCAGGGATGCTGGAAGGGCTTGTCAGAGAGAGGCTCTCTGCTTCCCTGGTTTTGTGGACCCCCCTCTGCCTCTAGAGCGGCGTCTGTTATAATTACCCCCTCTGCCTCTAGGGGTAAACTGACCACGTGCATCTGGCGTGACACCCTGGGATTTACGGAACCACATTTTTCCGCCCTTCTGACCTTTGGGGTAAGGTCTAGAGGGGGTAGAAAAACGGACCCCTACGGCAGAAAGAATCTTGCCGTCCTGCTCACACCTGGTCAATGTATCCTTCACTTGAGGGCCAAACAATGCTGACCCATCAAAGGGAGAATTCATGAAGGACGCCTTAAAGGGATCTGCAAAATTACAGAGCCGCATCCAGGATTGACGTCTAAGAGCCACTCCTGTACCCGCGGCTCTACTCGCTCCATCTGCTGCATACGAGATCAGTCGCATGGAGGAGTTAGCTATAGAATTAAGGATTCCTAGCTGAGAAGCAATTTTTTCTTGAGCCCCTGCAGCCGTAGGATCCTGCACTACTTCACCTAGTTCCTTAAGGATGTCCCTTTGGAGTCTGGTGAAGTGACATAAATAGTTCAGCAAACGCATGGCAAAGGTCGCTGAGGAGAACATCCGCTTACCATACCTATCCATGGTCCTAGAATCCTTATTAGGAGGATGGACTGGTACAGAAGGATCTGCAAGTTCCTTCTTAGTGGCGGCCTCCACCACCATGGCATCAACAGGGACACCTTTTGTAAGGAATTGCTTTTCAGAAGGGGCTGTAATAAATTTAGACAGCCTCCTAGGAACTGGCTCTACAGAATCAGGAGCAGCCCAAGACTTTCGAGCAATAACCTCCATAAGGGGGTCGAAAGGTGGAGACACCCAGGAGGTGGAGGGTCGAGATCCAAACGCCTCTAGGTATACAGACTCATCCTCGGAGGGATTTATGGAGGGCCAGTTTCCCCTCTGTTTTAGGAGTTCTAGGATGTCTGAAAAGGAGACATCCTCAGAGGGGGATCTTTGGGATCCCTCTGACTCATCTAAGTCGGTATCTGAAGTGGTAGACTCAGGGGAGTCCAGGTGTTTCCTCTTACAAGTCCTCTTGCGCGGAGGATCTCCTGACTGGTCAGGAGAATCCTCGGAAGAGGGGGTTCTTCCCAGTGGGGAATCCTGAGGCGGTGGATCTCTAGGTCCAGGAGCAAGAGAGATGGAAGAGATATCGACAGGCACTGTAGAGGGAGGAGCTAAGGGAATAGACTGCTGACTGAGCCCAGTTGCCAGCACACTCTTCATCACCTCGAAGGCCCCCCTCCAAGGGAGATCCAAGAGAACCCGTTCCGAAGAATCTGGGACTCCCGGGCCCACCGAAAGGGAAGGCTCCGAGGCAGATGTCGGAGCCGAGCTCACCAAGGCCGAAGCTCCAAGGGGAAGAGTGGGGTCAGACAAGGGTCCGATGCCACTCACCCCCTCGGAGGAGACCAAGGAAGCCCGACCACCGAATCCCTCCAAGGAGGGTCTCGAGGAGGAGATAAGAGTAGATGCTGAAGGTGCAGAAGGAGGGGGTATCTGCCCCTCAGCCATAGCCGTAACTATTCCCATAGACTCCAGCTCCAAACTCTGTGGTAGAGTCGAAGGAGGAACTTGAAGGGGGTGTGGACTAATAGTCGTCTGTTGAGACGGACTATGAAGCATCTGGGACAGTGCCTGTGATTTTAATAATCTGCTTACCACCCTCTCTAAATCATGGTCAGATAACCTGGACGACCTAGATGATCGGCTCCGATGGCTCCGTTCCGAAAGAAGAGGTGAGGCCGGAGCCGACAGAATCGGTTCCAAAGAGGGGGACCTGGACCTCTTCCTCAAAGGAACCATCGGAGCCGACAAACCCACTGATCCAGTCGGAGCCGATAACTTTTCGGCTCCGAGAGAAGATCTAGATGCATCGGCTCCAGCCGGAGCCGATGCAGGCATCGAAATAGCGGTGTCGGAGCCGGTCGGCCCCGACACCGAAGCCTGGGCCACATGGTGGTCAGAGCCAGTACTCGGAACCAAAACCAAAGTGACCATAGAAGTATCGGCACAGATAGCCATCGGTGCCGAAGATTTAGCCAAGGTCGGATCCGCTCCAGCCGGAGCCGATCTCAACTCCGGCATAGTCAGAACCAAGGCTGAAGGCTTTGGTACAGAAGCCTGGGCCTTAGACTTTGAAGGCTTTCCCGGAGCCGATTTGGCCGTGGAGCCCTCCGGTTTAAGGAGTCCCCTTAAAATAAGTTTGTTTCTCCTTTCCTGCAGGACTCTCTGGCTAAAAGAATGACATATTGCACAGGAGTCCTGCAGGTGGAGAGGTCCCAGGCAGTATAAGCAAGAAGTGTGACCGTCTGTCAGAGACATCTTCTGACAGCACGAGTCACAATTCTTAAAGCCTGAGACCCTCTGCTCTTTGGACATAGTGGACACAAAAACAGAACATACACAGTCCCAAACAAACAATTAAAGTATAAGCAGTAAAAACTTCACACACACGCACCCTAACAGGGGGGGGGGTGGGAGGGAAGGAAGGCCTGACTAAAAAAATTAAGGAGGAAGAATAATTTTAGTCAAAAAGGGGCTTACAATTAACTAAAAATGAAAGATTTCTCATAAAAAATAGTTTAAAAGTGAAAAGGGGCTAAAAGCAGTTTAAATATAAACACTTACCAGGAGTTGGTAAAAGGAGGACCTCATCAGCGAAGCGGCAAACGAGATCTGGGTACTTACCGCCTTGCATCATGGGATATGGGGCTGCCTCGAGCTGGTAAAAGTGACTCTCGAGCTTAGCAAAGTGCCGAGTCGGAGCCGAGGATCGGCTCCGAACCCATCAAGCAAGAATGAAGGCGAGATTGACAACTTAACATTTTCATTTTAGGAGGACCGTATGACCACAAAAAAAACACAAGGGTTACCCATTCACTCTTACTGGAGTACTCGTGGAGCAGATAAGTACAGGGAAGAACAGGGGGTAAGGCGTGTGTTAGTGTCAGTATATGTGTAGATAAGTGTGAATGTGTGTGTCTGTACAGGTATGAATGAAGCTGTGTGTGTGTGTGTGTGTGTGTGTGTGTGTGTGGTTGTGAATACCTACGATTATGTGTCTGTGTGCGATGTGTAATACATATATCTATATTTCGATATATTTTCTATACACACACATTATTTATATATATATATATATATATAGACAGATAGATATAGATATATATTTATATTTATTTATTTATTTTATTTGTTTGATGACTGGGGAAGTCCATTGGGCCAAGAAGAGCCCGTTTTCAGTAGAGGCCTGGGGAGAAAAGCTCCACAATAATTGCAAGTTACATTTCACACGTTACAAAAGGACATAGTTCATACAGCTAATTAAACATTTACAGAGAAGCTCCATGATATTTGCAATTGGCTTGTCACAATGTTACAAAAATGAAAAGACATAATTCAATACAGAAATTTCAACATTTACACAAAGTGAATATTTTTGTTATAAACTCAGTTGTAGGTTTAACATTTCAAAATATATAGCTACTAGCCATTAGTCAGTTAGGAAAATATTATGCACGGAGAGGGTAATAGTATAATTGAGATTGGAGAGTATAGTACAATAGATATTAGAGAGAAAATTAGTTTTTGTTAGGGGAGGGATTGTTTTGGGTGGGATGAAGTAATAGTAGAGGTAGTTGGATGAGTTAGTGCAAGGTGGAATGGGGGGGTTAAGTTGGAGCATGGCAAGGGCATTTCCATTTGGAAGAAAGATGAGAGAGTAGTTGAGATTTGAAATTTGTATGGTTAGTTAGGTTGCATAGGTGTGTGGGGAGAGAGAGTTCCACTGTTTAGCTAAGGAATGGGACAGCAGTAGATGGGCCAGGAGGTTGTACAGGTTTGTGGACCTGAAGGAGATTTTGTTTTTTGGATCTGAGTGAGCGGTTGGGAATGTAAGATTTTAAGGAAGTAGTGAGAGCTGGGTAGTTGGCAAGTTTAAAGATGAGCTTGTGGGCAATGGTGAGTTGTAGGTAACTGAGGTAGTTGGGTAGTTCAAGCCAGTTGAGGGTGAAGAGGGAGTGGAAGTGGTGGGATGAGTTTTTTGAATTGGTTGCAAATTTGGAGATCTTGTGGTAGCAGGATTCAAGTTTGGACCAAAGGCCAAGATGGATATTGGTGAAAAGAGGGGCACCATACATAAGGGAGGGGAGAAGGAAGGTGGATGCATGAGCTTGATGGGTAGAGGGGCTTAGGAAGCAGTTGTGCCTGTAGAGGACACCTAACATTTGGTGGGTTTTCTTGATTGTGGAGTGGATGTGGGTGTCAAATTTTAGTTTTTTATCAATAATGATGCCAAGAAGCTTGGTGTTGGGAACGATTTCAAGGAGGGTGTTGTTTTGGCTCTGTATGGTGAATGTGGATTTGTCAATGGAATTTTTGGTAGGGAAAAAACATTACTTTGGTTTTATTTGCAATTAGTGCAGATGGTTGACCGCATCCAGGTTTCTGTTTTGGAGAAGGCTAGTTGGGCTTTTGCTAGGAGCTCAGAGGGGGAGAAGGCTGAGCAGATGATTGTTGAATCATCTGCATACTGGATGATAGATGAGTCTGGGATGGATTGGTGAAAGCTGTTAATGAATAGGTTGAAGAGAAGAGGACCAAGAACAGAACCTTGTGGGACACCTGTGGTTGTGGGAATATAGGAGGAGGTTGAAGTTTTCCATTGGACAGCTTGTTGGCGGTTGGACAAGTAGATGGAAAAACAGGCGATGGTGGTGGGAGATAGGTGTAGGGTGGAGAGTTGGGATATAAGTAGGGTGTATGAGATGGTGTCAAAGGCCTTTGACAGATCTAGGAATAATGTGGATATGAAGTTGCCTGAGTCGCTTTCAAGGCTTATGGTTTCAAGAAAGGAAAGAAGGGCAGTCATGGTGCTGTGGCCAGAGCAGAAGCCATGTTTGGTAGGGGAGAGGAGATTGTTTAGTGTTAGGTGTGCCATGAGTTGTGCTTGTATTGTTTTCTCTAGTATTTTAGAAAGAGGGCAAAGGATGGCAATAGGCCTGAAGTTGGTGGTATCAGTATTTTTGCCACCTTTGTGGAGGGGGATGATGTAAGCATGGTGCCAGACAGAAGGGATGTACGATACTTCTATGGATCTATTTATAAGAATAGAGATGGGATAGGCAATGCTGTCTGCAAATTGTTTGAGGAAGGTGTGTGAAAGGTTGTCGGGTGCATTACGACAGGGTTTGAGTTTGAGAAGTCTTTCTATACTGCTTGTGGGGATGGGCTTGAGGCAGAAGGATGTGGAGGAAGGTTGATGATTGGGGTGGTGGTTGGGGCAAGGAGGGGTGGTGGCGGAGGAGGGGTGTGGGAAGGAGGCTGATAGTTTAGATATGCAGTCTATGAAGAATGAGTTGAACTAGCTGGCTGTTTCAAGGTTGGAGAAGTTGGTGTCTGGGCAGGGGTTTTCTTTGTTGCCAGGATGCAGCATGGATGAGATGGAGTCCCAGAAATTTTTGGGATTTAAGTGCAAGGACTGGAGTTTGGAGTAGTGGGCTTTGCAGTCTTTAACTATTAGTTTTTTTTGCGGAGTTATGTAGTTGCTTATACTCTAGGAGGGTGTTAGGGTTTTATGTTTGATATTGTTTCCATTTTTGTCCCTTTGGTGCAAGGCTAGTTTAGTATCTTTTGATAACCATGGGCAGGGATTGATTTTGATGTGTTTGGTTCGAGGCGGGGCTTGCTGATTGAGAAGGGTTAGGAATGAGCTGTTAAAGTATGAAACGGCACCATCTAGAGGAAGGGTTTTTAGAGGTGACCAGTCAGTATGCTTTAAGCATTCGGAGAAAGTTAGAGGGTTGAAAGAGGAGAGGTTGCAGGTTTGGATGTAGTGGTGGTGTTTATGCAGTGGAGATGGTCGGTGAAGGCTGGTAGGTGATTGCTGAGAGGATCAGGTAATGTTCCGGCTTTGGTGATAAGGTTTGGGTGAGTTGTTAGGATCCAGTCAATGATGGTACCAGAAGTACCATCTTTACTTGGTCTGGTTAAAGATTGTATTAGTTGGGAGAAGTTGTACAGAGTAATTATGTGGGACAGGGCTTCAGAGTTAATAGTATTCCAGTTGATGTCGGTATCACAGAGTATATAGGTTTCATTTTTTTATACTGGAGGAGAACCAGGACAGGATGTTTTCAAGAGTTTTGATATTATCACCGGGGGGGGGGATATAGAGGGCAGCAATACATATGGACTTGTGGTTGTTTATTTTTAGTAAACATATTATAATTTCAGCATTGGAAAAGGTTGGTATTTTATTGGAGTAGGGAGTTATGGTATGGGAGGTGAGGTAGATTATTGCTACTCCACCTCCTTTATTGTGGGCTCTGTCATTGCAAATGATTTGGAAACCTGATGGTAGGATTTTGCTATCTTTTATATAGGTTTTCAGCCAGGTTTCAGAAATGGCGGTAATCTCAGAGTGGTTATGGGACAGCTAGGCAGGGTGGTTATGGGACAGCCAGGCATGGAGGTTAAGGATTTTGTTTTTTAGGCTTTGTGTATTAAGTGTTGTAAGGCAAATGGACTTTTGAGTTTGTGGGTTTAGTGGAGGATTTGGTGAGATTGAAGTAAGGGATGGGTCCAGGGTTGGGGTGGATGTCACCGGCTAGTGAGAGAGAGAAGTGGTGGAGTAGAAGACGGAGGTAGTGTGTGTTGGGCAAGGGTAGCTTGGGTTGTGTGAGAGTAGCGATTTTCTGGTATCACATTTAAGAGGGGAGTACTTTTGGTTTGAAAAAATAGATTGGGTTAGAGGTAAAGAGTTCATGTGAGATGGATGAGTAGGATGGGAAGTGAGGTTGATGGTAAGATGTAGTGGAGTGTGTGTAAGAGTTATGACAAGGGTTGGGAAAAGTGTGAGATAGGTAAGAGAAGAGAAAGAGATTAGTAGGGCAAATGGGGTTATAGGGATAGATGTTATGTAGAGCATTGTAGGATTGGTGAATGGAGTGATGTAGATCTACAGATGGGTGGAGTTTGTCTTAGGTGTATTGCGACTGGAGAGGTGCTGGGTGGGGAGGAGTCAGGGGATATATAAAAATAGAGGTAGTGGGGGCGGGTGAGATTTGGGGGCAGGGTAGGGGAGTGGAGTGAACCCAAAGGGTGAACAGAGCAGTTTACACCTTCCGGGAGGAGCAGCAGTCGCCAAAAAGAAAATCAGTGAGAAGGTTAGCAACTACAGAAATAGGGCAGCCTACTCTTTTGGTTTGAATGTTATCTTTGTTTGTTTTTATTATTTATGCACCGATGGGGAACTGCAGTTCACTAAGAAATAGGAAAATAATGTAGTTATGCCAAGGGTTTTAGAAAGGGACATGCAGTAAATTATAACTCAACAGAGTACTAATTAAAAAAGAATGGAATATGGTACAAGCGAGTACACTACTGGGGATTCCTATGAAGCAAGGGCAGAAAAGCTAAGTCAAAAGATGGTGCCTTTCTACATCAGGTTTTTTGATTCAATATGTAAATACAATCATAAGTACAAATGGTATTTACAGTTGTGCACACTACTGAGGGATGCCCATGGGACAGACAGAAACAGAGTGTAGTAACGCAGAGGTTTTTAGTATTTAAATATGGTGCCGCAGCTCAGGGGAGGAATAAGTAAACTCTCAAGAGGAAGAGGGAGGGAATAGACAGGACTGACAGGGGTGGAAAGCTTTCAATAAGATTATGTTAGGAGACCAAGAGGGGACTAAGAGCCAGGGCATGGCGAAAGCTGTGAGAAAATAGGTTTGACAGGGCTAGGAAACTTACACTAGAATTATGTTAGGAGAACAAGAAAAGTGTGTGTGTGGGGGAGGGGGGGGGCTATGGACCAGGACTTGGAGAAGGCTGTGAGAAGAGAAAAACAATCAACCAGCTAGCCCAGGTCAGCACCTAAAGGTGTCTATCTGTGTGAATTCAAAAGCAGATTTAGTTGAGCATTAGAGATATAGAATATAAAATAAATGTAAAGCTTTGGAAACTGTCTAAATTTGTTACAATAAACGGGAGAATAAAATATGACAATATAAAAGAAATGTGATATACAAGATAAATAAAATATAAAATAAATGCAAAGCTTTGGAAAAGTGTATATATTTGTTATAGTAAATGGGAGGAAAGGGGGGGGGGGCATCCAGTAGTGTGCACAGCAGAAGAATCAGTAGGAGTATCACACAGAGATTATAATAGACCTACACTGCTCACAGTCTGTTAATACAAGTAGAATTAGCAATGGCTTTTACTGGTTTGCACTGGGTTCTGTTCTCTATGTTCTTATATGCAGGCAGTTGCTTCAGGTTTTTCTTTTTGGACCTTTGAATGTGTTTAAGGGAAGTTGTTGTATACAGGTAGTTGCTTCAAGTTTTTTTTTTGTTGTTGTTGGACCTCTGAATGTGTTTAACGGAACTGCTCACAGTCTGCTGATAAAAGTAAAACTTGTAGTGGCTTTTAGTGGTTTGTACGAGGTTCTGCTCTCAGTGTTCATGCATGCAGGCAGTTGCTTCATTTTTTTCTTTTGGACCTTTGAATGTGTTTAAGGGAATGGTTCACAGTCTGTTGATAAAAGTACAACTTGCAGTGGCTTTTACTGGTTTGTACGGGGTTCCGCTCTCCATGTTCTAGTATGCAGGCAGTTGCTTCAGGTTTTTTTTTTTTTTTTTTGGACCTTTGAATGTGTTTAAGGGAACTGCTCACAGTTTGTTGATAAAAGTAGAACTTGCAGTGGCTTTTACTGGTTTATATGGGGTTCCACTCTCCGTGTTCTTGTATGCAGTCAGTTGCTTCAGGTTTTTTTTTTTTGTTGGACCTTTGAATGTGTTTAAGGGAAGTTGTGCACACTACTGAGGGATGCCTGTGGAACAGACAGAAACTATATATATATATATATATATATATATATATATATATATATATATATATATATATATCTGAATACCGATGACCAGAATCTCGAGATTGCGGAATCTTGAAAATAGTGAATGGAGATTGACGAACAGTGCAGAACAGAAACTTTGCCATTCACTCCACTGTAGTGCGATCTCACAGTTGGTATATTTAAGTTGCAGGGAGTGAGGGGGTGCAGGTGGGGCTTGCCCCCTGCATACACATTGGATTAGTTTATTGTATGTTTTACTTTTTTTTTTTTTAAGTTTCAAGATTCTGCACTTTCGAGATTCTGGTCCTCATAATTCAGCTCCAAGATTACACTACAGTGGAGTGAATAGCAAAGTTCCCATTCCGCATTGTATTACAATCCCCATTCACTACGTTCGAGATTCCACAATCTCAAGATTCTGGTCCTCAGGATTCAGAATTGTGGAATTTTGGTATTCCACAGTGATCCCTTGTATGTGTGTGTGTATGTATATATATATATATATATATATATATATACATACATACATACACACAAACACACCCACAAGTACCAGTATAACACAGTCACAGTCCACGTAGGAGTAAATGACCTAAGACATACCTCACTGGACTACATGAAGAGAGACATAATGAAGCTCTCTGAATGCGTGTCCCTGGCGCACATGAATCTAGCCTTGAGTAGCATCCTACCTTCACCAATGACGATGAGACCGTACCAGCAAAAACTGATTGACTTCAATAACTGGCTTTGTTCTAGTGTCACAGTAAGGGGATCTAATATGTGTTAGTCTGGGAGACATGATTGACAAATTATGATGCTTTGCCAGAGATAGTCTGCACTTGACACCACCTGGCTTCTGGATACTTGCAAAAATGTTATCTATTCCCCTTAGTGTCTTTTTTCTTAGGCCCTACTAAGTTAAGTCTTCCAGCATAAAAATCACCCACGACTACCTAAAGGTTATGCTGTTCAGCATCAGTTGTTCTTCTTTTGGCTTTTCCTGGTTGGTGGTCACCACAGCGGAACTCCGGTCTGCTAATGATTGGCAGTAGATGTTTTTGCGGGTGCTGAAGTGCCAGCTCGACGCCCAACCTTCAATGAAGGCATGCCCATTCTATGCATGTCTTTTGAATGCCATTCGACCGCAGGGAGGACATGCAGACTCCACACAGAAGGCGCTCCAGCCGAGAATCAAATGGGAGAACCTCATGCTGTGAGGCAACAATGCTACCGCTGAACCACCGTGGCTTACAAGCATCAGTAGCTTAAATAAAAAACTGCACTCTGAAGGCACTCCTTTATCCTGAAGAAAGCAGACTTGTGTGCAGTCACAGAAACATGGTTCAGAGCCATAGAAAGCACCCTGGCTATCAAAAGCTACTATGCCTTTTATATATTTTGATCCCCCTCAGCTCAGGATAAAACAAAGGGAGGAAGAGTCTCCGTGTTCATAAAGGACAAGTACATTGCTAGACTTGTCCAACAAAATGACTCGCTTGAGCTGCCCCATGCACAACTAACCATTGGCGAGACCCCTATTACATCCTTGCTAGCTAAAGATCCCCTAACATGGGTCTGGAAAACCACACCTACTGGAATCTCTTAACATTCAGCCTAACACCATACTTGAGTGACTTCAACTACCGCACCATAAACTAAGACTTGTACAACCCATAATTCACTTGTTCAGAGGTTTTTGGACTTCATCAATGCAAACAACCAGGAGCAATTAAGTTAGCTCTCCAAACAGAGGTGCAAATATCCTGGATATGGTACTCTAGAACATGGAGGGATGCTGCTCCCTCCCTTGCATTAACTCCTCCCTGGTAAGATCTGACCACAAAATGACCTCCTTTAGTATTAGAACTAACCTAAAACCCCCATCAAACTCCAAACCTGTTATGAACTTTGCTAAAGCCAATTATCCCAAACTAAGTTACAGCTTATTAAACTTCCAGGCCCCTCAGAAGCCAGACGATGTTGAGGCCTACTCTGAGCTGTACATAAAAGCACTGTAACCACATTCATATCTGCATAGAGGATGCAGTACCTGTCTCAGTCAAACCTAAGATTACTGGCAAAACTAAACCACCCTGGTGGACCCCTATCATAAATAAGCTAAGGAAAAAAAATCTTCTCCAAAGCCAAGAAAGAACAGACAAAAGAGTGCAAAAGGACACTTGCCTGTGTAAACAAACAAATCAGAGAGTTGGTCAAATCTGCCAAAGCAAACTACAAAGCAAAGATATCCTCCAAGGTGAAAGATAACCGTAAGGCCATTTTAAATTATGTTTGTAACCTCATGGGAAATGCTCAGCAATGTGCCAAGTTAATCATGAATGGCAACACATACACCAAGCCTGAAATTATAGCAAACCTGCTGGCCAACAAGTTCAGTTCAAATCCCCCCACACACCCAAAAAAATACCTGCAACCATACCCTTACTGGTAATTATGAGGGAACAGGTCCTTACTGTGCTTGCTAAAGCAAAAGCATAGCCTCCGTGGGTCCTAACAACATTCCAGTATGCTTCTTAAACAGCTTAAAACAGAATCTTATCAGGGCCACTAAAAACCCTCTTTAACCTCAGCCTCTGGAAGGGCTTTGTCCCGGAGGAATGGAGGACTGCAACAATCATCCCTCTGCACAAGGGGGGGCATCAACTGACCAGGGAACTACAGACCCATAAGCTTGACCAGTCTTATCTGCAAGGCCATGGAGAGTATTATCACGGACCTACAGACCCTGGGAATTATCACCCCATTAGCCTACCGAGTCTGATATGTAAAGCTATGGACTGCATCATCATGGACCTGATTAACAAAGATACAGGAACTCTCCAAACTGTAGACCCCATGCAATTTGGCTTTGTGATAGGGAGATCATGCTTGCTCAACCTAGTTGACTTCTTTGAGTCAGTCACCAGGGCTGTGGATGAAGGTAAGGCAGTGCATACAGCCTACCTCAATTTGGCCAAGGCCTTTGATATCATTCCTCACTCAGGAATTATTGATAGACTCACCAAAGTAGGCATCAATCCCTATATCACTAGGTGGGTTGCAAATTGGCTCAGATAGAACACTCAGTGTGAAAGTAGCGGACTCAAAGTCAGATTGCTGAACAGTCATGAGTGGAGTCCTACAGGGATCGGTCCTGGGTCCTTTCCTGTTCGGCATCTACTTCTCAGAAGTCCAGGCCAACACAAAGAGACTCTGGCTGACCAAGTTCACAGACAACTGCAAGCTGGGAGCCATTATTAACTCCCCAAGTCATGCAGACATCCTACAAAAAGGCCTCACTGAGACCAAAGACTGGTGTAAAAACCATGGCCTTAAGCTTAACACCAAAAAATGTGTCATCCCCTTTGGTAAAAACTCAGTTCCCACTAATTACCACATCAATGGGAGCCCACTGAACACTGAAGCCATTATAAGAGATCTGGGAATGTAGGTTGACAGAAAACTCTCTTTTGACCACCACATTGACACTGTGGTCAGAAAGTCCTTCTATGTGGCACATCTCATTACCATGGGTTTTGCATCCAGGAAGAAAGAGGTCATCGCCTCTCTCTCTACTCTTCCCTCATTAGACCAATCATTGAGTATAATGCCCCATCTGGCATGTACCTCATTAGTCACCTGCAACAGCTGGAGAGGCCACAGAAGTACCTCACAAAGAGGATCCTAGGCATTAAACGTGGCCTACATGGACAGACTCAAAAGACTCTAGCTATTCTCGGTCTCATATCGCCTACTTAGAGGCGATCTCTGCTTGACTTACAAAGCCATGTCTGACCCAGCTCTGTTAGAAATGCTACATCTAAAGAAATCCCAATTCCTCTGCACCAAGCGCTCCAGAGACCTCAACGTCATTACCACAATCAACAGAACATGCTGGAGGGACAGGTTCCTCAACCAGAGACTTGCCCATGCTCTGGAATAGACTTCCCATACATGTCAAGCAGAGCATCTTGCTGTCCCTCAAGAGAAATCTTGATGAGTGGATGGTAAATAGAAAGTTCACCCTGGAGATCACTCCAGTGGCTCTACTTGATAGAGGCACTGGGAACTAACATCGGGCAGCACGATGCCAGGGCACTTCTATGGGCTAGGCTTGTAAAGGGTCCAGGGCCATTAGCCTAGTACACACCTATGAACCTGATCAATAATGACATAGGAATTCTCCTAATAATGGAACAGACCCAAACTGGCTTTATCAAAGGGAGGTCTTGCTTGCTCAATCTGGTGGACTTCTTCGAGAAAGTCACAAGGGCCATGAAGGAGGATAAAACAGCACACACCACTTATCTAGACCTGGCCAAAGCTTTCACGATAATCCCCCACTTGTGGATCATAGATAAACTTACTAAGTTAGACATAAACCCCTACATCATCAGATGGATAGCAAAATGTCTCACTCACAGGACACATGTTGTCCAGATAGGTGAATCCATCTCCGATAAGAAACCTGTTACTTGCAGTGTCCCACAGGGCTCAGTGTTGGGACCACTCCTGTTTGATATATACTTCTCTGAAGTGAAGGCCAATGTCGGGGGATTCTGGCACACCAAATTCACTGACAGCTGCAAGCTGGGAGTAATCACTGAATCCCCAAATGATGCTGACATCCTACACACAGGCCTAACAATGACAAATGGCTGGTGCTAAAACCATGGTCTGAGATTAAATGGTAAAAAAATGCATAATCATATCCTTCGGTAAATCAGACATCCCTGTGAATTGTAAAATTGATAGCACATCCCTAAAAGTAGACCCAGTGGTGAGTGACCTAGGAACACAGACAGATTGTAACCTAAACTTTGACCACCAGGTAGCTACAGTAATGAGTAAATCCTTCTGGGTGTCTCAACTTGCAAGTAAAGGCATGGCATCAAGATCAAACAAAGTCATAGTGCCACTGTACTCTGCCCTCATCAGGCCCATAATAGAATACAATGCTTCATACTGCATGTACCTAAACCAGGAAATTACACTAACTGGAGCAGTTCCAGAGGTTTCTCACTAAAAATACAAAGCAAAAGACTCATGTCTTCTGCAGACCGACTAAAAGGCCTATCCCTTTACTCCATCATATATCGTTTATTGAGACGCGACTTATGCCTGACCTACAAGGCATTCTCTGATCCAGCCCTGATGAAGATGTTACATATTCACACCTAAAATTATACAATGGTTATGCATTCCATGGACCTGAACCTTATTTGTGACTCAAAGAACTTGCTAGAGGGACAGATTCATAATTCAAAGGCTAACTTGTCTATGGAATGCACTTCTCATCTTTTTAAAACAAAGCTTGTCCCTCACTCTCTTCAAAAATAATTTGGATAAATGGATGGGGAATCGTAAATTTACTCCTGGGGTACTGCTCATTTCCTTTATGGACACGGACAGTATGTAAAATGACTCAGGGCTCCAAAACCCAAAGACCCACTACCTCGATACTACCCCATCCTTTATCTGGGGAATTATGACATAATACTGATATATCCTGGGTATTATTGGATAGGCTTGTAAAGGCTCTTGTGCCATTAGCCTAGTAATCACCTATGAAATTATGAACATACTTATATGGGGCCTGCACGTATGTGTGCATCTGTGAGCACAGGGGAGAGGAAACAGGGTGCTATTGCCGACAAGATGCAGTATGGGCCACTAGGGAGAATATTAGTGCAGTCAGGTCTGACAATGCTGGGCTACTGTGTGATTCGGAGACATCTTAATGAGCTGATAATGAGAGCTTTCTCATTATGGCCATAGCTGTCTCTGAACTACATTTATTCACTGTTGTATTTATTGATCTGCTTGCTTTGGCAATTACTGTGAAAGGTGAGCTTTTTTTTTACTCCCAGCTGATGTTTTCCTGAAGTATGCTATTTTCCTACAGAACAAGTTGGTACCATATCCCCACTTTACTCCCACATATAAGCCTTAAGCATCTACATTCACTCTTTGTAATATAGTATCTCACTTATTATGATTCTTTGGACTATCTCCATTGTGCCAATTTGTTTTCGAGGAAGATTCTCTGCACGTGCACACATTATTTGAAATATATTCTCAAATAACTGCAGTAAGCAAGAAAAATAAATTCCAAATTTTAACTAGTAATGCCTTTTGTTATGCGTCCTAGTATCGCCTCAGCATTACTACATTCCTATACAATGACTGATTTTCAGTCATCTGGTAAAGCAGACATTAGTTATATGACAAGGTCTTGGCACAATTCATTAAATATGTCTACAAAAAGATGAAAGAATGTATTTTTTCTATCACAGAAAGAAAAAAAAAAAACATGAATGAATGAGACTGTGTGAGTAAAAGTGTGAAATCGAATTTAGCCTCTCATACTTTAATGGTGAGAAGAATGCAGTGGCAGTCACACAAAGATGGACAGCCACTATGGTTTTTGGTGGTGTATCCTTGTCAATATGACAGTGGCTATAATTATTATTATTATTATTTGTATAGTGGAAGAAAGTGACTTCCACATAGGGGATATGGGAGTTAGCTTCTCCTCCAGTGAAATTGTTTCAAAAGGCATTACAAGTATCACTGACAAGTCACATGCCAGAATAAAATGGGTCCATATTCATCTGATTAAGCTAAACTACCTTATGATGCCCTTTGGACTGTTTTACACCAATTCATCATCTTGTACTTCTGTGCAATGAATACAAGCCCCCTCACACTTATTCCTGCTCCTCCCTTTCTTTTTTCTGTCCTTCTTAGTTTGTGTATCAACTCTATTAACCGTCTTTCACCTGCCCACCCTACCTTGTATATCAACGAAACTACATACATTTATGGCATCTGCAATAGTGTGTATGTGTGTGTGTGTGTGTATATATATATATATATGCTTTCATTCCCCTATGTTGTTTAGATAGAAACATCCACTGAAACAATGAGCTACATCACTTTTTACATTGTGAATTCCACTTCCTAATGCACTTATGTGTTGCACTGCCCAGTCCATTTCTGAATGGATTACTACCTTGGGACCCATTCTAGTGTTGTAACATTCTACTCACTTATTTTTAGAATTTCATTGCTTATTTTCTGTAACCTACAATCTAATGATTATATACATAACTGCATATAATACTATATACATATAATACAATTTCTATGTGTGTTTTGCATACTTGATGTTGTTTTTGCTATTAAACAGAAAGTTTCCCTCATTTAAGACATCTATATTCCTCCGGCTGAGCCTGAAACCTGTTGAGAAGAGGTTAACATAATTAATAAATAAATAGTCCACGGCACTAATAACTCTACCTTTCATTCTTTTAAAATTGTAGGATGAAACAAATCAGACTGCATGGCTATGTCCACCTTCAGGCTTCCTTTCCCTTTGTGAATACAACAGCATCTATCCCCCACAAGTCCAACATGGAAATATTTATTTTTTAACTGGTTTGGCTACCCCTACTTCTGTGAATACCAAATCAGAAATACCAGTTCATGAGTTCTACATTTTCACTGTCAACCTTTGTCAACATTCTACTTTCACATATTAAGCCACTGTATCCAACTATTCAATAAAGAAACATGTACACTTTAAAAGATTAGCACACAACTGGAAGAAAGTGTGGATTATGTAAATATCTTGAGAAAAATACTTGAAAAGCCACATTTTAAACTGAAGATGCAGAAAAACATGAAAACAGAAGAATCACATACACTCTAATGTTTTGAATTCCAACAGACAGAAAATGTACACAAGCTGAATAGGGTCCTAATGGATGAAAACAACAAGCTACAAAAACAGAAAATATTCCTTACTATGAAAAACACATTAGTTTGGCTTCAAGTCAGAATGTAATGTTTGGTCACTAACAAGGAAATAAGATCAGATACACTTAACGTTTGATCATAATGCATTATTCCAGGAAGAGCATATTCTAGCCTCTGCCTCACAATTATGCAATGAGTAAATGTTTATTTTCAGTGGAGACTGGGATGTGGATTTTTATGGGAGGGCATAAATCAGGTACAGTGCTGCTTCCTTTCTCCCTACATGTGGAGTACCACTTTCTCAACACTAATAATTCATTTAACATCTATGACTGTATCATGGAATTCTGTAAGTAAAAATTTAAAATAAGCAGATGTGTATACATTTAACCAGGATGTCAGTAATATGAAAATTATGTGACACAGAAAAGAAGATGGATACACTTTCTAGTTTACAAAGGAGAAATTGAAAATAAACAGCTCAATATTCCCTTAATCTCTGTAAAACGTGTGTATAGTTTAGGAAATACTATGAGTGTCCACACATATAAATAGTATCTGCAGCCATGTCACACACATACATGTATATCTGTGTGTGCACATGATGCATATACTGTCTTCTTCTTCATCTTCTTCTCCTTTCGGCTTTTCCTGTTAGGGGTCGCCACAATGGAATAACAGTCTGCAGAATGATTGACAGCGGAGTTTTACAGTGTCAAGTCACCAGACTTGTGTCCAACCTTACACAGGAGGCACACGCACATTCACACCTAGGGCCACTTCAGAGTGTCCAATCCATTTGCGACATGTCCTTGGGATGTGGGAGAAAACCGGAGCACTCATGAGAAACCCAAGTGACCACAGGGAGGACATGTAGGCTCCACACAGAAGGCACCCCAGCAGAGATTTGAACCGGAGAACCTCTTGCTGTGAGGTGGCAATGCTAACTGCTGCACCACCGCGGAAGCCCAATGATGCATATACCGATTAAAACCACCCAGCATAAATAGAAGCTTTAACTATGCCCCACACTGCTTAATTTCATTTAAATATATGTTACTGTATATTGTACAAAGTACAGTATATCATATACTGTACTTTGTACAATATACAGTAACGTACATTTAAATGAAACTAAGCACTCTGGGGCATAGTTAAAGCTTCTAGGATATACTGTACTTTGTACAATATACAGTAACATACATTTAAATGAAATTAAGCACTCTGGGGCATAGTTAAAGCTTCTACAGCATTTATGCTGGGTGGTTTTGTTCATGATGGAAACCCAATATAAGGTTAAAGCTGATTTGGGAGGCACTTAGAAAATTAAGTAAACATAACTTCAGTTACTTAGTCTAAAAATACGGACTGCTGCCCTGTAATCATTTTGATTTAGAACCATTCTTCTCATTCAAGATATAGTACATACATTTACTAAACAGAAATTCTGTCTTAGAAACATGCATATTCATAATAGCAACCAAGCGTACTTTCAAAAAAAAGATGTGCCTTTATAAAATCTGGTGTAGCAAGATATGTCAACATGGTAACATCAGTTAAAAGGTAAAGGCATTATTTTAGCTACAAAGCTCCAGTTAAGGAAGCTTGACTGGTCTCAGCTGTTTTTTTGTGGCCTCCATCCCAGAAAGCCTGGTGAGACGGCAATTATGGAAGTCATGGCTGCTAGAATGAAACGTGATTCAATACCATTTATCAGTACATCCATTTCAGATTGCTCTGCAGTTGCCCTAAAGAGCCAGCAAAGCAGTCAACTACCTCTCTTATATAGAAAATGGCAGCGCATCTACAACAACTGCACTATACTATTATACTGTTCCAGAAATGCATGAACAAGTTCTACTCATACAAAAAATATGAGCAAGAAGATTAAGGGAAGAAAATTTAAAGACAATCTGGCCCTTGCTCCTGAACTTAACATGTCACAGGATAAAAAAATTTGCATATCTTGATTTAACAACTGAATCCTTATTCATCTGACTGTGTGACTAGATGACTAAATGTGTGCTGCTCATTCTCCACTCTCTCTCCATATAAATATGTGTCTCTTTTGCTCTCTCTTTATATATATATATATATATATATATATATATATATATATATATAATAAAACTGCAAACTGTGAAGACTTAAAATTATAAAAAAATAGAACTTCAATGGACTAAAAGAAAGGTACACTAACGCTGAACGGATATTAAACTTTTGTTCTTGTTAAGATGTAAGAACTTCCTCAGAATACAGTAAAATGTAATAATCAATAGTTTTTTATATATATATATATATATATATATATATATATATATATATATATATATATATATATACTAACACAAATACACACGCACACATTTTCCAAAGCACATGCATAGAAAACCAGAGTTATCAAGCAAAGTGCAAAACTCTTACCCAAGTGTTCTGGTACTTATGGGGTGCAAGCCCTCATGCATCCTCCACACCCTACAAACTTAAAGATACAAACTCCAGAATTAGATAATACCAGTGAAAAGGTGAAACTCCCTTATCCCTCTATTCCATGATCTTGCTGCTGCCAGAGTTCAGCTAAATAAGTTCACAACTGATGTACATGTTACTTGATTGATACGAGTAAAGTAATATGTACTCTACAACCTTGCCATATGACCAGAGGAAAACACAAACACATATATGCACATACATATATAGATAGATATAGAGCTAGAGAGAGAGACGCACACACGTACACACACACACACACACACACACACACACACACACACACACACACACACACACACACACACACACACACACACACACGCACACACACCACAGAGACAACATGTGTATCCTTATGATTTATTTATACAGTTACTTAATTGTTTAACATATCATGGATACATACTTCTGCAGGAAGCTGCTAACACAGTACAGCCATAGATATTTAACTTAAAATAACCATTACAAAGCAACTACAACTAACTCAGCTAAACTGTTATAGCAAAAGAGCAGAGGTATTTTTTTCTTGTGAACCATTTTGAAAAAAAATCATACAGTGAGGTTTAAGTAGGCAAATCTAGCTTCTTGCTATTCTTTACACTCGACCCTCCAACTTAGAGCGTTCTTACGACTTAACATCACACTACATCAAGATCTTACTAAGTGTTGGAGTAATATTTTTCACTTCAGAATCAAAATAATCCTGTCTTCTCATTCAACATTTTAACAACATTTTACAGGATGTGAGCTATAGTAAAGCACATGAAAGTGAGTCAATCATACACTTTAGTTGCTACTGGCTCTTACGACAGTACTACATATGAATCGATTCATTCACCTTCTAGGAAATGGCACAATGCAGATTCCTGATGAAATTTATTACTGACACAAATAAACAAAATGCTTAGGTATGTATTTCCACATGTATGTGCAAGTGATGTTTATATTCTTAAGAATTCAGAATTTGTCCAAAATATTTTAAAGACTTACTCCGCCCATACACTACAATTTGTGTTAAAAAACATGGCCTGAAACAAAACACCAAGTTACTAATTGTTAGAAACCATCATAAGACACAGAACTGCATCTTCATATGTACAACATTCAACAGGTAACATAATTCTCAAAGCATCATTCTCCTGTTTAAACTGTTGCCCAGTTATCTACATGGTACACACACACCTTTGAACTTTCTACTTTCACATTTAATTGTATTCTAAAAAACAAAATTTTCTTAGTCTCACACATTAAACATTTTATTTCATGCAATACTGCATATTTTGTTCTTCAATCATCTGCATCATACAGTCAGATACATATTGTCATGACAAGCACAAGGTACCAAAAAAAAATGAATGGCTTTGGTTACTTATAAACATCACTATTTACCTAAAAAAGTTGGAATACAAACTGATTACGTTATCATGTTCAAAATAAATGAAAAATAACACAAATCACAAATGTCAGCAACACAATATTTCTCTTTTGAAAAATGTTTTATTAAGATAATTACTTTGAGCACAAACGGATAATGCTAACAAGACCTATAACACTCAAATGAATTATCTTCTAAGATGCATACTGAAATATTATGTTTCTTTTTTTTTTTTGCAGGTAGTGCAGCATTTCAGGGCACATCAGGCAGTCACAGTAATTTTTAATTCACTAGGATTCAAGAGTTCATATGTTCCTTCAAAACTACAGTTCTGAATGCGAAGAGGGTATTCTTGCACACAGGTCTGAAAAGAAAAGTAAAATGTTAATTTTAAAAACAGATTTTAAGTTGTACTGTGTAGCAATAATCTACTCAGAGCAATTAGAATGCATAATTTTTTATGCATAATTATTACCACATACAAATGAAATAAAACATAAGGTTATGTATTATACTAAATATTAAACTACCATGATTTGAGAGGTCAAGTTATTCATGAATTGAAAGTATAGAGATGGACATGTCATAGTGCTAATGCAGTACACCAGCATGATATATTAAATGTTTATAAAATACTATACTGTCCATACAACAACTTCACTGAAGGGCACTATTTTCCATGAATAAACTTAAACCAAAAATTGAATTACAGCAATTGTCAGCTATAATGCTACAGAAATACTGGCAATTCTGTACCCCTTTCTTCCACATAATATTGAGTACCTCTGTGAAACCTCTTTCACTCATTGTTGATTTTCTTATAATATAAAGTTCTTAAATAAAATGGCAGAAGCAACTTTTCATGCAAAAAGTTTTCCCATAAATGTTCTAAAAGCATTATTCAGATATATACATTGCGTGATTATTAAAAGAAAAGGGGTGTGCTTGAAGAGATTTTCTAGTCAGCATTCTGTAATTAGAACTTTTTCCCAGCAGCTCATTCAGTGCAATTTATACTTCAGAAGCATAGCCAACATTCACTAGGTAAATAATCCCCAACTTTGAAAAAAATATGAATAAAACTCTACACATCAGAAAAAAAGAAAGCCCCACATTCCCAACTTCCAAAAACTAACCAAAATTTCTTAACTAGCAGGTGGAATATTATTGGGTGGGTCAGCTGTGTTAGTTGACAGACTTAAGCACTAAGTAGTCTTGTATGCCAGCACATTTTTTAAAGCACAGTATATACGAGTAGGGCTGACCGTCTTCAAAGTTAATTATTTTGAAACAGACAATTTTGAAAGTCTTTCTGTCATATTTTATTAAACTGCGTCCTATCATTTTAAATTTAATGTTATATGAAATTGCACAACATTAAAATATACAGAGTACTGCTTATTCAGACAATAAAACTCTAACCTGATTTACTTATTTTCAGAATAAATAAAAGTTACTCTACTAACATAAAAATCTGACTTTATGAATGCAGCTATGCTAACTCCTGAGGGTCCCCGTGTATCATAAAAAGGTAATGTAGCTCTTAAGACCCATTTTTACATTACTTCAAAAAATGTTATGCAAGACAGAGACTGTTCTAAGACAGCTCCATAAAATAATACTGTAAGTTGCCATGTAAAAATTCCAGTTAATAATATACATCTCTGATCACTTGCAACAGGATATACCATGATTTTAGGTAGGGAGTGGGACCAAGCTTAGTTTATAATTGGATAAATGCAAATAAATCGAAAAAGAACAACATGACTTTAACAAAGCACTTAGGCAACCACAAAGCAATTAAAACGTAAATAGACAGACACATAACAAGCTCCTATTAAAGGAACTTAGAATATGTAAAACACTGACCAATACAAAGACTAAATTCTATTTTAAACAGGGGAAGAAAATAAAAAAAAGATAATACTTTGTAGAAAACAAGTCTGATCTTCACCAATAAAGTTTACCTTAGTGGAGAAAAAGTAATACATTTTGTCTGCATTTGAAACTAAAAAAAAACAGTGTAAGCATCATGCAACAAATGCAAAATCTAATTAATAACAATAACAGCCAACCATGATGATGATGTGTTTTACATTTTATTTTACTGGCCAATCGAATATAGAGTTTATAAAAATAAGCTACAAGACCACCTGTCCATAGTTAACTAAGACCACAAGCATTTTACAAACACAAGCATTTTACAATTATTTGTTTTCATATTTGTTGTATTGTTTCTTTCACAAACAGTTACTATTTTTACAAAGTTCTAAGCTTGCAGTTTGCCTAATTTGCAAACTCTTTTTTTAAATTATTATACAGAAAACACAGCCAGGTACATAAGATAACAATAAAGATAAATGACAGCATTTTCAGACCCCAAAATATGTGTGAGTAATAAACGTGGCTGATATAGCAAACCATATATTAAAGATGTAGTGGTAAAAGGTTTAATGGCTTGCTTGCAATTCATCAGGACATTTAAATTACAGTATTGTACACTTAAAGCATGGATATAGAAACTATCTTACAAACAAATCAGTACATTTACACCATAGAAACTATGCATTAGACTTGTGTGTCCATGAATTGTAATAACTGTATAAAATTCCATCCACCCCCCCCCAAAAAAAAAAATGCACAAAAGAAAAATGTGCATGTATTTAATCACTGTTGGTATCATGCATCAAAACTGGGCAACATAACTTTCAAATAAGATATAAAAGTATAAACTTAAAAATGTCATAATCAGTGCATCAACAAACAAACAAAGCCTGCAGATACCTTTACATCAGACACAGTACCTGATTTTTCAATGCAGAGCTTGTCAGCCACATGGTCTGCCTCTTGGGCAAACAACGAAATTATTTCATCTTCATACTCTTCTACTATGCTTTCACACTGTGAGGGAAGAATAAAAAAATAAGCACATCTACACTCAGCATACCAGTCACAGTAAAGCAGCTACAGTGCTTTCTCTGAAGTGCGCCATTGCAAAGAGACAGCAGGTCTTTGTAGCCTGCCTCCATTTCCTGTTTTGTGCAACCAGAATGGTGAATTAAGAATGCAGCAGAACAGGGATCAGTTTGAGGTGATTTTATTTAAAATGTGACCTGTCAGACACTTGGCAGTTCTTCAAAAACAGTCTTCAGCTCTAGTCAGTGGCTGATATTCTCCAAAACTGATTTAAAGTACAAAAAGAAAGCTATTTGTGAACTTCAATGTTTGGCAACATTTAGCCACTGGAAGGCCTGCTATCATTAATAGAACAGGTATTTCTTTAATACTGATATCTTGTATAAGAATAAAATATTGCAAAATGTTCTAACCTGATGCCCAAATTAAATATGAAACATTCACTAATGTAAAAAATAACACATTTTAATAAACAGCATTTAATTCACAGTGCATACCGGTATGAATTACATGATTTCTCACAGTGTGAGCAAATTTGCGAATCATAGATTCTTTCCAGTGCCTTTAGTGTTTTCTAACATGATAAATACTAAAAGACTTCTGGAAATTACACTTAAACAGAAAAGAAGACATCGTACGATATTCATAAAGACTAGATGATGAGAAGCTTAGCAGCCATCTTGAAAAACTGTTCCACTGATACTTCAAACCCATAGTGCATGGCTAAGCAGTATTCACTGTAGTATTTATAAAGCACTTCAGTATGCATTCAACATTGTCATTTGTTTTAAAAATGGAAGAATTTCCAGATAACACAGTCATGTCTTTTCTGAAATGGTGCAACATACAAGACAATTTAAGGCATTAATAATTTAAAGACCAAATATCCATCTGCTGTTTTTATTTTATTTGGTTGCTGCAATGTATCATAAGTTAAATATACAGACTTGTCTTATGCAGCATATTGTCACATCACTGTAACTACTGTAGTATGTAACAAACAAGACCTCAATGATTATACATAATCCTGTATAATGACACTTGGTGAACTGCAGTATACTGATTTATTTTAGAAGATGTACTATTAAAGTTTGAGGCTTTATGTGCAGTTAACCAAGAGTTGCTACCAAATAAATGGTCTTCCAGTGTCATATTTGTTCAAAACACAAACATATGTTAAGTAGCATTTTTTTTTCAGATAATAGGTATCAAGGTAATTTTGAGTTATCAAAATATTTATTTTTTATAGCTGCGGGGCAGCTTATAAACGACCCTTGCGTATGGTATCAGTGGTATTATTATTATTAACATGGATAAAAACTAAAATAGTTATTTTAAGGACTCAAAAATGCCAAAAATCTGTGAGGTGCTTACTGCCCCTTCTTCTATAGAAGATCACTATGTAAGTAGAATGTATGTAGCAAAAAAAAAACTTTACTTGTGGGCTTGGGTCTAAACAATGTAACAAGATTAAAATAGATACAACAATCACAAAAAGCATACTATATAAAATATAAAACATCAACAGTAAAACATTAGGAAAAGAATTAGCTTGGACAGACCCTATTAAGTACTTAAGAATATGAATGCACACAGAAACAAATGTGTGTGTGTGTGTGTGTGTGTGTGTGTGTGTGTGTGTGTGTGTGTGTGTGTGTGTGTGTGTGCGTGCGTGTGTGTGTGTGTGTGTGTGTGTGTGTGTGTGTGTGTGTGTGTGTGTGTGTTGTGTGGCCTGACATATCACATAAAGCAATAAAGCAGTGTGTGTGGGTGTTTTTCTGTCTGTCTATATCTATGACACAGATATAAACAACTCCCAAATATGCAATGACTTACTTGTTAGGCACTATTAAATAACATGCATCATCACATAACATTTAATAAGACAGTAACAGATGATTTAGCTAACATATCTGTAGGATTTTGCACTAAGGCCCAAGAAAACTTGTCAGAAATGACAATGCATATCAATGTCTAAATACTTTGAAATAATATAAATCAGCATGTAATAGTTAATAGAAAAGAACATACTTTTTCATAATAACTTTGCATTAGGGCCCAAACTGCAAAAAAAATTATGTTATAGTACAAGAAAAAGTATGAATATAAGAAGTTTCTGTACTGCTAGATCTGTTCTCTTTACATTAAAACCGTCCGTCAAGGATCTATATCACAGAATTTCAGGATATACAATGCTGCATTAAGGATAAGTGCTGAGGCAAAATATTAAAAACAAAAAACACTGCAGTATCTGTTTACCTGTATGCTTCCTTTAGGAGCAGGTTCAGCCTTACAAGAAGCTCTTGGTTATGTGGCATGGTAATGCACAGTACATCACTATTTGTTAAATATTTGTTAGAACAAACAGTTCAACTTAAATTCTCTCTCTCTCTCTCTCTTTCTCTCTCTCTACTCTAGTTAAAAAGCACCAAAATAAAGTGTTATCATAATTGTCTGCATTTAACGTTATGCTGTAAGGCCACTAAAACAGACTTGTGTTTTACCTGCAATAGTAAACCAGGTGTTCTTAACATTTTTAGCTTAAAACAGAATTAAATCAATGTAGCACAAATGTTCACTTGTTCTTCTGCTATGTACACACATCCAGAAATATGATCACAAATGTATATGTGCACTGGCATAAATATAGCTCAATGGCTTAAAAATGAACGACCTGACATACCACATAAAGCAGTAAAGCATTCAACTAATATTTGGTCAGAGAACTGTCTTCAGGATGATGCAAAAGCTTGCATTTCAGAAAAAAATTGAAAATGTGAGTCTATGCACTCAACTTTACAGGAGTAAAACTAGCACCAATAAAGTTTGCTCCCTCAAAAAAGTAGGCCACAAAAGGTGCAAATCAACCATTTTGAAGCTTTAATTCACTATGCAATAAATAGACACACCATATCTTATCTCCACAACACAAAATGTATGGCTATATAAACATTAGCTCACAGCAGCTATTTACTCACATAAAATAAACAGCATACTGCTCATACATTCTGTAATAAATACTGACCTGAAATATTTATTGATCTCTTCAAAATACTGATCTCAGGAAATAAAATACAAGCTACATACTTCCAAACACTCAGCACTAATTTCTGAGTACAGGGGTGTGTGTATGTGTTATGTATGCACATCTATTGAGGGTACACTGAAGGTAGTATTATCTCTAGGAATGATTCAGTAAGCAATAAAGCTGGTTATATTTGCCTGACACAGGGACTGCAAAATATGCTCAGCTTCTACAGCACTGCCAGCTTAAAAATATAAACAAAAGCAGCAGACATTATAGCTGTTAAACCTTACCGCGTGCTTCATGTGCTCCGAGTTTTCAGGATTAAACTGGAAATTGTTAAAATCAAAAGATCCCATTTGCTCATTATCCCTTGGAGCAAATCTGATATAATTCTTCTCTTGAGTTTCCGGATCCACATACAAGGAATAGTCACTCATTTTGGTACACACATTTTCCAGCAACTCTGTCAAGTGAGTCTCGGATCTAGCTAATGGAATCTATAAAACAAACAAAAACACATGCCTTATTTGAAATGTGTACAGAAATTCCACTACATAAACATATATCTGCAGCAATATAAAATGTTCTCAACACAATTAAAACAAATGTGGATCAATAATACACATCACCCTTCTATCACTATTTCTTTCTGAAAAAGTTAAACTGAAAAGTAATGTTAATATTTGTAACATGCTAACCACACATTACAGATTACCAAGTAAATGTCAAAAAAGTGATTAAAATGCATTTGTGATTCACAAACTATAAAAGGCACCCACATTTCTTCCTCTTTTCTTCGAGGTGGCTAGAGAAGAGTTTTAAAAGTTCTCTGTTACCATAATTTATTAACTAACCTGCCTGTTTCAAACATGATTCTTCCCCAATAGATTTGTGAAGTAAAGTAAATGCTTACAAAATGTAACTTCTCCCAGATCCTAGTCTTTCAGTTCTGAATAGCTGGTTCATGCTGCCATCCCATTCACTCTGTCTACAAATTTAACAGAAATATTTAAGCAATACCTATGCTCTTTGCAGGACTCTTCACAGTCACTGCATCAAAGGTCAAAGTGCAGTTCTTCCCCTTGGTAACAGGACAAAAAGCTTCTCTGCTGTCTAGACAGGTCAAGGTGCAAGATGCTCCTTCCCCTGTGGCTTCTTCCGGAAGGGGGTGTGAACTGCAGCCAAGTGCAGGGTAAATAGCAGAGATGCATCCACAGACCTTATAGGAGGTCCCTGCCTCCACCCTCTGCTGATCAAAGTAGGAAGTCTTCTTGACAACCACAGTCAAAGAAGGCCGAATCTCAAATGAACTCTATTTCTCAATGTTGATATATCCAGCTTCCATTGTCTCCATTCAGACACAGTATGGACCCTTCCGGTCTTAGTGATTGCATTACAGAGGCATTTTCACATATGTGCTTCATTTACACAAAAGGTTCTCCCTCCTTCATTGCCATCTGGTCACAAGTCAAACAATTAAAAGCTCAAGTAGGAAATTAAGCTTTCCTTTGCAGATTAGTCTTTTTTTTCCTGAATCATGATTATAGCTTCTTCATATAAAAAAAAGAAATGGAAAAACAAGAAACAAACCTACCAAAACATAAAATAATTATTTTCAGTTTATTTTACTTTGTAACAACAAATGAGAAGTATACAACATAACCACAGAAAAAGACTAGGGTGCTGTTGCCACATGCCGGGCTGACAGAATTCATCAGTTAGGAAAAATAGTAAAACATAATTTTAATGCAACACCTGAAGATTTACAATATAACATTATCCTTCTGTAATAAAAGAATGTCTTGGTAATAGAAAAAAAATAACATATTTCTTCTCTCTGAGAAAGCCACATCTAAAATTATACTTGCAGTGCTCTGGTTTATTTTTCTTTAAAAGTAAAGTATGGCTGACAACAATTTAAGATTTCAGCCTTTGTGAACTAACTCCCTCATAATCCTTGCTTCAAGCAACTGGGCAAATGGCAGAGACGTGAATTCTTTCATTCTAGACTCTAAGGATTCTGAATAGGACTTGTCAATAAAGCATTTCCGTATGGAAAAATACTAGGGGCAGAGCCCTCCATCCATAGAAAAGACTTCTTAGATATACTGACCTCTATTGAAAAGGGATGAAGAGGCACCCATTATTGTAATGTGATGGAAGAATTCCAAGATCAATTTTTATGTGTGCATGAAAGAGAAAAGTTTTTATCTGAATTTCCAGTTATAGATCCAGTATACAAAGGACACCATATGACTAATTCATTGTGTTTACTTCTTTCAAAATGCAATATTTTGTGAAAATATACAATTGTAACAAACACTGTAAAACATGATACACAGATCAGCTTTCTACTTTACAGAAAGCCATTTGTTTATCATCTTGACAATATATAAAACTTAACACAAACTACAGAACACTGCTTAAAAATGACTCATCAAGCAACCCACATTCATTTCACTGATCAGTTCTATATTGAACTGCATTAAAGAACTCCTATGTCCATAAATCTAGTAGCTTGCTTTGCTTACTAAAAGAAAACTGCCCCAAAACTGGAGCTTTAACAAAATATCCTGGCAACTAAATCAAACAGAAGAAAAATTTTAAATCTGTAGGACTTAAAAGGCTGTACTGTCAAAACAACCAGCATTAGCTACAAAAATATATGCAGTGAAGAATTAAAAAGGTTACTTAAATAACTGGAGAGTGCTACCACATTCTTTCCCTTATGTGTGTAACAACAAACAGCAAAAATGGTTTCACAAAAATCATATACCTGAATCATATCAAGAATCAATGGTATAAACTGCTTATTTACACTGCCATAATGAGCTTATAAATGAGCAGCCAAAAGAACATATGATGCCATAAGATATGTTTAGTAGTTCACATGTTGTCACTGGTGGGATTAGAACCAGGAACAAAATAGTGTTCTGGCTACAAAAAGATCATGCACCCCCTTCCCACTGCAAACAAACATGCAAACACACACACACACACACACACACACACACACACACACACACACACACACACACACACACACACACACAGAGCAAAAGGTGAGATTTGTAATGGATCTCACTTCTAAGATGCCATGACACAGGCTAAATGTTGATGTAACCCTGGACTTGACACCCCAAACATCAGCATAAAGAAATAAATGACAGTCTCATGTGCAACTATTGAAAATATATATATATATTTTTTGCCTTTGGGTTGTTTTTTCTGTAGTGGTAAACGTAGGACAATATTAAACTTCAGCTCCCACTTACTTTTGCAGCTATCATTTGTCACTTGGATGCAACGAACTTATGCTACAAGGTATATTAAGCTTTGTTGTGGCAATGATCTTAACTAAATGGAACTATCTATGCATACATGTTTATGATGGGAACAAATTATGGACATGATAACTATCACAACCAATTAAGCTTCACACCTTCCAGTTACAGCTTGCTGTAGTCGTACTAATTAAACAGTGGCATCATTTAAAGGGAAAGTGTAATTGCACTGAACTCTACAGCCAAATGTGGAACAAGTTCTTACTTAACAGTTAAACAATATTTTTTTCATTCTAACCACACCACTCTGATTATGCTAATAAAAAAATGATAATTCATATAACACATTCAAAGAATCCCTTGCAGCTAATACTAGCAAAGTATTTAATCTGTGTGCTGTATGCAAAAGTTTTGCATTTTTCTTTCCTTGTTGCATTTATGTTTACCTTCCTTATTATACGAACAACTGCATATGACAAAAAGAGGACCAGAGAAACAGCTGTTCAACCATGCTACAACAACATACACATGTTTGAGACTATGCTGCTGCTGGCTAATACATCTCTGCTGTAGCTCATCTCTGACTGTGGCTACTAATTATTTTGAGAAATACAGCTTCTTTCAGGGACAATATACTCTGAGCAGTCCAACTATGGAGTGCAGCAACTACACAAAATTATTTCTCTTTGAGTGGTAACTATCATAATCTCTATGCAGTTGTATACTTTTTTGTACTGTTTACCATATAAATAGATTTACAACTGTAATATTTATTTTCAAATGTGACCCGGAGACAAAAACAATGTAAAGATAAACAGATTATATACTGCAGGAGAAACTGCTAAATTTGTTTTAGAACGATAATTAAAACAGAAAATTAGACAATAATAAGTAATAGCAGCAAGTTCACCATTTCTTATAAAACAATGGTGCAAATATCTACAAGAGAGTGGATGTGACAGCACTGGAGCAAGTAAACTGCCATTTACATTTTAGACCAAACATTCAAGAATAAAACTTTAACTAGTGCTACAGAACACTAATGAATGCTCATCTGTCTGGGGTATACTGGCACATACAAATTATGGTGGTGGTGTATTTCGATTGATGTAAAATTTGATTTTTTCCAGTACCACAAAGCATTACCTGAAAACAGACAACAAGCAGAGTCATGAACATGTTTCTACTGTAAGCATATACTATAAGTATTACATGCTGAGGTTTTTGAAAATGATGCATAGTTGTATAATGCAGCAATTATTAAAAATAATTTAGTCATTAAATAAATAATATAATCAAAAGTACAGTTCATGTACTGCAACTGAACTGCTGATATTGTTCATCTTACACCTGTGAAATAAGTAAACACCAACAAATGATAATAAAGGTAGAGCTGACGACTAAATTCATAACGGACAGAAAACAACCTGCTACCTTTCTGCTGTTTCATCAAATTCATCCATGGGCATGAATCTAACAGACTCCTCGAAAACAGCAATATATATATATATATATATATATATATATATATATATATATATACATAAATAAATTCAGTTTTATGCTACCTGCTTTATGGAGAAGCTATTATTAATTACACTCGTATTTAATTTACATTGGAAAGTATGCGTTATCCTATTTTGTGACTAAATTACATATTTTTTTATTTTACTTTTCTTTGTTAACCAGGTGAGTGAACTGATCCAGGAACACTTTTCAATTACGAACCATGCAAACATGGTAAAGACAATACACAGAATACAGTGAATACACTACTGTGAAGACATCTTATGAATGTTGATAATACAAATGTACCTAGACAAACTGTACAAGGCAACGATGCAGCAGATATTAAAATCAGAATACATACTGTAAAGTATTTTATTTTACAGCATTGTAATTGCATATTGTGCATTTTACATCCAACAGTGAAATTTCACACTGCAATTAAGCTGTAAGAAATTATACTCAGTTTTGGAAATATTTATAAAAGGCATAAGAAATGGTCATCATCAATAGTGAATGAAACGAGAACTATTTAGTGCCACTAATACTAAATGATACCACTCAGGAAATGGAAGAATCGTAAATATTGATATGTAATTGAACAAAGTTAAGAAAATATTAGGGAAAATAAACAGGAAAAAAAAAGACAACACTTTAACAGTGAATGGCAGAAAAAAGTAAATTTATATGATGGGAAAAGTATATTATGGTTGCTTTATCTATTTTACTCGACAAGAAAGATATGTGTACTTGGAATGATGAAATCATCAGCATTTAATCCAAAAAAAATAGAAACACGATGAATCTCATTTTAAAATGAAGGATTGTGGATATGTAGAATGTAGAAACCACTGCAAATAAGATAATCTGACTTGGATAATTAATTTGAACAAAAGACAGCAGTAAAATCAATAATACAAGTATCCTATAATTTAATAAATCTATATTGCAGACAAAAGTACACTACAGCAGTACATATCTGGGCATACTTGTTTCTCAGTACAACCATTTAACCAGTTCATTAACCATTACACAAAAAGAAATAATGCATATTCTGGGTAAGGTTGTGTATGTAGCTAAGACAGTTTGGGAAAATAGCTGTCTAGTACTGTAGACTGCTTCAGTCTTAGTTAAAAGTCAAAAGTTTTAGCAATGAAAAGCAAATCCATTTTGCTTTAGGCTAAAACTAGAGAAACACTTGATTGCAGAGCTTCACTGTGGAATCATGGGAGCTATAATTAGCAATTATGCTAATTATATCCACTGTGAGACTTGCTGTATAAATTTCTTCATATAAGATGCAAATGAGTTTTAAGTTTTGTTTTACTGAGCAAAATTATTTAAACAATTTTGAAAATAATTAAGTCTGATGAGGTACATAAAGGGTTCTGAAAACACAGAATGTTACCTACCACTGTATAATAGAAAACTGATACAACACCTGGTCCCATAAACTAAGATAATTCAAAACAATTTGCACTTCTACAGGAGAAATGTAAATAGTACAAATTATAATATTTGGTGTAATAAACCAAGCAGTCCCAGACCAACTTCACTTTTATGTTTTCTCTAAGGAAGAATGCATATGCTACTCCGTAATATGACAATCAAAGCAACTAATGCATTTTAAACTAATACAAAGACATTTGCAGTCTGAAATATTACCATGTATATTTTTATTGTAAAATAAATCCCAAAAAGATGAACTTCACTAAATGCAAACATCCATGTATATTGCAGCATGGAGACAAATACAGAAAATTTTACAATATCATTTGTGCGCATAAAAAACAAGTCACTGCTGTTACTAATGTCTGTGTCTATCTGAAGCTTCAATAAACTGATGCTATACATCGGCCTGGCTTTTTCCTCCTTGTTTCATCAGAGACATTAAAGCTCCATTATGGGAGTTTAAAATATTTAAGGAACAGAGAACACTAGTAACATTTACCTTTATCACAAATGACTTTCCCAAAAACAAACCACAGTCTCAAAATCCAACACAACAGACAGAAATTATCAGTAAACTCCAAAATTGCAAGCTTCTGCCTGCAGTACTAAAGTTTTCAACTTTAACTACAAGAAAGCTACATTACTATGAAATAATATTTTAATTTTATTACTGTCCTACAGGCCACTTCAAATATTGCTGAATCTATCAGAGGTAAATTTACAACACCACACATCCAATTAAATTACTGTCAGCTTATCCAAAATAATCTATGTAAACTGGTTAAAGAATTCTAATACTTTCTTAACTGTTTGTTACTGTTAATCAAATGCAGTACTGCTGTTGCACTTACCCTGGAACATTGTTTTTTTTTTTTTCTGTATACCGAACATGCTACTGATGCTGATAAACTAGTAGATTAAATCTTAATAATGTTACAAGTGAAAATAAACATTACTGCCACTACCACAATGTGGCAAGTTCATAACAAGCAGCTGTATCACCTTGTCTATTGCCAGTGATGTGTAATTATTGCTCTCACCTAGATATTTTAGAATACTGTCTGAAAGGTGCATAGCAGTGGCATTATCTTAAACCAAGTATGAAAACTTATTTATTTCTGCTATTTCATGGTAACAGCCACTAGCAACCTTTGGTTTCAGATTGAGAGCTTAACAATTATTCAGTCTGATTGTTTTTGTTCCAATCTTCCTCTTATTTCAGTAACAAGGAAGCATCCGGCTTGCAGTAATTGCTAATAATAACTATCACAAAGTATCTGGTGTATAACCTTTGTGCTGCTTTCAATACAATGAGCATATCTCACCGAAAAGTCTAAACCATTATGTATCCAAAAGAAACTACTGCATATCTATATACAATATTGAGAAACGAGACAGAAGATTCTATAAAGATGGCCTGGAAATTATCAGATGCATGAAAAATTACAAAAATACTGGTGCCTTCCCCAAGCCACTTTATAACTACTACCATTGCACATTTCAGCAATGTTTATCTTAATAAGAAAAGCAATCTATGTGATACACCCTTCTAGAAGACCTGTCCCATTTAAAAAATGAATTGGATCAAAAATTACAGGTCATTGTTTAGAATGACATACAACATACTGCAAGGGAAAGTTTAAGGATGACAATTAAGATGACAAATAAAGGGCTAACAAAATAAAAAAAAAAACAGAGAATGGAACTAGAAAAGTCAGAAGCAGACTTGCATATGGGTACCCTTTCCCCATAAACTCACAGTTTCCACCAGACAATTTATCAAGCACAATCACAGAAAACAACCTGACGATCCATAACAAGGTTAAAGTCACCAGTCAGGTTTCCCACTTATGTCTCATATAGTACATAGCGTGCACATTGTTGTCTGGCATGCAGATAGAAAATGAATGAAGGTTGTATCATGACTCTTTGAAAACTGTTAATAAATTCTGGATGTTATTAGAAATATACATAAACAATAGTGTATAAACAAAGGTAACATAAACCTTAACTAAATGTCTAATTGCATTTTCAAAAAAAAAAAAAAAAAAACATATATAACAAGTCATTAGTCTAAATGGATACAAGTTAAAAGAAACACAAAAGCATGCGCATGTCTGTTCCAGGTCTTCTTAACCTTGGTGAATACATACTGAATTGAATGAATGATGGTACTTCAAATACTCCCTGTTTTCAGAGAATGCAGTCATACAAATAAAGTCACACATTAAACATTAACCAATACAAAAAAATTCCAGACTTAAAAGGTATACAGATATAGGAAGTAAGCCATAAAAATAATTTCACAGTATGCCATTCAAATTCTAGCCAATTTTAGTAAAAGTCAATGAGATCATAGGTGTTATGCATATACCACATAAGCCATGATGTACAAACTTAAGTCAGTACGTGTTCATGACCTTCTTTCAAATTCTAGAATTATTACTTTTTTCCATGTAAACATTTTGTGTATTCTTCCACTAAGACATGGACTAAAGGTCGGATTCATAACGATTACCACAAAGTGTACACTATGTATACAGTTAATGTTACCCTTCTGAGTGAATAGACAGCACAATCAATGTGGTAGGGCTGTTCTTGAATTTAGGATGTGTACACAAAGTTTACACATAGTGCACACTTTGTGGTAACCTTTATGCATCTGGCCTTAATTCTGCTTTAGTGGTTAACATGGCAAAACTGTAAGATGCTCACAATGTATAGCAGTACACATATGGGAAGCATAGATAAAAGAATTACAGTTAGCCTTGGAAAAGGGGTAAGTGCATCTAGTGTGGTAAATATTATGTTAACTACCACCCATATACTGACATTAAAGTATAAAAGTGTTAGTTTACATATTAAACCTAACTTTACACTGAGAACATGTAGAAAAGGCCAAGGAGCAACAATGCTATGGTGGGGAATTGGACATAGTGTTGAAAACTCTATGTGTTTAACAGCAGTACTGTTAGTCCAATTTAATTTGTACACATCAGACTTGCAATACACAGATGGCTGCTGTTGTCACCAAGTGGTTATAGAAACTTGTGGGTGTATATACTGAGAGCCAGCTGCTACAATTATGGGAAATACCACTTCACCCAGAAAAATACAGTGATCTTGAAGCGGAATATACTGTATAGGGAAGTATACAGGGCAAGTCATACTGCACAGGAGGTAAGAGTGGCCCCAGCCCTACATAAAGTACTTTGCTTTTGTCATTGCTAGACTTGTATGGTACTTTCCATCTAGTGACACAAAGCAAGGGAAAATATGCAATGGCAATTAGCAAAAAGCGATTTTGTCAGTGGAGAGGGCTGTTGACTAACTACTCACAAGTGTCATCTGCAGCAGTAGTTGATGATGTGCCTTTCAATTACAAGAATTTTGGTCAAAAAGGTAATTGTGAATTTGAGCTTTAATGAACTGTTCTATGCACAGTGTAATGGAATTAGCATGGTAGCTCAGTGTACAGTTCTGACATTTTTGATTATACCCCTGCAAGAACTATGTACAATATATACAATACAAGTATACCTGGCAAATGTAAGATACAACAGTAATCATATGTAACACTAAGCTTCAAACTACAAATGTGCACATGAGGTAGGAGACAAAAAAGGTCACATAGTTTCAGAAGGGAGAAGAAAAAGAAGCAATGGTGAAAAAAAAGAAATAATGGTGGGGTTAAAAGAAAATTCTGACCCATTCAACATGTGAAATATATTTATACAACAGCTCTGAGTATACAGTGAGTCACTGCATTAACTCAGCACTGTTAACCACATTGCATTCTCTTACATTTTAAACATACATATGCCTTTTACATAAACAACATTATGAAATATGCAAACATGGCCCCAGATGCAGAAGGGGTAAACTCCCAAAGCAGCAATGGGCATGTAGTCTGGAATGAAGTCATACAGTACTGAAACTGGAGTACCACCATGTCTGTGGTTCTGAGAGCTGCTTGTATAAGTAAACTTCACAATACACAGTAAACAAATAATAGTTGTGACATAGCTACAGTACGGAGGACCAAACAATGATCTGTATGCCAAAACTGAATTATTATTTCTCCTTAAATTATCCATTAGAACTTGCTTCAATAGTAAGTTCCCAGCAAAGCTAGGCAGCAGCTCCTACTATTTCAGCTCCCAAACTGGGAGATGCCTGTTCTGCTGCTGACAGCAGTTGTTACTTTGAAGCTGCTCAAACTGCACAGTGCAGGAACTATTTAATGATGGACAGACCTACTGATGTCTCATGGCTCATATGATTACAAATACCTTAAATATCTCTCTTTTCTCTTGTAGGTTGAAAGCTATGACTGGATGCATTAAAAATGTCTGAGGCTGTTTAACTTGGGGCAAGATGTCCGATTCCCACACCAAATTGTGTATTTGTGCAGTTGATATCTCTAGACAAACAAAAATATGCTATTATCAACTGCTGGAAATGTTTGTGTTTCTATATGTACAAGTGCAGATACATCAAAAAAAGTTAACATTATACAGTTCAAACACTTCTCAAATGTGCACCTACTGCTTTAAAACAAATGTCAGAATCAGTGCCTGACCTAAATATCTAGCACAAACATTAACATGTCGACAGACCTTTTCAAGGTTAACATACACATGTAATAAACTGCAAATACAGACAAAAGTAACACTGACAGATGAAAGGCTCAAAGGCCACTAAAAACTGGCAAACATTACTGCTCATTTTACTGTGCTTCTTCAAAGTGAAATTCAACTACAATTTAACTGTAAAAACTCAAATGCTATTCTGTGTTATTTGTTCCCGTAAACCAACAAGGAAAGAAACCCATATTTATATGGGTTATATACATGAATAATTGCTAAACAATGTTAACTTACACAACTATGTAAACACATTTTGCTGCTATTTACCCACCAGTACCATTAACTTATTTTGCTTTCTTCCACTGCTGAACTACATGAAGAGACAGGAAGATCAGAAAAAAGCAGTAATTTTTTCTACCAGTGATCTATCTCCACTTCATCAGGCGAAAGACTGACCAAAAGACCTTTCTTGAGCTGTTAACTAGCAAACTGAAACCCCTAAGCATACTCTGCTTTAAAGGGACAGCAGCGCATTTTAAACTTCATGCCTCAAACACACTTCATACTACCCTGGTCACAACCCTCAAATGTTACTGATTCCCCCACAGACACACACACACATTTGTTCAGTCCCTTGGAAAATGTATAGTACTCTGGCAAATCACCGAGGACTGTAGTCACTAAATAATGTCAGTTTGATTTTTAGTTTCAGACTTTGTATCTTTCAGAAAATGCATAAATAAACTTGTTATTCTAGCAAAGTTCTAAGAATATAACAGCATTATTTAAAATCCATCCCTGATTTTGGGTCATTGTCCCTCATTATTTTTGGCTTTGTTCGTGATTCTTGAGATCAGACAGGTACAATCCTGGCAATATGCAAAAAATACTTTTATTTATTTTATTTATTTATTGACCATTTGTTAACCGGGTTAGTCCAGCTGGGTTTTTGGCCCATTTTCAGTGGAGACCCGAGGAGAAAAGCTCCAAGTACAGACAGTTTATAAAAATCAAATACATTTACAGTAACAAATGATAACAAATGGAGTTATACAATCACATAACAAACAATACAAAGCAAAAGTATGCACACAATATTGTAGTAGAGTAGTTTCAAATATTTACAAACATGAGTTTGATCCATCAGAAAAGAGGCATCATCCAGTGCTGTGTTTGCTATTGTTGGGAGGGGAAACTTATTGAGCTGAGGTAAGTCAAGAGTGGAGAGGAGGAGGTCAAGTTGGGGCTTTGCAAGAACAGATTTTGGAGCTCAGTAGGTGGAGTTTGACTTTTTCCTTAAAGTGGGCAGGGTGAAGAGTGGAGCATATGCCTCTAGGAAGTTTGTTCCAAGTCTGGGCTATGTAGAGTATTTATATAGGAGTTTGCCTACTGCTTTTTTTGGTTGGTAGGTATGTAATAGTTGCTGATTTGAGGTAAGGAGATTTTGAGATGGAGTGTACATATAAATGAAGGAAGAGAGGAGAGGGCAGGACAAGATGAAGGTTTGTAGAGAATAGAGTGTAACATTTGAAGTTGAGTTAGCAGCAGTAAGTGAGGGACTTCCAGACAGTTTAGGCATGTAAGGGCTAGGCAGTGGTGTGTATTATATGGAGAGTTAGTGATAAATCTAGCAATCTTATGGTAAGTCTGTTGAAGTTTGTTTAAGGTTGTGGATTGAATGTTGGTGAACACTGGGGCAGCATAGAGAAGAGAAGAAGAGCTTGAGCAAGGGATAATTTTGAGTTAGGAATTTTTTGATATAGTAGACCTAATTGTTGGTTTGTCTTTTTTATACATTGGAGAAGGTGCATATTAAATTTGAGTTCATCATCAATGATAACTCTTAGAAATTTAGTGTGAGCATCAGGTTTAATAACTGTATTATTAGAGGAAGAGATAGAGAAGGAGGATTTGTGGTGGGAAAGTGAGCGGGGGAGGAATAGTAAGAGTTTGGTCTTTTAAGGGTTGAGGATGAGTAGGTTATCAGTTAGCCACTGTTCAGTAAATAAAAAGGCTTGTTGAGAAAGAGTATGAAGCTCAGAGATGTTATCAGAAATGGAGATGAGGGTAGAATTGTCAGCATATTGTATGAGGGAGGATAGTTTACAAGATGTGTGGAGGTCGTTGGTGAAGATATTGAACAGGAGGGGTCCCAGGATGTAGCCCTGGGGATCCCCTGTTGGGACAGGTAGGAATGGAGAAGAGGAAGAGAGCCATTCAAAGAAGACTTAATATGACAACCAGTAAGCTGAAAGCTGGGGGAAAATTACTTAATTTGATACCCTGACCACCTGAGTACTTTGCTTCAATAAAGCTCTTTGGCCTTGAAAAACATTACCAAAAGTAGGGAAAAAAGAAGCAGGCAGGTGAATCAAGTGATGTGAAATACCCAGTTACATGACAATGCTGAGTTAGAAGACTGCTCAATGTGAGTTCTTTGTCAGGTAAGTTACTATAGAGCATGTCTCATCATGTACTATACAATTCTAACAATGCATACTCAAAAATAGGGCATGCTTTTCAAGAACAAAGCCCAAGAGACAGCAAGGAATACAATAGTTACAGTATCAGAATCAAGAGACTAAAAAGTATAGAAAGACAAAATTACATGACTTAATTGAAAACATTATGTTTTTGAAATTCCTCAGCCAGAACTTGACGTGACAGAGCTTATAAAACTAGCAAACATACCTCTCAACCTATTAGCACAAAAAATCTGGACAAAGCCAAAAATAGTGGGGGAACAAAGCCCCAAAATTAGGGGCAGATTTTAAATAGCGCTCTCATAAATTTAGAAAGTTGTTGGAATAAAAGGTCTTATGTTACCATGCATTTTCTGAAGGAAATGAAGTCTGAAACTCAAATGCCTGTCATTATTTAGTGAATTCAACCCTCAATGATTTGCCACAAAAATAAAAAAAAACTCTTAAGGAAAGGAGGGAAGAAAGAAAGAACTCATTTGCTGAATCAGATCTTTAATATGATGGGCTTCTTCTGCATCTGCAGTCCATATGGTAAGTTTAAGAAAGCACAACAGCTGAGATGGTCGGTGGTACTGTGCAATCCTGGACAATTCAGTGGTGTGATGAAACCTAAAATCACAAATGAAGAGGCTTATTCCCTAGAAGGTCTGGTATTCCAGAACACCACCAACACTAGGTGGCAACTGAATGTGCCAAAAAAAAAAAACAAAAGAAAGACTATAAGGTGAAGGATCAGACGAGAAGGCAAAAAAAGTGGAAAATGCATAAATATTGTTGCAAGTATAGAAAACTCTTGGAACAGCCTCATGTTGATCACGATCAAACACAGGAATGGTTAAGGAGAGGTGAATTTAAACCAAAAGCTGAAAGGTTAATATTGGCGGCCCAAGGCAGTGTACTACGTATATGTTGGTTTACAATGTCTATTGAAGCTGTGGGAGAAACAGACTAATATTGGTTTTGTAAAACTGAACTGCAAACAGTCGCACCTCTTGTTGTTGGTTGTGACATACAAATTGCAGGAGGACTGTGTACTGAAAGGCATAATAATGCAGTAAGACTGTTGCATTAGGGATTGTACAAACAATATAATACTGAGGTAGCTGAAAAACGCTGGAAACATGAGTCACAAAGCATCATAGAAAATGAAGAAGTTTATATCACATGGGATCATCCATTACAAACAGTTCAAAAAAATAGATATGAGAAAAACAGATATAGCAGTCCATAAAAAGAAGACAAAATTAGCATTGATCACTGAAATTGCTACACCCAGTGATTACAGTATCTTGTGTACAGACAGACACAAAATTATAAAATACCAGGATATACAGGCAGAAATGAGAGCAATATGGAAGGATACCCAGCCAGTTCCAGTAGTAGTAGGAGCAATGGGTCTTATAAAAAAGAATTTACAGTCGTACTTGGATATGTTACTGAGACATGTAAATCCATATGAACTGCAGAAGGAGTCATTACTGGGCACATTGTGGGTGCAGTGAAGTGCACGTCCGACTAACATCAAAGATTGAAACAATAATAATTTCATGAACTTTAATCATACTCTGACTTAGGAATGGGGTCCATTCTCTTCAAGGTACTGGAAACCCAAAAGACTTGGAGAAATTTACAAAAAAAAGAGGGTAGTAATTGCTGCTCCTCTGTCTTGCCCTTGACTCATTAAGCTATATATTTAAAAGATTAGGTCATGGCTACAATTTGGTTCCCAGAAAACAACAAAATGTAAAGACTTCAAATCTACTTTTTTGTGGATGATTTAAAACTGTATAGTTCATCAGATGAGGAACTGAAAGCACAACTGCATATGCTCAAAACTTTTTCAAATGATATAAGAATGTTATTTGGTCTTGATAAATGTGCAAAAGCAACCTTTAACAGAAAGCATCAGCCTGGGACAGGAATGTGATATAAAAGAACTTGAACAAGAGTGAGTATATAAAGATTTGGGAACTGATGAAAGATCAACAATAAAACATGAACAAATGCGAAGAAAACTTAGTAAGGAACATTTTAGAAGGCAAAAATAAATACTGAAATTAGAGCTGATATCTAGGAACAATGTCCAAACTATAACTCAATTTGCTCTTCCTGTGCTAACTTATAGCTTTGGAGTGACTGACTGGCCCCAAAAGGTACTAGATCGGTCAGATAGGAAAACAAGAAGAATGCTTCATGCCTATCAAATGATTTATAAAAATCAGTGTATACCAAGCCGATAAATTCCCCGTTCTGAAGGAGGTATGGGCCTCCTCAAAATTATTTAAATGCATAGATGTGCAATCATAAGACTGCATACACATCTGGTGACCTCACAAGACCCAAACAAAGTGAAAGTTTTAAAACATGAGGAGAATATGTCTAAGATGACCTTTTTGCTTAGTTTAGCAAAAGTATATCACTGTAAAGTGGGAATGGAAATCAAACCAGGTGTAGATAAAAATCAGGCAGCAACTGAATGTGCCAAAAAACAAAAGAAAGAGTATAGGGTGAAGGATCAGATGAGAAGGCAAGAAATGTGCATAAATATAGTTGCAAGTACAGAAAACTCTTGGAACAACCTCACATTGATCGGGATCAAATGCAGGAATGGTTAATGAGAGGTGAATTTAAACCAAAAGATGAAAGGTTAATATTGGCGGCCCAAGATAGTAGACTAATACACATTGGCTTACAAAGTCCATTGAACATGTGGGAGAAACAGATAAATGTAGGTTTTGTAAAACAGAATTGGAAACGGTTGCACATCTTGTTGCTGGTTGTGATACACTAATGGGAGAATGACTGTATACTGAAAAGCATAATAATATGGCAAGATTGTTGCACTGGAACTGAGGGAGATGAAAAACACTGGAAACATGAGCCACAAAGCATTATAGAAAATGAAGTTTACATCACATGGGATCACCCATTATCAGCAGTTCAAAAAAAGATATGCGAGAAAATCAGATATAGTAGTCCATGAAAAGAAAACAAAAGTAACATTGATCTGTGAAATTCCTACACCCAGTGACTAAAGTGTCTTACATACAGAGAGACACAAAGTCATACAATACCAGGATTGCAGGCAGAAACTAAGGCAATGTGGGAAAAGGATACCCAGGCAGCTACAATCATAGTAGAAGCAATGGGTCTTATAAAAATAATTTGCAATTGTACTTAGATATGTTACTGATACCGGTGACTCCACATGAATTGTAGAAGGTGTCAATACTGGGCACATTATAGGTGCTGTGAAAAGCACTTCTGGCTAACAAAGACTGAAACAGTACTAATTCCATGAACTTTAATCATACTTTGACTTAGGAATGGGGTCCACTCCTGTCACGATATTTGAAACCCAAAAGACTTGCAGAAATTAAAGAGGGCAGTATGCCAACCTGGTTAATAACAAAAATGATACTCCTCCTTAAGAGGGAACCTGCAAGATATCCTAAAAACTATACATCAATAACTTGCCTTCCAACGATGTATAAACTATACATTGCCGACAAAGTATACAGTCATTTAGAAGAAAACTCAATTATGCCAATAGAACAAAAGGGTAACAAATCAAAGTCATACAGAACAAAGGATCATTTGTTGTTAAAGTTATAATGGCAAATTATAAAAAGGGAAAGAATCTAAGTATGGCATGGATAGACTACAAAAAAGCATATGGCAGCATACCACATACATGGATAAAAGAGTGCTTGCAAACATATAAGATACACCCTACATTGATTAGTTATATTACAATGACCATTAAACAGTAACAAACTACTTTGCAGCTAAGCATGATAACAGACAAATTATTATCCCAGAGATAAAAATTCAAAGGGGATATTCCAGGGTGACTCTGTCACCGCTGCTCTTCTGACTTGTCCGTAACCCATTAAGCTGCTGACTTAACAGATTAGGTCATGGCTACAATTTGACTCCCAGAAAACAACAAAGTGTAAAGACTTCTCATCTTCATTTTTTGGATGATATAAACTTGTACAGTTTATCAGATGAGGAACTGAAAGTACAACTGCAAGTAGTCAAATCTTTCTCAGATGATATAAGGATGTCACTTGGTCTTGATAAATGTGCAAAAGTAGCTTTTGAAGCAGGAAAACTGCAGCACCATGAAAATATCAGTCTGGGACAGGAATGTGATATAAAAGAACTTGAGCAAGAGAGAGTGTATGAATATCTGGGAATTGATGATGGATTGAGAATAAAACATGAACAAATGCAAATAAAATTTAGTAAGGAATATTTTATAAGACTAAAATTAATACCGAAAACAACTTTGACATCTAGAAACAAAGTCCAAGGTATACACCAATTTGTTCTTCCTGTTCTAACTTACAGTTTTAGGGTTACTGACTGGCTCCAAAAGGTACTGGACCAGTTGGACAGGAAAAAAGAAAAAGGCTTCATGTTTATCAAATGATTTATAAAAATCAGTGTATATCAAAATTATATATTCCCTGTTCTGAAGGACGTATGGTCCAAACATATAAAAAACAAAAGAAAGAATATAAGGTGAAGGATCAGATGAGAAGGCAAGAAATGTGGAAAATGCATAAATATAGTTGCAAGTACAGAAAACTCCTGGAACAACCTTGTCTCAATCAGGATTTAATACAGGAATGGTTCAGGAGAGGTGAATTTAAGCCAAAAGATGAAAGCTTAATACTTTTGGCCCAAGACAGAAGACTACGCACACATTGGTTTACAAAGTCCATTGAACACATCTAGGAAACAGACAAATGCAGGTTTTGTAAAATAGAACTGAAAGCAGTCGCACATCTTGCTGCTGGGTGTGAGAAACTAATGGCAGAAGGCCTGTATACTGAAAGGCATAATAATGTGGCAAGAGTGCTGCATTGGGGATTGTGCAAACATTATAACACTGAAGTAGCGGAGAAGCACTGGAAACATGAGCCACAACACATTACAGAAAATTATGAAGTTTATATCATGTGCTCACCCATTACCAACAGTTCAAAAAGAGATGACAAAAAAACAGATATAGTAGTTCAGGGAAAGAAGACAGAAGTAGCATTGATCATTGAAATTGTTACACCCAGTGATTACAGTGTCTTACTTACAGAGAGACACAAAGCCATAAAATACCAGGATTTGCAGGCAGAAACAAGGGCAATGTGAAGAAGGATACCAAGTCAGTTCCAATAGTAGTAGGAGCAATGGGTCTCATAAAAAAGAATTTACAGTTTTATTTAGATATGTTAGTAATACATGTAACTCTGAATCGCAGGAGTCATCAATTCTGGGCACACTATGGGTGTTGTGAAGAGCACTTTTGGCCAACATCAAAGATTAAAACAATACTAATTACGTGAACTTTAATCATACTTTGACTTAGGAATGGGGTCCATTCCCAAAATTCATAAAGAAATTAAAAAAAAAAAACAAGGGCAGTACTGCACTTACATCTTGGAACTTCCAGGTAAAATATTTTGCATTTGTTGCCTCACAGCACTTGGCTTCTTTGGTCATTTCCTGGCTCAGGTGCCTTCTATGAAGAGAAGACATGTTCTGCTTATGTCTGCATGGACTTCCTTCTGGGCCTCTAGCTTCCTCTACATCCCAAAGACACAAAGGGAGATAAATCAGCAATACTACAAACTACCCCTAGGATTGTGTGCGTGTGTCCTGTGAGGACTTGGTACTCAATCCATGAATGACTTCCTGCCTTATGTTCGTCTTTGCTTGCATGAGTTCTCATGACCCTGAAATAAATACAGTATAGACAGTAAAAGTGACATTTCAATGGGATACTTATCTTTCTGATGACTTCTCTCTGGTGCGGATCGACCAATGCACCAAAACTCTGTTTTGGGCTCTAACAACAAGAAAAGACTGATTACATGACATAGGCTGGCTCCCTATATACCCCAAGCATATTGATGTCAGTTAAGGTATCCACCAGCCTAGGGAGGAGGAAAATTTTTCTCTAATAGGCCAGCCAAGGGCTTTCACGGCAGGAAATCCCACAAGTCAGGACTACATCAGTGAAACCTGAAGTGTGTGTGTGTGTGTGTGTGTGTGTGTGTGTGTGTGTGTGTGTGTGTGTGTGTGTGTGTGTGTGTGTGTGTGTGTGTGTGTGTGTGAGTGTGTGTGTGAGTGTGAGTGTGTGAATGTGTGAATGTGTGAGTCTGTGTGTGTGTGTGTGTGTGTGTGTGTGTGTGTGTGTGTGTGTGTGTGTGTGTGTGTGTGTGTGTGTGTGTGTCTTATGTTCTTGCTTGCTTGGGCAAGTTGTCTTCTCATGAGCCTGAACTGAATACAGTGTAGACAGTAAAAGTGCCATTACTGACTCATGCAAAGCTGGACATCTCTCTCTCAGGAATGCTGTCAGTTTATTTAACTGACCAAACTCATTTCTGGAAGCTGAAATTAAACCATTATTCCAATGGCTCTCATACTCATTAGGAAATGTTCCCTTGAGCAAAGTGTGCGTGTGTGTGTGTGTGTGTGTGTGTGGGGGGGGGGGGGTAGCAGAAAGGTGCAAACAGGCATGCGTATTGATGTGGCTGTGGAATCAAACCATCAGATTTAATACATTCATTAATAAGTCCATTCCACTGTGTTAATACTACAAACATCCTGACGTGGAGACCCATTGGATATATGCAAATGATCCATTAAAAACATACCACTGTTTTGGCTATGTGGCTTCTAAACGCCCATGTATATATATATATATGTATCAAAAGAACCAGATAATTACGAGTATACCATGAATGCCTGGGGTTAAATAAGACGAGAATTCAACGACAGACTTGAAAAACTGATTTATTAATAATAAATAAATAAAATGGTTTAGCGCTTTCATCTAAAATCATAGACTTCATCAGAATTACAATATACGGTGACCTGACAGTTTAAATACTCAACTCATCCAATCACTACAGTGTTACATAAATGAATAATTAATTCCTGATTAATTTATATGACACCATATCCTGCATGTATACAGGTAAATAAATGAGTAAACAAATAATTATAACTCACATAACAATATGTAATAATAAATAAAATAAAAATAAAAGTGTTTTGGTAAAAAGGAACCATTCTGTAATACAATTAATGGACTTTTAAATTCCTCAAACTCTAGCTTGTAACACCGGTTTGATGGAAATATAATTAATTAATTCCCTGTGGTATAGTAGCATTTAAAGGCATCTGCCATCTCACTTCTTTTTCACCTAGCAGTACTTTCAAATTGCCTCCTCTATTGGACTGATTCAAAACTTCTAATAAGGTTAATTTGAAAGTGGAACATCCCATACTGTCCCTGATATGCCTATATAAAGCATTATTAGTGTCCTCTCTCCTGATGGCATAGAGATGATCATAAATCCTGTCTTTAAGATGCCTCCCAGTTTGACCCACATAAAAACTGGGGCATCGTGTACACTTAGCAAAATAGATGACATTTTTAGTTTGACAGTTCCCTTTCCAGAAATAAATACAGGTGTGATTTTTATTACCAACCACTAGAGACATATCTTCCAAAATTGCATGCCACTGATTACAATGTCCACATTTCTTGTGCCACCCTTAACAATGTAAATATGCAATCTAATACCTTGAAATTTCTTTTTCAAATTGTTCCCTATTCTATGTGTGAATTTTGGCTCACCCCCCACTAAAGAAAAAGCTTCCTCATCACACCTGAGAATGTTCCAATTATTCCTGATAATCTTTTTGACTTGTCCTGTATGGTCATTATATGGCAGAATACATGCCCTATTATACTCATTGACCACTGTAGTTGCCACTGGGGGATTATCACTTCTGATATCTACCCCTAACAGGGGCTTACTTTTTTTGTCCCACTCACTGCTAACATACGTTATAGCATCATCCACTACTATAGGTTGGTAGCCCCTTTCAGTGAACATAGTACCTATGTATTCTAGTTCATGTATCATGTCCTGATATTCTAAGGTCATGCGTGCCGTTCGTATACATTGTCCTTTGATGATGTTTTTCTTAAGCCTAAGGGGATGACAGCTACTGTACTCCAAATAAGAGTTACTAAACGTATCCTTCCTATAAATTCGGGATTTAAACCCACTGGTGGTCAGGGAAATATGTGTGTCCAAATATGAAATACCATCCCTACCAACATGATATGTAAATTTAAGGAAGGATGTATTGAGGTATTCTATGAAGGTCTCAATTTCTTTAATGTTTCCATCCCACAAAATGAAAACATCATCTAGGTATCAGACATAACATCTAATGTTATGGTGATACCTGTTGTTGAAAAATAACCTAATTTTCCCAAAGTGGAGCACTGGCTGCTCCCATAGCTACTCCCTTACTTTGCCTATAAATGAAATTATAGTCTAATACTATACTCATGAATTCACTAATGAGGGAGATTTTTTCCCACTCAAGGTCACTATATCTTCTTATGCTGCTGACAAATCTCTCCATCCCTTCATCTCGAGGGATGCATGAAAATAAGTCAACTACATCTATAGTGACCAAGATCAGATTGGGTTTCCATAAGGCAGGAGTCAGTCTACCTAGAAAATCCCAAGAGTCTCTGACTATGTGATCCACGTTCCCATAAATGGATTTCAACCAACAATCTACTACTTTCCCAAAAGGAAAGGTCTTAGACTTATTCCCCAAAATAATACGTCAAAATGGGGGATGGAACATGTCTTTATGGATCTTGGGAATTCCTACCATGGTAGCTAAAATGGGATATTCCACTTTAAGAAATCTGTATAGTTCACCATCAATTTTATCCTCTACAAAGTATTCTTCCAAAAGGGCATCAATACGTTGGTACACTATGTTCACTTCATTAATTTAAGGCACCTCATATTTGTCAGAATCCTGTATAATAAGTTGCATCTCATTCAGATAATCATTAGTCTCAAACAAAACAACTCCTCCTCCCTTGTCTGGCTGCATAATTCTGATGTTAGGATTATCCTTACTTAAGTTGTGGTGTATTGCTAGATGCCTACTGTTCTCCAAATATCTGTAAAATTGATCCACAACTACTTTCTCAAAACTAGCCAGAGTTGGATATAAGGGAGGGGTAAACACACTTTTCCTATGAAGGGGTGTATGAGACAGAGGCTCCTTAACCCCATGAAAATGCACAAATAGATTTAACTTCCTTAAAAATATTTTAAATTCAATTATGTTATCCACTATGTTAAAACTAGTGTTGGGTACAAATTTTATACCCTTACTGAATAATGCAAAATGTACATTGGTTAACTGTAAGGGAGTGTAGTTGTAAATGTAGAAATTCCCCTGACCATATTTAACATCATTATACTTAAAGATACTGTCATTGTTTGAACCATCTACCAGCTCCCCCTGTTCCCTCTGTGTGTGGGTGGTTGATGTGTCCATCAGATGTCCCCCCAATAAGCTTCTTTCCCTAAAAAAGACCTAAATTCATCCTGCCGATACCTAGGCTACCTGACTGGTGCGACAGGGTTTCTAGCTGTATCATTCTGAATCCTTTTCATCTTATTTTTCTTGTTCCAAGTATAAGCATTCCCCTCTTTGTACTGTAACAAATCCCTCTTTAATTTGTCACATTTTCTCATAAATGTGTTATGAACATTGGTATCTGCAAACTTAAATTGCTTTTCATATAGCATGTTCCACTGGTCAAATAACAAATCACGCATAATACGGGTATTTAAACTATCAACCTCCTTTAACAGTTTGGAAAGTTTACTATCATTGCACTTCATAATAAATTTCATAAAACTTATACCAAAACCATCACATAATGCCGTACATTCTTTTAACATATCATCACATAAATCAATACCCATAGGCCTCTAGAAGAAACGAAGTCCCATAGGAACAATTTTTAGTTCAATACACCGACTCAAATAAGAATTTTCCAATTGTATGTTTTTAATAATATTCAACTGTTTCCCAAAATTGAATATCATGTCCTTTAAAGTTCCACCTTGATCCTGAGGGGAAACTTCCTTATCCAAGAGTATGGATTCAGTAAACTGAAAGTTATTGATGTTAAAACAGCCCTCCAAATCTTTAATATTCTCCTGCATACAGTCCGCTACCTTGCTAGAATGCATTGAATTAGCATTAGGAACAGTACCTTGCTGGATGGTATTAGCAACAACAGAATAAGTTCTCTTGGGAACAAATCTTTTCGGTTTGGCACCAGATATAAGAATCTCGTCCTCTGTACTGTTGCCTCGCCCAACAGAAACTGCTTGGATGGTCTCCTGCCGTTGTTCTTGGCCCGCAACTGCACCATAAGAGGATCCGGGATTAGGACAATCAATGATGGGACTGGAGTTGGCGCCAAGCCTACACATATATGTACGTGTGTGTGTCTGTAACATGTGAACACAATACCTTATATACTTATTTCCCTTCCTTTTTTTTTAAATGATTTTTCTTTCCCCACTTGACCACCAATGGCCCTTAATCTAATCCCTGCACCTTCTTTCTACCCACAAGGGTACCCCTACAGTTCCTTGTCTATCAATCCCAGTTAAAACCCCTGGCTTTACAGGCCTCACCAGTTCCTCATAAAGTCAGCCTTGCAACATAATCATGACAGTTGCAGAGAGTCAATGGAAACTAGCAGACTGGCAACGAGGGCCATTGCAAAGTGGTTGATACCCAGTAACATTATCCCCTACAGAAGCATCATGTGTAAAAATGTAAGATGTCATGTCACCCTATTTCTTATATTTCTGGATTGTGAGACTCCTGGTCTCCCCTAGAGATTGCACAGTTAGTGAGACTTTTCTCTATACTTCCCCTGGGGTAGTTGAATAAGCCACTGGCTGCATCATACTACCCCTTCTGGTTGACCCAATAACGGCCACAGTCCATTCCCAAACCTGGGTCATGGGTTGACAGATGTGTTGTCTCTGTGTCATCAGGCCAATAAGAATTGCACATTTCTGCATGGAACTTGTTACCTTGAGTAGATATAAGCTACAAATATAACGTATAATCCAAAAGGTAAAAAGGACATACAGCCAAACCATTTGTAAAAACTACCAGAATGAACCAGCAAAGCTAGAGTCTTCACTGTGTAATAGCTCCATTTCTTCATTTATCTGGTTAGGCTTGCTTAATTAACTTACATTACTTTTGTGACTACTACACAATAAGATGAGCTTAGAATGACAGGATCTCACCAGTGGTCTCCATAATTCCTAATGACAATTTCCTGTCAATTTGCTGCTTTATCTTTTACATTATTTCCAGAGTTTCATCAGTATGTTCAGTTAATTTGCTTGAGTCATGTTAAGGCAGAGAAGGCTCTTTGATCCAGTTTACTTGCAAAGTTACCAGAACAAATAAAGAAAAAAAATTGAATACTGAATATTTTATTTACTTCCAGAATGTAAATAAGTAATCATATATAGTTGTGTTTCATGGGCACTGTTTTTTTCTAAAATTGCTACACTTTGCTGTAGCATAGACTAAATTCAGACCTGCTGAATCTAGTTCTGTTCGTATAACTTCAGCAATAAACCAGACCATCTTTTGTTGGAGAGGGTTCCCTTGCACCCTAGTGGCAGAAGAGTGCAGTTAGAACTCATCTGATTGAAAGTTGTTGGAACAGAGCTCAGTTTTGAGCTTTTTTGTTGGTTAATTTGTTTAAATCAGTTTGCTCTCATTTGCTACATAAGCACTGTGTTTGTGCGAATCTGAGCTTGTTTTAGCAAAGCTTCACAGAGTTTGCTGACCAGCTACTGGTCTGCTGTACTTATCTGACCAATCCAAGGGATCTGCTGATCTCTGCAAAACTTAAGTAGAATTTTTCACTGTATATTGCACTTTTGAACTGCATTTTTAACATATCACTGTGTATTTCAACTCTTTTTTCTGAAAATTGTTGCACTTTGTTGTAGCATACGCTAGATTCAGACCTGCTGAATATAATAGTTCTATATGTATAACTTGAGCAATAAACTAGGCCATCTTCTGTTGGAGAGGGTTCCCCTGCACCCTAGTGGCAGGAGTGTGCAGTTAGAAAAAGAAGTTATACACCTACCATAATGTTCCATGTGAGTTGTCCATCTCACCATTCGTTCTTTACTGATGGGTTTGGAAATGATCCTCGGTTCCAACTTGGCCGTTTTTACAAGCTCAAGGTCTTCAAGTAGCTCGTGGCTTATCCCCTATCCCATGATGCTCCAGTGCCTTCCCCAGATCTCATTTGCCTGTGTGCTAACACTTTTATAGAATTCTCTGCTGTTTATAAGACCTGAATAGGGTAAAAGCCAAGGAGGCGCCAATCAGAAAAAAACTCTTGATCCACTAGAAGCCACAGGCTGGGGGTTGGAGGATGGGACGTAAGAATGAATGGTGAGATGGACAACTCACATAGAACGTTATGGTAGGTACATAACTTCTAAATGTGAAGTTGTCCTATCTCGCCTTCATTCTTTACTGATGGGACAGAGTCCCTAGCACCATTTTTCCTGGGTGGCTCATGGGAGTATATTTGTCAGCACAGTGGACCCAAAGAAGATCCTGTCCCTGGAAGCCAAATCTACTTTGTAATGAGTGATAAAGGTATGAGGCCTTGCCCAAGTTGCTGCCGCACAAATGGTATCTACTGGCAACCTGGCACGAAGTGCCGAAGAAGTGGAAACAGCCTAGTAGAATGATTTGGTTCCCCCTTGTTTGTTTATGTACCATACAAGTGATATATTGTCTGTCTGGATTGCAATTTTTCCTAAAGGTAGAGAGTCATGGAATGCTTGCAACGCTAGAATCATCGCTCTCATCTCTAGGACATTGATATGCAAGTGGCCTCGTGATCTTTCCACGTGTCTTGGGCTGTTCTTCCCTGATAATGCCCCCCACCATGCAGAAGCGTCCGTGGTCACCGTGGCTAGTGGGGCTGGAAGAATAAAAGGTCGGCCTATTGTCACTTGGTCTGAGTGAAGCCACCAACGTAGGTCTTCTTTGCACAATTGTGTCAGTATTATTTGGTGAGTCATTGGAAGTTTCTGCATGGACCACTGAGTGAAAAGAAGCCATTGTAGAATTCTCATGTTCATATGAGCAAGAATTACACTGATCGTTGCAGCCATTGTGCCCTGTACTTTCAAAACTTCCCTTGCTTGAACTTTTGTTTTGAACAGGAGATCCAACACTTGCATTCGAAGAGACAGTATCCTTTCTACTAGAAGCTTTACAGTCATTGTAGTTGTGTTCAATTCTGCACCTATAAAAATGATACATTGAGATGTGTGTCTTTTTCTTGTATTAGTAGCTGCTTGGTGGTGGCGGTTAGGAGCCAGTCATCTAGGTACGGAAACACTCGGAATCCTGAACGTCTCAGGTGAGCTGTGAATACTGCCATGCATTTGGTGAACACTCTGGGAGCTGTAGTGAGGCCAAAGAGCAGAGCTCAAAATTGAAAATGACTGGCTTCCAGCCAAAAGCATAGATGACTCCTGGATGACCTGTTCATTTTTATGTGGTAGTACGCATCCTGGAGGTCTACAGAGCAAATCCAAATGTCTTTTCCCAGAAAGGGAAGTATCGACTGCAGTGTGACTATCCAGAACTTTGTCTTTCTTATTGACTTGTTCAGTCTGCTGAGATCTAATATTGGTCTACAGTCCCGTTTTCTTTGGAACCAAAAAGAACCTTGAGTAAGTTCCGGATCCTACCTGTTCTGCAGGGACTGATTGGATGACTCTTTTTTTCTAGCAACTTCTGTACTTCTATGATTGCTTGATCCCTGTGATTGGGTTGAACGTCTGGGATCCTTTTGCTTTGTGGAGGTGGCATTGAAAAGGGTACGGAGTAACCTCTGAATATGATGCTTTGTACCCAGTTGTGTTTTGTTATTTTTAGCCAGGTGTCTGGTTCATAGGTTCATAGGTTAGTACTAAGTTAACTGCCCTTGCGAGCCATTTTTAAGCCTAGCCAATTATCCCGTGTGAGACTCAAACGCTGCACCTTGTGTTTGTAAGGCAAACACATTAACCATTAGGCCACCCACCCAACCCCTTTCTCTTAGGTTCATAGGTTAGTCTGGGTACAAAGATAAGTGTCGCCCGACTGCCACCAGAGTGGGACAGGCGGGCCTGCTTTCATGAGCACTAGAAGGGCTTACCGAAAAAGGATTCCCGGTCGCCCTGGTTCTGCGGACCCCCTCTGCTGCGTAGCTGGCATCTTCTATTATTACCTCCTCCTCTGCCCCTGGAAGAAGTTTACCACGTGTGTTTTGAAAAGCTCTCTGGGATTTCCAAAACCACATCTTTCCCCCCTTTTGACCCTTGGGATAGGGTCTAGAAGGAGTGGAAAAACGGACTCCGATGGCAGAGATAGTTTTTCCTTCCTGTTCACACCTGGTTAGTGTCTCTTTTACCTTAGGCCCGAAAAGAGATGAGCCATCGAAAGGGGTGTTAATAAAGGATGACCTGAAGCGTTCCATGAAATTACACAAGCACATCCAGGAATGTCTCCTAAGGGCAATTCCTGAACCCGCTGACCTACTCACTCCATCGGCTGCATAAGAAACTAGCCTCATGGATGAGTTCACTATGGAATTAAGGGTGAAGAGCTGGGATGATACCTTTTCTTCTATCCCCTCAGCTACTGAACCCTGGAGAGTGTCTCCAAGCTCTTTAAGGAGATCTCTCTGTAGTCTAGTGAAGTGGGTTAGGTAACCCAGGGACCTGAGAGTAAAGGTTGCTTAAGAGAACATGCGCTTTCCATATCGGTCCATCGTGTGCGAGTCTTTGTTGGGAGGATGAACAGAAGTGGACGTTTCCGATAACTCATTTTTAGTGGCTGCTGCCGCCACCACCATAGCATCTACAGGAACACCTTTTGTGAAAAAAAGTTTTATCCTCAGGGGAAGTTATGAACTTACTTGGCCTCCTAGGGACAGGCTCCACTGTGTCTGGAGACTCCCACACCTTCCGACAAACTAGTTCCATAAGTTCATCGAAAGGCGGAAACACCCAAGTGGTGGAAGGTCGTGACCTGAAAGCCTTCAGGTACACAGACTCCTCATCAGAGGGGGTAATGGACTTCCAGCCATCTCTCTGTTTAAGGATCTCTAGAATGTCAGCAAAGGAGACATCCTCAGAGGGCGACCGTAGGGACTCTTCTGAATAATCGACATCTGTGTCTGACGTGACTGACTCCTGTAGGGAGTCCAAATGCTTCTTCTTGCATGCTCTCTTTCAGGGGACCTCTTCGGAAGGGTATTCCAGAGAGGTTCTGGAAGAGCAGGGTTTGCCCACTGGGGCATCCTGAGGCTCTGGGTCTCTACGCCTGTGCAGAATCGGTTGCATGGAGATGGACACCGGTGCCCCACTGGGTGGAATGGTTGGACCCAAATGTGGTCTCCTCAGAGCCTTGAAAGAACCCTGCGCAAAATCCAAAGAAACCTCTGGCTGCGAAGAACCTAGAGGTCCCCCCGTCACCACAGGGGTAGGCTCCAAAACAGAGGTTAGAGACGAGCTCAAGCAAATGGAGGTCCCAAGAAGCAAGATCGGATCTGACAAAAACTCGGCCCGACTCTTCCTCCCCAGACCTGATCAGCGAGTATTGGCTTCTAGACCCCTCGGATGGCGCCGAGGTAGTCAGAGCAATTGGAACCGAAGATCCTGGTGCAAGTCTTGGTTCCGACAGTTCCACCACAACTGGTTCCATGCATTCCAGCTCCAAAACCGCTGCTCGGGTCAGAGGAGGAATCAAAGTAGAAGGGACAGGTGCAGTTGGTTCCAAGGCCCTCTGGGTCGGTTCCGACAAAAGTCTGGCCAGCGCCAGTGTCCTCAACAGTCTTTGTACCACATGATCCACTTCAAAATCAGAAAGGCTTCTGGAGGATCTAGATGAGGGAGCTTGGAGATGCTGTAACTTGCAATTATGGATACCTTAGTGTAGAAGATACTGGTTCCAATACAGGGGACCGGCTCCTTACTTGTAAAACCAATGGCTCCAATACCAGTGGAGCCAAGGTAGATGGTTCCTCAGAACCAATAGGTTTAGAAACTGTTGGAGACATTCTAGCTGCCTATTTCAATGGCTCTGACCTTTCAGAAGAAGATGAACTCTTGGAAGATTTTGTCTTGTCTGATGCAGGTGACTTACATTTTTCATGTGGACTTTGACCCTATTCTAGGGCTTCTTTTATCAATTCTTTTAATATCAATTTTTTTCTCTCCTGGAGTACCCTTGAGCTAAAGGAGTGGCATATGGCACAATTCTCCTGTAAATGAACAGCCCCCAGGCAGTATACACATTCTGTACGCCCATTAGTAATTGACATCTTCTGGCCACAGTTTGGGCACTTTTTAAAACCCGAAGGCTTCAACTCTTTTCTTTGCTTAGACATTCTACCAGTTTACAGTACAGTAACAACACTATTATCTAGCAATACAATCCCTGCAGCTCTCTAACTTAAACAATCTGGGTATAGTTATCTAAAGTTTGAAGAAATAAGCGCCAAAGAAGAAAACACACCACAAGCAGAACTTTGGACCTATATGTCTAAATACTAACAAAGTTTTTTTTTTTTTTTTTTAACTATCACAAATCACGCAGAAGAAGAAAGGGGCCCTCTAATTTAAACGGGCTAACTACCTAAAAGGGAAAATAGTAGGGATTCACACCCAACAATTGCACACTGCTGAAAGACAGCACTCTAGTAAAATACAAGGCTAACAAAACTAAAGGAATAGCCCTCTAACTAAAACGGGCTCAAACCCTAAACAACACACACCACACAAGCCTAAAATGCAGGCTGATAACAGGAAGAAACCTTATCAGCTACCTAAAAAATGTTTAAACTACTCTATTGATAACCACGAAACATGTATATATGTAAAGTATAAAGCACACTCTTATCAACAAAAGGGATAGGGAAATTGAAGCTAAACTCACTTGGCCAAACAGTAATAGCAAACACTATATTTCTAAGGGAAAAAGCATTTAAAAGACACTTAGAGAAAAGGAAAATTACTGACTACTAAAACAGTATAAGATATGTCAAAAATTTAAGTTGTATTTAAGTTATAAATGAAAAAAAAAACAATTTGACTTAGCCAGAGCTAGAATCAGACACTCGATCCGTTTCAGTGGCAAACGACATCTGGGGAAGGCACTACAGCATTATGGGATATGGAATAAGCCATGAGCTAGTTAAAGACATCGAGCTTGTAAAAACGTCTAGAACCCATCAGTAAAGAATGAAGGCGAGATAGGACAACTTCACATCTAATTTGATTGAAGGTTGCTGGAACAGGGCTCAGTTTTGAGTTTTTTTATTGGTTAATTTGTTTAAATCAGTTTGTCTCATTTCCTACATAAGCACCATGTTTGTGTGGGTTTGCACTTGTTTGAGAACTACACACTGCCGATCAGTGATGGGCACTGTTGGTGGTTATTGATGCAAACACTTCTGCCTGCAAATTTTCCCTTAGTTCTCTGCGAGTGCTCCATCTGTGAGTTCTCGCGACTGTCCCTCACTGACAGGTGACACATTCAGCAAAGCTCCTGAGGTACCAACACAGATCCTACCCACTAGCCCTTCATATTTTTTGTCCATGTATCCTGTCCTCTACTTTATTTGGTCCTTCCTGTCCTCTCCCTGTTTATGACCACATCAACTTACCTAGTATTATGGATGGACAATTTCCCACAGTTTCTCCAGCCAGCCTGGTTGACAAGGGCATCCTGATGCAATGTAGCAATTGCCTCATGTACACCGAAAGCCCACATCTTCCACTCCATACAAATTCATTATGTGAGAGACACATCTATATGCACTCTCTCGAGGCACTCCTAAAAATGGAGAACATCGATATCTGTGCAGTAACTGAGACCTAGTTCAAGGCTCCAGAGAGCACCCCTGCAATACCAGGCTACAACTCTTACTACACTTTTCAGCCACCAAACCAAGACCAAAACACTAAAGGTGGAGTGTCCATATTCACCAAGGATATTCACAACACCAGGCTAGTTTGCCCAACACAAAGCGTCTGAAATTCTCCAGGTGCAACTAACACTAGGTAAGACTGCAATCCAAACTGTAGCTTGCTACAGATCCCCCACCATGGCCCAAGATTCTCACTACACCTTTCTAAACATACTGGAAAATATTAAGATGCAACCAAACACCCTAATACTGGGTGATTTCAACTACCCTGCCATTAACTGGGAAAACTACTTGTGTACCAACACCTTTGCCCAACAGTTCATGGAATTCATAAATTCCAGTGCCCTGGATCAAGTAATTCATAGTCCCACCAGGGGCTCCAATATCCTAGACCTGGTCATTACCAACATGGGAAATCGATGCTCCACACCTATGGTCACCCCCTCGTTGGTCAGGTTTGACCATAAGCTAATCAACCTTGACATCCACATCCCATCCCCACCCCACCCCCAGTAAGGAAACCTCTGTAAAAAACTTCTCCAAAGCCAACTTCATGCTACTCAAGTCAGAAGTGACAACCTTCATGACACCCATGCAGACAGGAACTGAAAGTTCGACTGCTAAGTCCTACACTAAGGCACTGTACGAGCACATCCACTCGAGCATGAATCATGCCATCCCCAATGGAACCAAGACGTTCTCCTCCAAAAAAAGGAAGCCAATCTGATGGTCCCTTGCCATAAACAAACTTTACAACAAAAGGAAGAAACTGTTGCAGAAAAGAGGAAAATCCCAGGATGCAAAAAACTCCCTTACCAGCCTCAGTAAGAAGCTGAGATCCCTCATAAAATCCTCCAAAGTTAGTTACGAAAATAAAATTGCCAAAAATTCCAAAGACAACCACAAGGCATTCTATAGCTATGTCAAGAATCTAAATGGCAATGCTCAGATCTGCTCTGAGCTACAACAGAATGGCATTAAATATACAGATCCCAAGGATATTGCCAATCTTGGCAGATTGATTCAGAGCAAACTTCACCCCCCTCTCACCCCCTAAAGGGCCCATCTCAATACCAAAAGACTGCCAAATTCCGGTAATAATGGCCACACAGGTAAATATGCACTCTCCAAAGCTAAGAATACAGCTTCCATGGGACCAGACGACATCCCAGGCTGTGTACTACATGAACTACAAAATGAACTGGCACCTCACCTAAGTGTCATGTTTAATCATAGCCTCACCTCAGGCTTCGTGCCCGAGTGGTGCACAACTACAGTTATCTCACTCCACAAGGGGGGATCCACCTTGGATCCCGGGAACTACCGCACCATTAGTCTGATGAGCCTGATCTGTGAGACCATGGAATGTATTATCATGGAACTTATAAACAGATACTGGCAACCTCCAAACACTGGACCCCATGCAGTTTGGGTTCGTGAAGGGCCGATCTTATCTCCTGAACCTGAATGACTTCTTTGAATCAGTCTCCAGAGCTGTGAACAACGGTAAGGCGGTCCACACAGCCTATCTAGACCTCACCAAGGCCTTCAAAACCATCCCCCACTCTGGAATCACAGATAAACTTACTAAGCAGGGAATTAATCCCTATGTCACTAAATGGGTTGCCAACTGGCTTACTGACAGAACCCACACTGTAAAAGTAGCCAACTCCAAATCCAGCTCCAGACAACTAGCTGACTCCAAATCCAGTTACAGACAAGTGGAGTACCTCAGGGTCCTGGGACCTCTCTTGTTTGGCATCTACTTCACTGAAGTACAGGCCAACACTAAGGGACTCTGGCTAACAACGTCCGCAGATGACTGCAAACTGGGAGCCATTATTGAATCCCCAAATGATGTGGATATTCTACAAAAGGGCCTTACAGAAACAGATGCTTGGTGTCAGATCAATGGGCTCAAGATCAATGCCAAGAAATGCATAGTTATCCCCTTTGGGAAAAAAACATATACCTGTGAATTACCACATAGGTGGCAGTACACTAAACACCGAAAGTGTGATAACAGACTTAGGGACACAGGTGGACAGAGGTCTCACCTTTGATAACCACATCACCACAACAGTCAGGAAATCCTTCTGTGTGGCACACTTCACGACTAAGGGCTTTTCATCCAGAAAAAAGAAGGTCATTGTTCCACTGTACTCATCCCTCATTAGACCCATTATAGAATACAACGTCCCATTTGGTATGTAACTCTCAAGACATCTGCAACAACTGGAAAGGCTGCAGAAATACCTCACTAAAAGAATCATAGGCCTAAAGCAGATGCCTTATGCTGTCCGTCTTAAAAAACTCCACCTATACTCTGTCACATATCGTCTACTCAGAGGCGACCTCTGCTTAACATACAAGGCCATGTCAAAACCAGAAATGTTGGACATGCTACACTTAAAGAAATTCCAATCCCTCAGAGACACATGCTCCAGGGATCTAAATCTTGTCATTACAATGAACAAAACATGCTGGAGGGATAGGTTCCTGACCCAGAGACTCCCCACACTCTGGAATAGACTGCCCATACATGTCAAGCAGAGTGCCTCTTTGTCCCTCTTCAAAAGGAACGTTGATGATTGGATGGGAGATAGGAAATTCACCCCGTGGATCACGTCAGTCGCCCTGCTAGACAGGGGTCCAGGGAAGTAAATACTGTGGGAAGAAATAGCCAGGCAATTGTTATGGCTAGGCTTGTATAGGCCCTAGGGCCAATAGCCTAGTACCAACCTATGAACCTATATCAATAACATAGAATCTAGGCTCTCTCGCTCACAAGTCAGTTCCATCTGATACTAAGCAGGTTGTCAGCATGCACACCTCACCTCCTGCACCTACCAAACCAACAACACATAAACCTACATATGTGGCGGTCCTTACCAGAAGCTTACCTAAATATCAGATACCTCCCAAACAGAAACACAAGCACAATTCACATAATACATCCTTAGCAGATCATAGTACACATAATATATCACACACCAGTGTCTGATCAGTCAAGCCCCTAAGACATAACATGAAAACAAATATCTTAGTCAAAGGCCACTCAATTGAGAGACACACAGATATCTCTCTTACTAGTTTGGATAAGTTAAAAGTCACGGTCAGCTGTCTGTCAGGTACCAGGATCTACCACATTACACACGCACTAAAGTTTCTCAACAACAGGCACTGTTATGACTCTGTCATAGTCCACATTGGTGTGAATGACTTGAGACATACCTCACTGGACTATATGAAGAGAGACATGACTGAGCTCTCTGACTGTGCGTCTCAGGCAGGCATTTTAGCTTTGCTTAGGATGATACCTCAATACAAACAAAAAATAACGGACTTCAACTACCTTAGTTTCTGGTGTCATTCAAAGGGGATCCAGTATCTATCAGACTGGGATGATATAGTCGTCAGAACTCGATGCTTTGCCAGAGATGGTCTTCATCTGTCACCCCTGGGTTTTCGGTTACTGGCCAAGGCTATTGCCTCCCCCATAGTGCCTTTTTTTGGCAATGTTACAAGAACAAAATTCCTGAAGTAAAAATACCCACTAAAACAACCTCAAGGTTATGCTGCTAAACGCTTGGGGTCTAACAAGAAACTGCATCATTAGAAGTAGTCCTCACCTTGGAAGATGCTGACATTTGTTTTAGTCACTGAGACCTGGTTTAAGGCTGCGGAGAGCACCCCAGCTTTACCAGATTACATTTCCTTCTCCATGTTCAGACCACAAACTGTGTGAGAACTAAAGGAAGTGGTGTATCAATATTCATTACAGATAAATACACCTCTAGATTGGTTAAACAGCACGATTCCCTTGAATTACTTCAGGTGCAACTGACTGTAGGTAAGAACCTTCCTTCACGTCACTGCCTGCTATAGACCCCCCTCCATGAATCAGGACCTCCACTCAGCCTACTTGGATCTACTTGAGTCAATCAAGATGCAACCAAACACTCCCCTGTTTTGAGTGACTTTAATTACCCATCCATTAACTGGGTAAATTATACGTGTTCTAACTCACTTGCCTAAAGGTTCCTGGACTTCATTAACTCCAATACCCTGGACCGGCTCAAACATCCTGGATCTGGTGCTCACCAACATGGGGGATCTCTGCAACACCTCCAGTGTTTGAACATCCCTGATGAGATCTGACCACAAATCAATCTCGCTAGAAGTAACTATAACACAAGACCCCCCCCCACTTTGAAACAAGTAGACTAAAAAAAAACCCAAGGCCGTTTTACAACCACTTACATGACAGCATAAACAGCTTCATAGCCCCTCCCCCACTGATGGAACAGACACCTATGCCAAGTTATACACCTATGCTTTATATGAGCACCTGTACAATTGGATGGACTCTGCCATACTTGATAGCACCAAAGCAAAATTTTCATGGAAAAAACAACCTGCCTGGTGGACAACTGCCATTAATAGGCTATACAACAGGAGAAAGAAATTGCTGTCTAAGAGTAGGAAGGAATGGTCTCAAAACTGGAAACACTCCTTCCTCAACTTAAACAAGCAAATGAGACTCCTAGTGAAGTCCTCCAAAGCTAACTACAAACCCAAATTAGCTTCTCTAACTAAGGATAACCACAAGGTATTCTTTAGTTACATCCATAACTTCAAAGGTAAGGCCCAGATTTGCCTTGAACTCGTAATTAATGGTACTACCTATACAGAACCTGTGAATATAGCAAACCTGCTGGCTGACAGGATCAACGAAAACTTCACTCACCTGTCCCCACCACATACACACCAAAGCATCCCTAACACCTGTCTTCACCTAGTATCTCCGAGGAGCAGGTCTTAAACGCCCTCTCCAAGGCCAAAAACATAGCCTCTGTGGGACCAGACAACATCTTAGGTTGTGTTCTACATAGGTAAAAACAGGAATTAGCATTGCTATTGGGCATGCTTTTCAATTACAGCCTAAGCACTGGCTTTGTCCCAATGGAATGGAAAACAGCTACCGTCACCCCTATGCACAATGGGGGTGCATCCATGGACCCAGTAACTACAGACCCATTAACCTGACCAGCCTTACCTGCAAGGTCATGGAGCGAATCATGACGGACCTTATGATCCGTTTGGAAAAAGAAACATCTGAGGAAGTGCAAAAATATAAACAACAAAACCTAGAGATATTTGAAAAATATAAAAAAGAAATATGGACATGGGAAAGAAAGAGGGATTTGATATGGTATGCAAAGGAGAAAGCTAAATTAACTAATACAGAGAAGGCAACCCCAAAGATATTTGAAGAGAAATACAGGCAAAGGCATCCAGATATGGAAAATTTCACAATAAAAAAGTTAATATCACAAAGATGGAACGTGGAAAAGAAGATTAGTAAAGATGAAGTTAAAGAAATAGAAGTTGAAGTTATAGAGTGCCTGCAAAGCGAAGGATTTAATGCAGAAGGTCTAATACAGACAACATCACAGCAAGATGGAGCGAGTCCCCAGAATACAGAAAAGCAAGAAGATCAGGAGATATCTGAAGAAGAAATATGGACATGGGAAAGGAAAAGAGATTTAATATGGTGTACTATTTATGCAAAGGAGAAAGCAAAACTAACCAATACAAAAAGAGCAACACCAAAGATATTTGAAGAGAAATACAGGCAAAGAAATCTGGGCATGGAAAACTTTACAATACAAACAATAAGAAGACTAAGAGAAAAAGTAGAAAATGAGATTAGCAATGGAGGAGTTAAAGAAATAGAAACTGAGGTTATGAAGCAGCTGCAGAGAGATGGATTCAATGTAAAAAAATGAATGCAGAAAGCACCACAAACAGGATAAAGCAATGGATATCCAAATTAAAGGGAAACCAATGGAACAGGAAAAAACTGGTCAAATGCCATATCAAGACATTTTGGAGTCTTCCACAGGAAATAAGTATAAACGTTCCCTTGAAGCTAGACAGCAAGGAAAGAAACAGGAAACTGTGGAAACTCTAATGCAGTCAATTTTGAGGAGTGTTAGGCCAGTGAGTTCCCATATGACAGAGCAACAAATGACAGAGGATGAAATTGAAGAGAATGTACCACACGAAGATGCTATAGAATGCCCGCAGGAAACAGAAAACAAGGGATGCGCCCTCAGTTTGAAAGAAAATGAGCTAAGAGAAGAGTTGCTTGATTTAATGGAGACATGGATAGATATATTAAGATCAATGAGAGAAATAAACAGCAGAAGGTCAATAAAACCCAAAAAGTAAGAAGTCTGATAAAACAGATGAATGCAGTAATTACGACTGTCCATAGAGATCCATATGATATAACAGAAGTAAACAGGATATATTACTGAAGAAACAGATATGAGACTATATGCTGTCTCAGCTAAATAAACCAATACGAGTGAAACGAGTGAAATGAGTTTATTACTATTAAACCTGTATTACAACTCTTGTAAGATTATTAGCTGAGTCCATAACACAATTTTTAATATTTTAAACATTTTTAATTATGTTAGATTTATATATTTATATATGTTTTAAATAGATGGATTGAATTGTTAGATTGCTATTTATTAAGTATTTACGTATGCCTTGTAATTATTATATAGTGGCTCTTTAAATGAGAGTATTTCTCACAGTTGTTTTTGGCGCCAAAAAGTATTTAAATTTGTTAATGGATGCACTGAACTGGTGTTCTGATGAAGTCTGTATTGCACAGATGAAAGCGCTTAACCGATGTTTTTAGTTTTATGTGTGTTACATTAAAGTTTTCTTCTACTTGACCGGGTCCAGTTTCACTCATACTGGTTTATTTAGCTGAGACAGCGTATAGTCTCATATCTGTTTCTTCAGTAGGATATATTACTGTGCTGCTAAATTAATAACAGATACATTTCTACCACAAGATCACAGGGTAGTGAGAGAAAGGAAGGAGAGAAATCGAATACCATCATGGAAGTATCGAACAGAGAAAACTATAAAGCAATTAAGACAAGAAGTGTCACTTATAGAAGAGGGAATAGATCAACAAAAATATTAAGAAAGATGTGATTAAAGCAATGCACAGTATTAGAACAGATCAGGATCTATCATGCACTATCACAAATAAATTAAAAATTTCAGCACAGGCGGAAAAACTTAGAAGATGCACAGATACATATAAGAGAAAAGTACAAAATAAGCAATTTATTGATAACTCAAAAACGATTTATAGAGAATTAGGAAATAAAGTAAAAGGAACTGAAAGACTGACAAAAAAAAGAGGAAGTAGGGAAGTAGATACATTTTGGAGAGTTATCTATGAAGATCTTGTGGAACATAACAAAGATGCTAAATGGATAGAAGAAGTAAAATAAAGAATAATAAATTTAAAGGTACAGGATATGAAATGGGATGAAGTAATGGCCAGAGAGATTCATAGGTTTATAGTTGTGTATTAGGCTAATAGCCCTGGAGCCTTTACAAGCCTAGCCCATAGAAGTGCCCTGGCATTGTGCCGCCTGACATTAGTTCCCAGTGCCTCTATCAAGTAGAGCCACTGGAGTGAGCCCCGGGGTGAACTTTCTATTTCCCATCCACTCACTGATATTTCTCTTGAAGAGGGCCAGTGAGGTGCTCTGCTTGACATGTATGGGAAGTCTATTTCAGAACATGGGCAATCTCTGGGTTATGAACCTGTCCCTCCAGCATGTTCTGTTGATTGCGGTAATGAGGTTGAAATCTCTGGAGCATGTTGTACGGAGGGATTTGGATTTCTTTAGATGTAGCATTTCTACAGAAGATTGAAATCTGTAGACTGAAACAAAGTTAAGAAAAGCCTGTAACTGGAAAACCCCAGGCCCAGATGCAGTTCCTAACTTTTGGTTAAAAGCATTAACATCTTTGCACAAGGATTTCGCCATGAGTAAGAACTATTCATATGCAACCCGAACAGACACCACACTGGCTAACAACAGGCAAAAAATGCTCTTACTTAAGAGTGAACCTGCAAGCTACCCTAAAAATTATAGACCAATAACTAGCCTTCCGACGACGTATAAACTATACACGGGAATTTACGCTGACAGATTTTATAGTCATTTAGAAGAAAACTCAATTATGGCAGTAGAACAAAAGGGCAATAAAGAGTCATATGGAACAAAGGATTATTTGTTAAATAAAGTTATAGTGGAGAACTGTAAAAGGGGGAAGAATCTAAGTATGGCATGGATTGACTACAAAAAAGCATTTGGTAGTATCCCACATTCATGGATAAAAGAGTGCTTAAAAATGTATAAGATACACCCTACACTGATTGACTACATTACAGTAACCAGAAACAATGGTAGACCAGTTTGCAATTAAGCCATGATAATGGACAGATTATTATCCCAGGGATAAAAATTCAAAGGGGGATATTCCAGGGTGACTCCTTGCCACCGTTGCTATTCTGCCCTGCCTTTAACCCATTAAACTGTTTACTTAACAGCTTAGGCCATGGCTACAATTTGGTTCCTAGAAAATAACAGTCTAATGACTTCTCATCTTCAGTTGTCAATGATTAAAAGCTGTACAGCTCATCAGATGAGGAACTGAAAGCAGAGCTGCAGGTTGTCAAAAATTTTTCAGATATTAGAATGTCATTTGGTCTTGATAAATGTGCAAAAGCAATCTTTAAAGCAGGAAAACTGCAGCACTAGGAAAACATCAGTTTGGGACAAGAATGTGATATAAAAGAACTTGAGCAAGAGGGAGTATACAAACACTTCGGAATTGATGAAGGATCAACAATAAAACATAAACAAATGCGAATTAAACTCAATAAGGAATACTTTAGAAGACTTAAATTAATCCTGAGAACAGAACAGCACTGACATCTAGGAACAAGATCCAAGCTATAAATGAATTTGCTCTTCCTGTCCTAATGTACAGTTTTGGAGTGATTGACTGGCCCCAAAACGTGTTGGATAAATTAGATATTAAAACAAGAAGGATGCTTCATGCTCACCAAATGATTTATAAAAATCAATGCATACCAAGATTATATATTCCCCGTTCTGAAGGAGAGATGGACCCCCTTGAAATTGATTACATGTATAGATCTGCAATCGTGGGACTTCACACATATCTACTGACTCACAAGATCCAAATGTTGTGAAGGTTTGAAACAGGAGGAGAATAAATCTAAGATGACTTCTCTACTTAATTTAGCAGAAGCATATTGACATCAAGCAGGAATGGAAATCAAACCAGAAGTAAATAGGCAACAACTGAATGTGCCAAAAAACAAAAGAAAGAATATAAGGTAAAGGACCAGATGAGAAGGCAAGAAATGTGGAAAAATTATAAATATAGTTGCAAGTATAGAAAACTTCTGGAAGACCCTCATGTTGATCAGGAACAAATGCAGGAATGGTTAAGGACAGGCAAATTCAAACCAAGAAATTAAAGGTTAATATTGGCAGCCCAAGGTAGTAGGCTATGTATACACTGATTTACAAAGTCCATTGAACATGTAGGAGAAACAGACAAATGTAACTTTTGTAAAACCAAATTGGAAAAGTACAGTTTTGTACCTACCATAAATGTAGATGTTCGAGTGTATACCCTGCTGCAGTCATCACACTTGGGTTATCCTGCCGTTAGGCGGTCCCGCAGTCGGCCCGAATTCCAAAGTCTTGGTCCGGCGTCGGTTGCTGTCACTTCTTCCCTGATGTCAGAGCACCAGGGGTATATAAGAGGCATCCAACGCCATTTTCTTCAGTTTTTCTTGCCCCAGATGTCAGGTGCCCCCCCAAAAGGTGGTCAGTAGATAGCACCAATAATAAAAGTGTAGCACAAACAAAACATCCCTCCAGCTTTAAGCAAATACACCACAAAGGTTGTATCAGAATCTAAGGTATTGAAAGGTTTTAGTTAGGTTAGAGGGGATGGAGGGAGGGTAACCTGGACTGCAGCAGGGTATACACTCGAACATCTACATTTATGGTAGGTACAAAACTGTACTATGTTCATCGTGTTACCCTGCTGCAGTCATCACACTTGGATTGAATCCCAAAGCTAAGGATGAGAGGTGGAGTCAAACAGGATTAGAGGAGGCTAGGAGGCCTTGAAAAACTGCAGTGACGAAGCCAGCTCTAGTCTTAGAGTAAAGTGGCAAGTGATAGTGTTTGGCGAAGGTGTGTACTGAACTCCAAGTTGCAGCTTCCAGAATATCCTTGGTTGGCACCCCCCTGAGGAAGGCTGTAGATGTAGCTGCTGCCCTGGTAGAGTGGGGCCTTATGCTAGCAGGAACTGGTTTTCCATGGTGGATGTAGCAAAAACGTATGCAATGTCCTATCCATTTGGAAATGGTCTGTTTTGAGATCGCCTTTCCTTGTGATGCTGTAGCATAGGATACAAAAAGCTGGTCAGATTTTCTGAAGACCTTAGTTTTATCCAAATAGTAGCGTAGCTGCCTGTGAATGTCCAAGGAATGCAGAAGTCTTTCTCCTTTGTTCTGTGGATTTGGAAGGAAAGTGGGTAAATGGATGGTTTGATTTAGAGCCACACTGGATACCACCTTAGGCATAAAGGAGGGGTTAGTTCATAGAGAAACTCTGTCTTGATGAAAAATGAGGAAAAGCTCTACTGCCATAAGTGCCTGAAGCTCTGAGACTCTTCTGGCTGAAGTAATTGCTAGCAGCAGGGCAGTCTTCCATGATATAAACTTTAAGTCAGCTGAGAAAGCTGGCTCAAAAGGAGGTAATGTAAGTTTTTCCAGAACAAAATTGAGGTCCCAAGTTGGTGTTGGTGCTCTCCTGGGAGGCCTAATGTTTTTGGCCCCTCTGAGAAACTGCCTTAGAAGTGGATGTGAAAATAAGGGAGGATCCGTGTTGTAATGAGCTGAAATAGCTGAGGCGTGGCTCTTAATAGATGAAAAAGAAAGCCCTTTGTGTAACATTTCGGTTAGATATTGTAGAATCTGAGGTATGTCCGGCTGAAGGGTATTTTGGCCTTTAGCTTGGTTCCAGGCGCAAAACCTTTTCCATTTGTCTGAGTAGGGTTTCCTGGTGCTGGGCCACCTGGCCTCCAGAATTACATCCATAAAGGCTTGTGAAGGAGGAGCTGGCTGGTTGCTTACGGGATTGGCATGCAGCCAAATTTAAGGTTTTGAGCTGGCTGTGTAGAATCTGACTGTCTTGCTGTGTGAGCAGATGAGTAGTTTGTGGTAAAAGCCATGGTGGGCCCTGGGCCATACAGTGGGTACCAGTGCTGGTGGGGCCAGTCAGGGGCAATGAGTATCATTTGGGGTCTGTCCATCTTGACTTTCAGCAGGACCTTTGTGAGAAGGGGCAATGGAGGGAAGGCATATACTGTTAGCATTTTCCAACTTAATGAGAGTGCGTTCACTTTCCAAGCTTGAAGTGTCCTTGTGCAAAATTTTGGTAGCTGATAGTTTTGGGGGCTGGCAAACAGGTCTATGTCTGGGAGCCCCCATCTTTGAGTTATCATTGCAAATACTTGCGGATCCAGTTTCCACTCGTGGGGATCCTTGCACAATGTCTAAAACTGGGGGGATAGCAAGAGGTCTGTGCTGGGGGAGTAAAAGAAACTCTCGGAGCCTTTTCTTTGAGTCGGAGTAGTCCTGACCTTCCCAGTGGAAATGTTCCCTCATGGTATGTAAGGTTTCCCCAAAGGAATAATCTTCAGGGGAAGAAGCTGAGGGAATGGAATCTTCAGCATCAGAATCTTCATAAGGGGGAAAGGAGTTATCCTGTTCCTCCGAGGAGCCTGAGGAAATAGACACTTGATCAGAGGAGGCATAATCCTCCTCTTGTCTAGGCCTTTTGTCGGGGGGGGGGGTGGGAACCCCTGATCAAAGAAATCAAATCTTTAGCCATTTTAAGCATCTGTTTTTTAGGCATGGGGCCTTGAACTGGAGACTGAAGTGCAGTCTTTTTTGGTTTAAGAGGAGTCTTAAGCTTAGCATAAGATTTTATGGTGAGAGTAGTCGGTCTGAAGACACCTTCTGTAACCGAAGGTGTTTCTACAGCACCGGCTTCTCCTTCTACAATGTCATCGGTAGGGCCTAACGAAAATGGCTGCGTCGGCCTAGAATTCTCTGCTAGAGAATCCAAAGCAGTCTGGGGTTCCAATTCTGCGGTAGTCAGGGGCTGCGTAGGCATCTCACTGAAAACCAGAGAACCGGTGACCAGCCCAGCCGAGGCCTCGGAGTCTGGCTTGGATCTAGGCTGCCTGTCTTTATCTTTGCGTTTTTTATGCACGCCGGTAGTCAGTTGCTCTGACGGCATAGTGTAATTAAATTTCCTACCGAAGTAGTGTCGTGCGAAATCAAAGCGGCGCTTTATAGTTTGCTTATTGAACCTAGCACAAAACCGACAACCAGTGACGTCGTGGTCTGGGCCTAGGCAAGGTATACAATAAGAATGAAAGTCCTTATGAGGTATTTGCTTCCCACAAGAAATGCAATTATTAACTTTTTCTGACATCGGACTGAGGCAAGAAAAGGTTCCCCAATGGGGTACTTAGCTTTGAAGACTTCGGACTGAAACATGATTCGAAAATCTCAGGTGTCGGCCGACCGGCACTTGCGAACTGCTTCTGCTTCGGGCACCGCGTGGCAAGAAAGACTGAAGAAAATGGCGTCACATGCCTCTTGTATACCCCTGGCGCTCTGACGTCAGGGAAGAAGCGACAGCAACCGACGCCGGACCAAGACTTTGGAATTCGGGCCGACTGTGGGACGCCTGACGGCAGGATAACCCAAGTGTGATGACTGCAGCAGGGTAACATGATGAACATCAGTCACACACCTTGCTGCTGGTTGCGACACACTAATGGCCGAAGGACTCTATACTGAAAGACATAATAATGTGGCGAGTCTGTTGCACTGCAGATTGTTCAAACATTATAGTATCGACGTGGCTGAAAAACACTGGAAACATGAGCCCAAAGCATCACAGAAAATTATGAAGTTTATATCACATGGGATCACCCATTACCAACAGTTCAAAAGATAGATGCTAGAAAACCGGATATAGTGGTCCAAGAAAAGAAGACAAAAAGTAACATTGATCACTGAAATCGCCACACCCAGTGACTACAGTGTCTTGCATACAGAGAGACACAAAGTCATAAAATGCCAAGATCTGCAGGCAGAAATGAGAGCAATGTGGAAGAAAGATGCCTAGACAGTTCCAATATTTAGATATGTTACCAATCCATGTAACCCCGTACGAATTGCAGGAGGAGTCATTACTGGGAACATTGCGGGTGCTGCGACCATTTTTGGCTGGCATCAAATATTGAAGCAATACTAATTTCATGAACTTTAATCGTATTTTGACTTAGGAATGGGGTCCATTCCCATCATGGTATTAGAAACCCAAAAGATATGGAGAAATTAGAAAAGGGAGAGACCTTATTAACAAAGGCATAAGAAATCTCCAAATGCTTGACCCCATCCAGTTTGGCTTTGTCAAGGGAAGTTCATGCCTGTTAAACTTGCTCAACTTCTTCGAGACAGTCACCAAAGCTCTAGACCAGGGGAAACCTGTGCATACAGCCTACCTAGACTTACCCAAGACATCTGACACAATACCCCACTGAGGCATCATAAACTATAAACTAATCATAAACATAATCATAAACTCACCCAGCAGGGTATCAACCCATATATTGTCAGGTGGGTAGCAAGCTGGCTCAATGATATAACTCATACAGTCAAAATAGGGGACTCCACACTGCCTGTAGACCTGTAACCAGTGGTTTTCCACAGGGATTGGTTCTGGGACTCCTACTGTTTGGAATGTACTTCTCCAAAGTATAGAGTATAGGATAAAACTAAAGGACTGTGGCTTACAAAGTTTGCTGATGACTGCAAACTGGGAGCAATCACTGAAACCCCTAGCAATGTCAACATCCTGCAAGAAGGTCTTATGCAGACTAATGACCAGTGCCAAAATCATGGTCTTAAACTTAATGAAAAAAAAAATGCATTATCATCCCCTTCGGCAAGGGTGATGTTGTTGCAAACTACCACATCAATAGCAATACCCTAAGCACATAGTCAGTGAAAAGAGATCAGGGCACACAAGTTGACAGTAACCTTAACTTCAATCACCATGTCTCCACAGTGGTAAGAAGGGCATTGCCTCCAGAAAAAAAGAGGTTATAACTCTGCTGTACTCATCCCTCATCAGGCCAATAATAGAGTACAATGTTTCCTTTGGTATGTTCCTTGCCAAACACCTGCAGCAACTGGAGAGACCACAAAGGTTCCTTACGAAGAAAATTCAGAATCTTCAGAATCTGTCTTATGCACACAGAATGAATTCATTGTCACTTTACTCTGTGTCATACAGACTGCTCAGAGGCAACCTGTGCCTTCCATATAGAGCAATCTCTGACCCAGCTTTAATTGAAATGCTGCACATTTGCAAGTGAAATGGCAGATGGGTCACGTGCTCAAAGGACCTTAAGCTGGTATGTGACATCAACAGAACCTGTTGGGAGAGACAGATTTGTCTCACAAGAGGTTGCTTTACCTTTGGAACAAGCTTCCTATTCATGTTAAACAAAGCCCCATGTTCGCCATATTTAAGCATACTTTGGACGATTGGATGGATGGGTCTATATTATAAAGTCGAACGCTTACTTCATCGAATACCTAAACGTCGACCTGTTGTCATCGAACCGCATAAACACCGAACGCCCTAAACCGCGAAATTTAAAAAGTCGAACTGTCATATTTGTCCCACCCCACCGCCCGCTACATACTACCTACACAAACAAACTAAATAAACCACATACATACACTAACCAAAACCCTACTTCTAACCCTAAACTAAATCATATACCACCATGTATGCACTTAACTTAACCCGCACCCTAACCCTAAGGTCCATAACTATCGCACACTTACCTTACGGAGCTATACCGCAGAAGGCCAACCATGACGATTCGATGTTTCCGCTTTCGCTCTTCTGGACGATCAATGTTTTTGCGGTTCGATGAAGACGGGTCAATGTTTAGGCATTCGGGTAAGTAAGTGTTCGCCTTTTTAATATAGACCCGGATGGGTAACTGGAAATTCACCCTGAGAGTTCCACCTGTTCCCTCTTGGACAGGGGCAATAGATGCTGATTTTAGAGTCTACTTGAACCAGGCACCCTTGGTAACATGGGCTGAACTTCGCTAGGTTTGCAAAGGCCCTAGTAACCTCCTATGATTCTATGATTTCCTCTGTAATTGCAAGAGAGCATAAAGTAATAAGTCTTCCCTGCCTTTATTTTTGTTACTGATATGTGTAGTCACTGGATTATCAGTATATAGAAAGCTCATCAATGAATATTACTCATGTTATTCAATAAATGCAGTCTCAGGAAGCAAGTTTATATTCCCACACCAGGGAGATGGGCTGCTGACACTACAGTGCAGCTTTAGGTGTGTGCTGTACTCAAGTGTATTGTCCATTGGATTAGACATTAAACAGTGGCCTCATCTTCCTGAGTTGGCGGAAGCTCAGGTGGAAGGTCCCAAGGCACCTTTCGAGCATGACATGAAAAAGCACATTTACATATTCACAAGCACATGTATACACATTTCTGTTTTTGTTACTATTTATCACTTTTCTTATAACATCTTCACTATTAATCTTCCATTATTGATCTTCCACAAGCATAATCCATTTTTTTGCAATATATCTGGGGTTGGGAAGGTGGCCTAATGGTTAAGGTCTTTGCCTTACAAACACAAGGTACAGCGTTTGAATCTCACAGGGGATAACTGGCTAGGCTTAAAATGGCTCGCAAGGGCAGTTAGCCTAGTACTAGCCTATGAACCTATATGAACCTATATCTGCCAAAATCCATTTTCCATTAAGCAAAATGTCATTCAGTCTTTCATTCCAAATAATCCACATTACATGAAATAAATTCCTAACTACCCTTCCCACATATTCTTTCTTCTTGTTTTTATAAAACCCATACATAATCACATTCATATATATATGGTTTACATAATCATATTAATATCTATATTGTTTACATCATTATTTTTCTAAAAACATTTTCTTCACACAAGTTTTTCCAGAGTTTCACCATTCTTTTACATTTCAAAAAAAATGCTGTGTTATTTCTTCTTCCCCACAAAATAAAGACACTCTTTCAACTTTCTTTTTACATGGCATATCCCCCTTTACTGATAACTTATTTATTAATAGTCTCCATAGGAAATCCTGATACGCTACTATCTTGGTACACCACTTTTTCCTGAATTTAATGGCTTTAATCATGTCTTCTGATAAAATGTTCCCATGGATTACATAATAATATTGTTTCATCACATTATTATACCACATCCTTCTATATTTCTCTACATCATCATTTTTTATTTTCCATACAAATATTTTTCCTTGATAATTTTAATTTCTTCATTTACATATTCTTTTTCTTATTCTCATCTCCCACAACCTTTTGTACTTGTATTTAAATATTCTCAGTATTAATTTCCCACTCTCTTCCTTTACCCACTTTAATACTCTATACAAGTTGCAGAATAAACATCTAGATTTAGTAGCCCAGTCCCCCTTCATCTTCACTCATATACATTTATTTTCACTTGGTTTAATCTTTAACCCCATATAAAAGAAAGCACAGTCTGCTCATTTTCCTTTTCATATTTTTGTGGGATAAATATTTTACATATACGTTATTTTTCCTTTAATAAAGAAATCACCAGATAAACATTTTTACGAATGCTAATCTATACATCGTCCACAGAAACATTTCTTCCACTTCTTTTATCAAATCCATCATACAACTGCATAACAACTACATCATTTTCACAAATTTTATCCCTAGCAAAGGCACATCATTCACTGAAAAATACACACCCCAATTTTCACCCATACCCTTACTTGTACTTTATTCAAGGTCATTCCCATTTCCTTTAAATAACCATTCACACAGACCAACACTTCCCCATCTATATTTTGTTCTTAGCAACTACAACTATATTGTCTGAATATATCAAAACTACAGAAATCACCACCTCCTTTTCCATCACATATCTAGCATCTTTCATTTTATAAGCTTTTTTACTCACTATCGCATTCATTATAAGTGCAAATATTCACTCATGGGACACCCTTATATTACACCACACTTCATGCATACTTCTTTACAAAGACACCGATTAACTAACATTCTCACTCTATTATTTTGATATGTTGACATACATACTATCCTAATTCTATTACCTATCCATACTTCTCCATAACACCCCACAAAGCATTATGTCCTCCTGTATCAATGGTCTTTCTAATATGATCTACCATAAGTTTCACATCCTCCCTTTTAATTACATTATCCACAATCTCTCACAACCAAAAATTCTTGAAATCCTTTCCCTTTTATACCATAAATACTTTCTTCCATAATATCCCTCATACTTCCTTCCATTTTCCTCTGTATTGTTCACATAAAAATATAATCTGTGTTATTTAGTCTGATGGGTCATCATTTTTTTTTATTTCCTTCTTCTCATCTTTCTTCCATATAAATTTTAATACCCCACTACATAACTCTTCACAAACAAATCCTTCAGTCAACTATTCATTTAGTACAGTTATAAAATACTCTTTTTGACAATCCACTCATTTCTTGTACATTCCATACCCTACAACACCTACTCCTGAGAATGAATCAACATTCACTTCCTTAAGTACTTCATCCAACTCACCAACTGAAATTTTTTTCAATATTTTCCTTAACTTGTTCTGGAAGTGTTTTTACTTTCTATTCTCCCTTATTTTCTTTCTTTTTACATGCTATACTGCAATACTCATAATTTACTATTGTGTTCTTTTTACCTCTCTGTTTACATTTTTCATTTCCCTTTTTATACTAATATCCTCCTTTATTATTCTACACAAATATGAAGATACCTCTCTCCTGTCTCCCTTGTAAATACTATTTCTGGCTGAACAGTAATGCCTTAATTTTATCCTCAATTTCTTTTATATATTTATTTTTCCACATCAAAATACTTTCTTGTATTATTCTCTAATACATTTCTATACATTTCCCCATACTTCACTTTCTCTTCCTTTCTGACATCATCTTGACATTGGAAAAAAATGTATACTTATTTTTAAATACAGTCCACCATTCAGACCAAACATGCTGGGGGAAGAGTGAAATAGGTGACCCTTATAGATCTGCAATACTACTCACTCTCCAATTTCATTCCATAACATCTCATTTATTCTTTATATTGCATTTCCTATTAAAATATACTCCCTTTCTTCCATCACCTCCATCCATATTACTAAATGGTCTGAAAAACCACTCAACTGTATCACTGGTTGCCATCCCAAACCTTCCAATAATACAAAAGAATCAATTTCAAATCCAATTGCCCCATACAGTTAATTTACCACATTTTATCACTTCCTGTATTTTTACATCTTTCCCTTTCTTTTTATATTGAAATCACAATAAAACTCTCCTACAATCATAATTTTATGTTAACTACCATATAGTCTACTATTGGATGAAACAGATTCTCTCCTTTTTGCTAGCTATATATGCATATAATGCTCTAATTCTGTAAACATGTTCTCTCTACCTCACATCCGTAACAGTTAACCTTCCCATCCTTACCAACGATGCATCTAGTATTTTCACAGAACAATGTTTACTTCCTAAGTTCCATATTATATTTCCACCTCACAATTTTTCTGTTTGAGTTTCTCTTCACATGTCAGGAATCATACATCCTCTAACAGAATAACATCCATATCACATTTAGCAGACCATTCCATTATCCCTGTCCTTCTTACAGTGTTAATACTGTTCACATTTACTGAAAGTACTCTAAAGTTGTTGCTTTGAAATTTTCAGTTTCTTATTTTTACTCTTTCCCCAAATGAATATTTTTTCCTGTGTTTGTGTACAAATAATTTTGATCCTCAGAATCAGATTTTTCACTGGCTAGAACTTCAAAACAATTATCAGCGTTCCCTACTCCTGACCTCTATTTCTGCATGTACTACCTCTCTTCATTTTCCCCTCCAAATTTTTCCTTCTTCACCTATTTCACGCTCCCCTCAGCCTCTTATCCTTCCTCTTGTATGTTTTCTTCCATTTCTCCTTCTCCTTATTTTCTTTATTTACTGTTTGCCCTGGATAGGATAATCCATCCAAAACTGTCCCTTTTTACATATCGTGCATTCAGGCACACACCTTCTTGTTGTATGCCTTTTCTCCCCTCACTGGTTACATTCTACCTTGTCACACTCATTAATTAAATGAGAAAAGACCCACAAAAGAAAAATTATTTAGGTTGGCCAGCATACGTTAACGTCCTTTAATGACCAACCACAAGAAACACTTTGCAAGTGTTTCACCATGTCTTTTTTTGCATTTTAAAACATCTTCAACCTTTCACCTTGCATTCCATAAGTTTCTCTCATCTTTAACTTTCACAGTAATAAAAACATTTCCACGCAGATCCTGCATGCAGTTTTTAACATAGTCTTTTGCCAGTTAATCATTTCTAAATGCAAAGTAACTTTTTTAACACTTTAATTACTACCACAAAAGAATTAATTGTTCCACCGATAAATGTCCTTCTTTTTGTTACACAGTTCCAGAAATGTCATCATCAGTCCATTCGGCTTCAAATGTTAAGTCACAAAAAGTTTCTGTCCCAAAATGTATAAAGGATGAAATTTTTTAAGCTTTAAAACCCAGAACAGTTACCAAATTGTACTTGTCTTTTTAAAAACAGTTTTACTTACAGTTTGCGCTGCTTAACTTTTTTGTCTGCTGTCACTGCTGCATAAGTTTTAGTTACTTCATTACCTGCTGCCATAAAACCAGACACCTTCTCAGTTTGCTGGTGCTTTTCTCTTTTGCTTTCTGTCACTGCTGCTGCATTCTCTGCTGATACATCACCTGGTTCCTTTTCCACATTATCTTCCTCAGTGCTTCTGAAAAAGTTACCTACTATCTCATCCCATAAATAGTAGAACTGTCACCTGGATCATCCTGCTTTACTATATTTAACAGAAAGGCAAGCAGGCTCAGGAAATCCAGAAAGAAGCAGGTAGTCAAAATGCTGTAGGATCTTCTGGCATTCAAAATGCTGTAGGATCTTTAATATATATATATATATATATATAGGATATTTAACAGAACATCATCTGCAAGCCCTCCTGACGCCATTTCTGTTATCTGCACCACTTCTACAGACTTGCTTACTTCCTTCTCCATGGAGACAGCTAAAAACTTCTCATTTGTAGCATCCACCACATAGGAATATTTATTTACATTCTGAAGCTCCATATTTTACAAATATTTCTCCAAATTCTCACTTTTCCACCTCCAACCTCACCATAGCTTCTCTCTCTCCCTCTATGCTGCTACTTCCCATAGGCCTCTTCCTTGGTACTGTAGGAGCCCTCTGCTGCCATCTAGAGACTCCAAAGAGTAGGGATGTTCCCTAATGTCCTGGCCCCCTAGCAGTATCAATACTGCCTTGGGTCTGCCCTGAGAAGAGGCTAGTAGCCTAGTGGGACTAACCCCCTGAGAAGAGGCAACTAGCCTAGTGGGACTAACCCAGTTAAAAGATAGATGGATCGCTAGACAGATAATTAAAGTCAACATTCTGCTGCATTCCCTTGTGAGAGTGAAATCTGGCTACATTCTCAGAAAAAAGACCTCTTTCACAAAGTGAAACTCAGTAATTCATTTATTTGAAACCAAGGTGGTAGTCATGGTGGTGGTGGTAGGGAATGGTGAGGATAATAAGCAGTCCCAAAACATAAGGGCAAGCATTTGCAAACTGAAGCCTCTTACTAAACAAGAGTTAATATCAAGGTTAAAATACAGGTGGTACTGTGGTTTTGTGCTAGATGTTGATTTGGCCACTTGCCAGTATTCAAAGCTTCAGAGCACCATTCACAAATCCTAATTGCTGGGGGGGGCTGAATAAGAGCCATATAAAATCAGTGGTAAGGGTGCAGGGATTTATGTTTAAAGCCGTCAATTTATAAACATTTCCATCATGTGGCATCTTATAAAAATGTCTTGGGCAGGTTGAGGTAGGCAGCACAGTGTAATGATTGTCAACCACCTGAGTGACATACTCAAAGGAGCTGACAAGATTCATCAGGCAGGACCTGCCTTTAACAGAGCAAAATTGTAGTGGGTCAAGCTTAGTCAGATTGTAGATGTGATTTATGAGGTCAGTGATGATGCACGTCACTGCTTTGCAGATAAGGCTCATAAGGCTAATGGGTTTATCATTCCAGGGGTCTGTGATGGGGCCATACCTATACAGGGACAGTACTATGGTGAGATACAAGGATATAATCTGTAGCAAGGCTTAGGTTAAATAATATGAAGGGGTGAGTGCATGTTTGACACCATTTATTACACAATCCAGCATGTTATCTGGGCCTATGGAGGACGTGTTACTGGTCTTTGACACCACTTTAAAAATTTGATCTTTAGTGATAACAAGAGGAGGGGAGTGACACAGTGATGGTTTGGGAGGGGGATGGTAGACTCAAGGGAGACATTTGCTGTAAAGTTGGTAGCCAGTAGATTTGCAATGTCTTTTTGGATATGAATGGGAGTCTCCATTACAGGAAAATTTGGAGCAGCACTAAGGTTCATAGGTAGGTACTAGGCTATTGGCCCTAGGGCCAATATAATTCTAGTCAAAAAGGTACCCTGGCTTTCGCCACCCAAGAAAATTATTTTCCTGTGCCCCTGTCGAGCAGAGCTCCAGAGGTGATCCCTAGGATAAATTTCCTATTTCCCATCCAATCATCAAAAATTTTTCTTGAAGAGTGCTAATGAGGAGCTTTGTTTGATATAGATAGTTAGTTTGTTCCAGAGTATGGGAAGTCCCTGGGACAGGAATCTATCCCTCCAGCATGTCCTGTTTATTGTGGTGACAAGGTTTAGGTCCCTAGAGCTTGTAGCTCGGAGGGATTGGGATTTCTTTAAGTGGAGCATGTCCAACAGCTCTGGGTTTGACATAGCTTTGTAAGTTAGGCATAGATCACCTCTGAGTAGGCAATATGCAACGGAGTAAAGCTGGAGTTTCTTGAGACGGTCTGCGTAGGGCATCTGTTTGAGGCTGGTAATCTTCTTTGTGAGGTATTTCTGTGGCCTTTCAGGTTGTTGTAGATGTCTTGTGAGGTACATACCAAAATGGGTGTTGTACTTTATAATGGGTCTAATGAGTGATGAGTAGAGGGGGAACAATGACCTCTTTTTTCTGGATGAGAAACCTTTTGTGATGAGGTGTGCCACGTAGAAGGATTTCCTGACTACTGTGGCGATGTGATTATCAAAGAAGAGACTACTGTCCACCTGTGTTCCAAGGTCGCTTATCACACTTTCGGTGTTAAGTAGACTACCACCTATGTGGTAGTTCATGGGTACAGAGTTTTTACCAAAGGGGATGACAATGTACTTTTTGGCACTGAGCTTGAGGCCATGGCTTTGACACCAGGCATCTGTCTCAGTGAGGCCCTTTTGTAGGATGTCCGCATTGTTAGGAGTTTTGATTAGGGTTAGTTTTCTAACATATCTGAAAAAGGACCTGCGGTTATCCTTTGCGTCAGTTGCTAGTCTTAATTTGTGTGATGCTTTGCTGGCATTTATAGCTGTCTTCAGTTTCTTAGTGACGTTGTTAATACAATTCTGATGTTGTGCGGTTCTGACCCTATAAGGTAGCTAAAGGAGTTTCCTTCTTCAGTTATTCAGTTTTTTATACTGTTAGACCACCAGATCAAAGGATAGTCTACTTTGGAATTCATGACCATATTTGGTTTTTGAACAAACTACTAGGTCAATGCATTTATCTGAACTGGCACAAAAATCATTAATACAGCTTGCTGCATAACTGGGGTCAGCCATGGAGTTGACACAGGTAAGTTTAGAGATTTCATCATACAGTTGGTATGAGGTTTACCTGTTTGATGTCGAATGTTGGTGGTATTGGCCACCAAAGGAGTGGATGTTTTGAGGGTAAAAGTAACATGATTACAGTTAGATTTTAGTAATGAAGGACAGACCATGGCAGGCAACCAGACAGGGGCCACATTTGTGAGTACCAAGTCAAAAATTTTTACACTCCGAGTGGTTATTTATGAGAACAATCTGATCCAGGGCATTACTGTTTACCAAATCCAAGAAATGCTGAGCTGCCCAGTGTTGGAAGTGCAAGTGTTTCAATCAGTGGTAGGATACATGAGGCACCAATGGTTAAAGTGCCCTTGCTTACTGGGATATCCTCAAAGAATGCCAAGAATTTATCATGGTCTTCTGTAGCCATGGAGGGTAATCAGCAGCAGGCTATGAGTTGGGAGGTCTGATTTCTCTAAGATGAGCTGAGGTTCAATAAACTCAGTAGAGGGGATGGGGGTCTCTGGTTAACAATTTTGAAGGGATATTTTATTTATTTTATTTATTTATTTTACATTTGTTTACCGGGCTAGTCCAACTGGATACATTTCCATTTTCAGCAGAGGCCCGGGGAGAAAAGCTCCACATGGAAATAAACACAGAGAAATTATTTACAAAAGCAAAGAAAGGAGGTAGAAAAATACCAGGCAAAAACATGATTCTAAACTAGATTAAACTAATCATGAATATATACTAGGAAGGACATCACCCAATTTCTATTTTCTATTTTCTATTTCAGAATACAAGATAGGAGAGTTCTATTTTAGTAAAACATCTGTGAAGATATAAATACATTCAGCAATTATTTACACATCCAAAGTTTTATAATAATTCGTAACAGAGGCTACTTGCAAAGGTGCTTTTGAAATCAGCTTCCCAAGGGAATCAGTAGAGAGTAGTAAAATAAGGTAGTATAAAAGAATAATTAGTGGAATCACATGATTAGTCAGGGTTGATGCATGGGCATAACCAGTGTGTTTTAAGATGTTTTGCTCCTCTGTAGTAATAGGTAGGTATGAAGGGGTGGGAGGCACAAAAAACAGGCATAGAAGGGGTGATCTTTAAGGGTTTGAAGCATGTCCCTAACAATGCATACATGGATGCATTTCAGATGCAGAACTGACTAAAGGTCAAGCAGTTTATTTTTAAGACTCTAAGCATTCTGTAGAACCACCTTCATATCATCTACTTTGGGAATTGTGGTGCATTTCAGGCTGGGAAGTTCATTAGATGAACTCTGCCTAAAAAAAGGTACAATAGGGGTAGCAAAGGCTTTAGCCAGTATGTGGAAGCTCTTGAATGGGAGACAAAGACTGTCTTTTGCAAAGCAAGTTGAACTGTCAATCATCTTGTCCAAAAGTGATAGATACCTGATCTCACTGGAATGACAACAACAACTAAGCTAATTTTTGAACCCAGTTATCCTTTCACTGAATCTAAGCATCATGCTAGGTGAAGGAAGAATTTCACTCAGAACCAATATCTTAGCCCTAGCTGAAGCTAGGACGGCAAGCTTCAACATATCCTTCTGCATAGTCTTTAGGGCAGTGGTGCACAACCTTTTTGTGGGGAGGACCACTACACAAATTCTTAATGCATCTGCGGGCCACCTCAAAACATAGTAAATTGTTACGAGTTAACAATAGATACAGGTGACTGGCATTTTTACTTACGACAGCAGTCATGAAATTGCCTGTTTTCTACAACAACTTTGTGTTTAACTTTATTCTGGCTGGCAGCCATGACTTATTAAAAACTCTCGCAGAACGTTACTACTCTTTATAGACTACAAGTTATAATAACAAAAAATAGTTACTTCCGCAACTAAAATTAGAGGTGTACACAACTGCAGTCAATTAGAAGTAAGCATGTGCTGGAAAGTTTGAGTGACTGGAGTAAGGCATAGCATTTTTTCACTTTTTTAAAAAATGTTTGGTTACTCTCTGAGGGCCGGATGGTGTTGCGTCAAGGGCCGGATTTGGGCTGGGGCTACATGTTGTGCACCACTGCTTTAGCGGTTTACATGCCAGGTCATTCAATCCCACATGGGCTACTACCATGTCATACCTGTTGGAAGACGGGGTATTCAGGGCCCTAGTTATGACCACAATCTTGGCTCCTAAGAGGCAGCTGACTGTAAAAATGTCCTTGTCCAGCCTAGTGAGTCTGCAGTCTGTGTACCTAACAATGGAGTCACCAATAACTAGGACATTCCCAATAGCTGAATTATGCCTACCCGACATTGGAGTGATTTGCTGCTGGGGACATACTGATGCTGAGGTATGTGGTGTAGCTACAACAAGGGTTTACCCTGATCCTTAATCTTAAGGATTCTAGGAGGCTTGGGTACAGATACTTTGACAGAATTAGCACAAAACAGTTTTGTACTGCTAGTGTAATGATGTTACTGATGTTACATGTACACTGGTGGGGGTCTGTAGGTGCTTTGCTCACTGCAAGTAGTTGACTGTAAGGAGGTTCCCTCCACAATCATTAAGTACATACATTCTCACAGATGAGATCTACAGGCTTAAGTAAGAGTTCATTAGCAGTCACAGTAAAGTACAGTTGCTTACACTTACCATAAATGTACATGTTAGAGTGTATTCACTGTTGCAATCATCACAATTAGGTTATCTGCCTGCAGGTAGCCCTCAGTCAGCCCGAACACCAGAGACTTAGTATTTCTGCTTCAGCTGCTGTCGTTTCAGGACAGACGTCAGGTCGTCAGGGGCATAAAACAGGCAGCCAATGCCATTACATCAGTTTTTCTTGCCCCAAATGTCAGCAGCCCCCCAAATAGGGAGCCAAGTTATGGTGGGAAAAAACACCACCAGTAAAAAGTAAATACCAATAGCCCTGTAAGGGGTGAGTAACAGACCTAGAGAGGAGAGAGTGAGAGAGAGAGAGACAAGGTGGCTGAAGGGTGGGAAACCAGGACTGCAACAGTGAATACACTCGAACATCTACATTTATGGTAAGAGTACACAACAGTACTATGTTCTTCGTGTTTCACTGTTGCAGTCATCACACTTGGATTGATTCCCAAAGCTGAAGAATGGGTGGAGGCAGTCAAGAAGAGTTGGGGCTGGCTAGTATGCCCTGCAGGACTGCAGTTCCAAAACCCGCCCTGGATTTGGAAAGATAGGCAGGTGGTAATGGTTGGTGAAGGTGTGAACAGAACTCCAGGTAGCAACTTTGAGAATGTCCCTGGTAGGGACTCCTCTGAGGAATGCTGTAGATGTAGAAGTTGCCCTAGTGGAATGTGGTCTGACCCCCTGAGGGGTTGGTTTCCCAAGGTGTTTGTAGCAGAAATGGATACAGTGTGCTATTCATATGAAAATTGTTTGTTTTGAAATGGCCTTGCTCTCTACCCCTGGTGCAAAACTGACTAGTAACTGGTCAGATTTCCTGAAGGGCTAAGTCTTATCAAGGTAGAATCTGAGCTGTCTGTTCACGTTTAAGGAGTGCAGGATCCTTTCCCCTTTACCCTGAGGATTAGGGAAGAAGGTTGGCAAATGGATAGATTGGTTGAGAGCCACACTGGACACCACTTTAGGCATAAAGGAAGGGTTAGTCTTGAGGGAGACCCTGTCACCATGAAAAATAATGAAGGGTTCCACAGCCATAAGTGCTTGTAGCTCAGACACTCTTCTAGCTGAAGTGATGGCCAGAAGCAAGGCTGTTTTCCAAGAGAGGAATTTTAACTCTGCCAATGCTGCAAGCTCAAAGGGGGGGGGGGGTAGCATGAGCTTTTCTAGTACAAGGCAAAGGTCCCAAGCAGGGGTGGGGGCTCTCCTTGGTGGCCGTAAATTGTTTGCCCCTCTCAGGAACTGTTTGATGAGAGGATGACAGAAGAGAAGTGGCTCAGTGTTGTAATGAGCCAGGATGGCAGAGACATGGATATTAATGGAGGAGAAGGATAGGCCTCTGTGGAGTAGATCTGCTAGCTAATCCAGGATTAGGGGTAAGGAGGGCAGTGTTGTGTCCTCTCCTTTAGATTTAATCCAGGAACAATACCTTTTCCACTTACCAGCATAGGATTTCCTTGTACTGGGTCTTCTGGCTTCAAGAATGATGGCCAGCACTTACTTGCTTAGGCTGGTCACTTGGGGAGAATTCAAGGAATAAGCCAGGCTTCAAGATTCAGGGTTTGCAGTTGCAGATGCAAGATCTGTCCCTTCTGCTGAGTGAGGAGGGTTGGGATCTGGGGTAGGTGCCAGGGTGGCACCAGTAACAGGCTGCAAAGTAGTGATTACCAGTGCTGGCGTGGCCAGTCCGGGGCAATCAGGATTCTCCTTGGTCTGTCCTGTCTTATCTTGAGTAGTATTCTTGTGAGAAGAGGCAGAGGGGGAAATGCATAAATTGAGAGGTTTACCCACTGGAAGGATAGGGCATCCATTTTCCAGGCCCTGTTGTGAGGTGTCCTGGTGCAGAATTTGCTGAGCAGGTGATTGTAGGGGAGGCAAAAAGGTCCATCTCCTGGGTCCCCCATTACTGGGTTAGAAGGCTGAAAGTGCTGGGGTCTAATTGACACTCGTGTGGGTCTAGGAAATTTCTGCTTAAGTCGTCTGCCAAGAGAGTTTTGTTTGCCTGGCAGAAATTGAGCTTGCAGATGAATATGCATGTCCAAGGCCATGTTCCTCAGGACCATGGCTAGCCTGCAGAGTGGTCAAGTGTGGGTTCCCCCCTGCTTGTTGATGTACCACGTAACTGTGGTGTTGTCTGTTTTTATTAGCAGGGGTCCTGGTGAGAGTAGGGATTTGAAAGCTGTCAGAGCATGCTGAACAGCTAGAATCTCTTTTTGTTTGATGTGCAGAAGAATTTGACTTGGGCTCCAATGGCCCTGAATGCACATGTCGTCCAGGTGTGCCCCCAGGAATAGTCTGATGCATCTGTGGTTAGGATCTGGGCGGCATGGGGTTGAGTGAAGGGAAGTCCCTTGTTCTGGTTGCATGCTGCTACCCAACAAAGAAACTCTGCCCTTAGACAAGGTATGATAGATATGACTGTGTCCAGGTCCCGAGAATGTTGGCACCAAAGATTTTTTAAGTACCACTGAAATTTCCTCATATGTAGTCTGGCATATGGAATTAGTAGAATGCAAGAGGCCATGAACCCTAGGGCTTGCAGGATTTTCCTTGTGGATAGTTGGGTTCTGTTGCTATCTGAGTGAAGTAGATTGTCAGACAAGCTTGTTTTTCTGGAGTAAGGAATGATATCTGGGATGCTGTGTCCAAGCTTGCTCCCAGGAACACAATCTTTTGACTGGGGACTAGTTTTTTGTTGAATGTGTACCACGGGGAGGTTAGGAAGTTATTTACAAATGTCAGGTGCTGCAACAGCTTTTCCTGACTGTCTGCCTGAATCAGGCAATCATCCAAGTATGGGTAAATTTGAATTTTTCTCTGTCTGCAATAGGCAGTGGCTGGAGCCAGGCATTTTGTGAATACTCTGGGAGCAGTGGATAAGCCAAAGGGAAGTGCAGAGAACTGACAATGCATAGATCCTGCCCTGAAACGTAGGTATTCCCTGTATGAGTCCCTGACAGGGGTGTGCAGATAGGCTTCTTTTAGGTCTAGGGTGGCTAACCACGAATCTTTGGCCAGCATAGGAAGAAGCTGCTGAAGGGTGAGCATTTTGAATTTTGGTACCACCAGGAAGGTGTTTAGAATGGAAAGATCTAGTATTGGGCACCAAGTGCCCTCTTTTCTGGGTACCAGGAAAAGTCTGTAATAGAATCGTTGACCTATCTGTTCTGCAGGAACAGGTTGAATTGCCCTTATGGAGAGAGCAGGGATTGAACTTGGTTTTGTGCCTCTGCCCACTGGTTTGGAGGAAGGTCTGGGAACCCTTTTGGGGTTGGCAGTGAGTGGAAGTAAAATTTGTACCCCTGGGATACAATGTTGAGGACCCATCGATCCTTGGTGATGGAGGTCTAGTTTTTTGCATGATGGGCAAGTTTTCCTCCTAGGGGCATGAGCAGTTGGGCAGAGGCGAGGAGTGGAGTTGAGAAGTCTTTGTGAATTCTTTCCATAAGGGGGTGGTTTAGCACTCCCTGGTTTTGAAGTGGAAGCACTCCATTGCTTAGATCTCTGCATACCTTGAGATTGTAATCTGGGGGGGGGTCTGTTACCCCTGGGTCTAGTCTGAGTTGGCCTTGAGGGGGCTGGAAAGGACCAATGCTTCGAGGTGCAATGTCTACTGAACCTAGGAGGCTGCACTTGCAAAAAATCTTTGACTGTCTGCATAGATTTAGCTTTTTCTTCCATCTTTTTTAGAACCTCTTCTGCTTTGATGCCAAACAGATTGTCCTTGTTCAAAGGCGCGTCTAGTAATTTTGATTTGACATGGTCTGGCAAGGTCTGCTCCTTAAGCCAAATATGCCTTCTCAGTGCAGAATCTGTGACTGCCGCCCTGCAAGACGCTTCTATGGCATCAAAGCCACATTGCAAAGTATGCTTGCTGACTTGGCTTGCAGAATGCATAAGCTCTTGTAATTCTTTATTTTCTGCACAGTCTGTAAAGGTAGATAATTTTTGCTTAAGTTCCATAATATGTTGCTGGTATTTCAGCATGTGAAACTGGCAATTTAATCCCCTAATGGCAAGAGTTGCAGAGGTGTACGCTTTCTTACCCCATCCTGTCTAAAGGGGGTGGGATTCTTTGCTGTAGTTGCTTTTATACCTTTAGGCCCCTAGGAAATGACCTCTGGGTCAGCAGTAGGATTTTTGAAAAGAAATGTGTGTGAGAGTCAGGGACTCTGTAGTACCTGTCTGGTTTCCTTGGAGCAGGGGGTAAAGTATCAGGAGTTAGACTGGATTCCATAAAGACATCATCCACAACATCCAGAACTGGAGGTATTGCTACAGGTCTATGTTGTGGCAAATCTAAAAATTCTCTGAGTCTCTTTTTGGACTGAGGATAGTCCTGGCATTCCCAGTGGAAATGCTCTCTTAAAGTATGTAGGGTTTCACCAAAAGAAAAAATCCTCTGAAGGGGACACAGAGGGAATGGATTCCTCTGCATCTGAATCCTCATAAGCAGATAAAGGCATATCTTCATATTCAGAAATCTCAGAGTCGTCGGACTCTTGGTCTGTTAAAGCTGCTGGGGACAGATCTCTTTTTCTCTTAGCAGGAGAAGCCTGGCTTCCCCTAATCAGCATAATCAGGTCTTCTGCCATTTTAAGCATTTGATGTTGTGGTAAAGAAGCAGGTGCTCGAGTCTGAGTTGTCAGTTTTTTAGGTGCAGCTCATACTCTTGGCCTTAGAAACTCGGTAGTTTTAGACAGAACAGAAGACGTGAAAGAAGTTGGTTTGTGTTGAATATCATTAGTGCGAAGAACCTCCTTGGAAGCTGGTGCCTGCACAGCGGTTCTGGACACATCCAAGGTAGAGACATCTGCAGGTTCCATAGTCAAACAAGAGTCTTGCAGCATACCGGACTCCGAATGGGTCTCGGTAGCGGCCTGCAAATCCATCGAAGTGGGCATCAGGGGCTGCAAAACGCCTCACTGAGTACCGATGAACTGGCAACTAGCTTAACGGAAATGTCGCCGGCAGTTTTGGACTTATGCGGTCTGACTCTGTCTTTATCCTTACATTTTTTCAAAAGATCGGTAGTCGGATGGCTTACCGAAGCCATTTCGGAATACAGAGATCGGGAGTGAAAGTATTTAGCAACAATAAGGGCCCGACGATGAATAGTTCAGGTGTTGAACAAAGCACAAAACCGACAGCGAGATACGTCGTGGTCTGGGCACAGGTGACGCAGTAAGAATGGAAATCTCGGTATGGTATTTGCTTTCCACAGGAGAAACAATTGTTAACTTTTTCTGACATCGGTTAGAGCAAGAAAAAAGGATCACCAATGGGGTACTTAGCTTTAGAAGACTTTAGTTTGATTCAGTTCGGAAACGAAAACTAAGGTAGCAGCCGACCGGTACTCGTGTGAACTGCTTCTGCTTCGGGCTCCTCGGCAAGCAAGACTGATGTAATAGCGTCGAGTGCCTGTTTTTATACCCCTGATAACCTGACGTCAGTCCTGAAGTGACAGCAACCGACACAGAAATACTAAGTCTCTGGTATTCGGGCTGCCTGAGGGCTACTTGCAGGCAGATAAACCAAGTGTGATGACTGCAACAGTGAAGCATGAAGAACATCACCATTTTTACACTGCCTTACAATACCAAGTGCTAAAATGCTGGCAATAGGAGGGTCGGGAGTGAATCTGCTGCTACTCCATGACGCCGAGTCCTGATGTGTGAAAAAGGCCCTATCAGGAAGTAAAAAGAACTATAAAGTCATTTATACAACTTGGGCTGTATGGGGGGACTACAGAAGTGTCTATACAATTTAGGCTTTTTGAGGAGGAATGCAGAAGTGCTTTTTAGAATAAGACATTTTTGGTGGGGGGAAGCAACACTGAGGTGACAGGGATACCTGGATATTAATGTTTAAGGTTATTTAGCTCACAACAGTGCTGTTTTCAACAGCCTGTAAAGGGTGCACACAATTCAGAGCAGTTTGTTTAGGCTCAGAGCATACTTGCACCTAGCACCTCCTGAATAAAAGTTAAATGTAAAAGTGCTGTAATACTGGCTATAGGGAAAAACTGGAGTTGCATGCTCTGTCCACTACTCAGCTACACACATGTCATCCCATTGTCCAAACCACAGCTGAACACAGTACACAGCAAGCAAGTAAAACAAGAAAACCAATGAAAAACAGCTAAAAATACAGTTGTGTACACTTACCACAAATGTAGATGTTCGAGTGTCTTCACTATTGCAGTCATCACATTTGGGTTATCCCTGCCAGGGTAGCCCTCTGCCAGCCTGAATACCAGAGACTTAGTATTTCTGCTTTGGTTGGTGTCACTTGAAGACTGACGTCAGGTCATCAGTGGTATAAAGGAAAGCAGCCAATGCCATTACATCAGTTTTTCTTGCCCTAACCAGTCAGGAGCCCCCAAAATAGGAGGCCAGGCTTTGGTGGCAGAACTCCACCAGTGGAAAATAAATACCAATATGTCCCTTGTAAGGAAAGGAAAACAACAAAGAAGAAAGATAACAAAAAGAAAAAAGGGGGAAGGAGGGAGGGAAACCAGGGCTGGAACAGTGAAGACACTCGAACATCTACATTTATGGTAAGTGTACACAACTGTAATATGTTCTTCGTGTTTCACTGTTGCAGTCATCACATTTGGGTAGATTCCCAAAGCTGAGGAAATGGGTGGAGGCAGTCAAGGAAGCTAGGGGCTGGCTAGCATGCCCTGCAAGATTGCAGAGGCAAAACCCGCCATGGATTTAGAAAAGAGAGGCAAGTGGTAATGTTTGGTAAAGGTGTGAACAGATGTCCAGGTGGCAGCCTCCAGGATGTCCCTGGTGGGGACTCCTCTGAGGAAAGCTGCAGAGGTGGAGGCTGCTCTGATGGAGTGGGTCCTGACCCCCTTGGGGGGAGGCTTTCCATGCTTTTTGTAGCAGAAATGGACGCAATGTGCTATCCATTTGGAAGTAGTTTGCTTGGAGATGGCCTTGCCCTCTGCCGCTGAAGCAAAGCTAACCGGCAGTTGATCAAGTTTTCTGAAGGGTTTAGTCCTGTTCAGAAAGTATCTGAGCTGTCTGTGCACATCTAGAGAGTGTAGAATCCTTTCCCCCTTGTTCTGAGGGTTAGGAAAGAAGGTGGGCAAATGGATGGATTGGTTGAGAGCTACACTGGACACCACCTAGGGCATGAAGGATGGATTAGTTCTGAGGGATACCCTGTCTACATGGAAGATAATGAAGGGTTCCACTGCCATGAGTGTTTGCAGCTCAGAGACTCTTCTGGCTGAAGTGATGGCCAGGAGGAAGGCTGTCTTCCAGGAGAGAAATTTTAGCTCTACAGAAGAAGCTGGTTCGAAAGGAGGCAGGGCGAGTTTTTCCAAGACAAAGTTAAGGTCCCAAGATGGTGTTGGTGCCCTTCTGGGGGGCCTCAAGTTGTTTGCCCCTCTGAGGAACTGTTTGATCAGAGAGTGTGAAAAAAGAGGCTGCTCAGTGGGAAAATGAGCTGAAATAGCAGAGGCATGACTTTTTATAGAGGAGAAAGAGAGACCACTGTGTAGTCATTCAGCTAGGTAATCCAGGATGAGAGGGATGGAGGGCTGTGCCATATTGGCCCCCTTAGCCTGGATCCAGGTGCAGAACCTTTTCCATTTATCTGCATAGGGCTTTCTGGTGCTAGGGCATCTGGCCACTTGGATAACATCCAGAAACTGTTTACTGAGGATGGCAGATTGATCAGGGGTCAGGGTATAAGCCAAGCTGCCAAATTTAGTGTCTGCAATTGGGGTGCATGAATTCCCCTTCCCTCTGTATTAGGAGGTTAGGAATCTGAAGATTCGAGGGGGGCAGTGGGGACAGGCTGCACAGCAAGTGGTACCAGTGCTGTCTGGGCCAGTCTGGAGCTATGAGAATGATCCTTGGCTTTTCCTCCTTTATTTTGATCAGTACCTTGGGAATAAGAGGTAGGGGAGGAAAGGCATAGACCGAGAGGTTTACCCAGAGGAAGGACAGGGCATCCACTTTCCATGGCATGCAGTGATGCTCCCTGGTGCAGAATTTGCTGAGCTGATAGTTGGTGTGTGAGGCAAAGAGGTCGACCTCCGGGGTTTCCCATTTTTGAGTTATTAGTAAGAAGGTGTTTCTGTTGAGCTGCCACTCATGGGGGGTCCAAAAGTTTTCTGCTTAATTGGTCTCCCAGGGAGTTGAGAGAGCCTGGCAGGTATTGTGCTAACAGGTGTAGCTGCATGGAAGAGGCTGTGAACCAAAAGGTCATGACCAGCCTGTACAGCGGGTAGGAGTGAGTCCCTCCCTGCTTGTTGATGTACCACATCACTGTGGTGTTGTCTGTTTTGATGAGGAGAACAATATCCACCGTCAAGAGAAAAACTTTAATAAAAGAAGCAAAGCTTTGCTTCTTTTATTAAAGTTTTTTCTTGAAGTTGGATATTGTTGCTGCTAGTCTCTTTTTTACAGCAAGAACTTTGTTTCATTATTTGATGAGGAGAACCCCTGGAGAGAGAAGGGGTTTGAAAGCTATCAAGGCCTGCTGCACAGCCATCATCTCTTTTTGACTGATGTACAGGGGGAGTTGCTGGGGGTTCCATTGGCCCTGTATGCACCTGCCATCCAGGTGTGCACCCCAAGCATAATAGGATGCATCTGTGGTGAGAGTCTGGGTGGCGGGGTGTGGGGAGAAGGGCAGTCCCTTGTTGTGGGAGCAGGCTGTTGCCCACCAAAGAAATTCCTCCCTCAGGCAAGGAATAATAGATAAAAGAGTTCCCAGATCTTGGGAGTTTTGACACCAAAGGCTCTTTAGGTACCATTGAAGTTTCCTCATATGCAGTCTGGCATATGGAATAAGGAGTATGTAAGATGCCATAAACTCCAGGGCTTGCAGGATTTCCCTTGCAATAAGCTGGGGCCTACTGGCCAGCTGAGAGAAGTAAGCTGATAGGAAACTTTGTTTCTCTGGTGTTAGGCATGCCATCTGGGATGCTGTGTCCAGACTTGCTCCCAGGAAGATTATCCTTTTGGTGGGTACCTGTTTGGATTTCTTTTCATTGACTGTGTACCCTAAGGAGGTTAGTAGATCCTTTACAAAGGCCAGGACTTTGAGAAGCTTTTCCTGGCTGTCTGCCTGAATAAGGCAGTCATCTAAGTAGGGGTAAATTTGAATATTTCTTTGTCTGCAAAAAGCAATTGCCGGAGCCAGGCATTTTGTGAAAACTCTGGGAGCAGTAGATAAGCCAAAGGGAAGTGCAGATAACTGAAAGTGTTGAGATCCTGCCATGAAGCGAAGATATTTTCTGCAGGACTCCCTGACGGGAATGTGGAGGTAGGCCTCTTTTAGGTCTAGGATGGCTAGCCAAGCATCCTTGGAGAACATGGGTAGCAGCTGCTGGAGGGTGAGCATTTTGAATTTTGGGATCACCAGGAAGGTGTTTAGAATGGATAGCTTGAGGATGGGGTGCCAGGTGCCCTCTTTTCTGGGTACCAGAAAAAGTATGCAGTAGAAGCCTTGGCCTATCTGCTCTGCAGGAACATGTTCTACTGCTCCCAAGGAGAGCAGGATATGGATTTGTTTTTGAGCCTCTGCCCAATGATTTGGTGGTAGATCTGGGAACCCTTTTGGGGTTGGAAGGGTGTGGAAGGAGAATTTTTACCCTGAGACACAATGTTCAGAACCCAATGGTCATTGGTAATGGTGGACCAGGTGCTTGAGTGAAAAGAGAGTTTTCCTCCTAGGGGTATGTGATGGTGGGCAGAGGCGAGGTCAGGAGGGGGTGAGTCACTGTGTGTTCTTACCATAAGGGGGTGGCTTAGAACTCCCTGGCTTTGAAGTGGAGGCAGTCCACTGCTTAGATCTCTGCAACCCCTGGGACTGCTGTCTAGGAGTCTGTTTCTATGGGGCCTAGGCTGGCCCTGTTCACTAGGTGCAGGAAAGGACCACTGCTTGGAAGGAAGATGCCTGCTAAACCTAGGGGGCTGTACCTGTAAGAAATCTTTAACAGTCTGCATAGATTTTGCTTTTTCTTGCATCTTTTTAACACCTCTTCTGCTATAGTACCAAATAAGTTATCTTTGTGCAAGGGTGCATGCAACAAGTTTGAATTGATATGGTCTGGCAGGGGTTGTTCCTTAAGCCAAGCATGCCTTCTAATGACATATCCAGTGACTGCTGCCTGGCAAAAAGCTTCTAGGGCATCAAAACCGCAGTGCAAAGTGTGTTTAGTTACTTGACCAGAAGAGTGCATTAACTCCTGTAAATCTTTAGATTCTGCCCATGCAGGAAAGGAGGACATTTTTTGTTTAAGGAGTTCTAAGGTATGTTGCTGATATTTAACATATGGAAATGACAATTTAGTGCTCTGACAGCAAGAGTAGCTGAGGTGTATACTTTTTTACCCCATCTGCTCAGCACTCTGGAATCCCTGTCTGAGGGGGTGGGATTTTTAGCTGAAGCAGCTTTAACCCCTTTTGGGCCTTGAGTAATGACCTCAGGGTCCGCTGTTGGGTTTTTAAAAAGATATTTGTGAGAGTCAGGGACTCTGCAGTACCTGTCTGGTTTCCTGGGGGCAGGAGGGAGGGCATCTGGAATCAAGCTGGATTCAAGGAAGACATCATCCACCACATCTAGGACTGGGGGAATGGCTAAGGGCCTGTGCTGTGGAAGGTCCAGAACTCTCTGTGTCTCTTTTTAGACTGTGGGTAGTCTTGACTCCCCCATTTGAAATGCTCCCTTCCTTACTACAGGATATGTACCCAAAGAGTTGCGTACAGCATCAGTGGTCCCTCTCCACAAAGGTGGTGCCTCAACGGATCCTGGAAACTATCGCCCCATAAGCCTGACTAGCTTAGTCTGCAAAGCTATGGAAAGTATCATCATGGACCTCATAAATAAAGATATTGGGGATCCACAGACACTGGATCCTACCCAGTTCGGCTTTGTTAAGGGCAGATCCTGCCTCTTAAACCTGGTCGATTTCTTTGAAACAGTCACCAAGGCCATTGACGAGGGGAAGGTTGTCCACACAGCCTACCCGGACCTCGCAAAAGCCTTCGATACAATACCCCACTCGGGCATTATAGATAAGCTCACCAGCTTAAATATAAACCCCTATGTCACTAGATGGGTTGCAAACTGGCTCAAGGATAGAACCCACATGGTTAGAATTGCTGGAGCCATGTCAGACTCCAAACCAGTTACAAGTGGCATCCCACAAGGCTCAGTCCTGGGACCTCTCTTGTTCGGTATATATTTCTTGGAGGTACAGGCCAACACGGAAGGATTGTGGCTGACCAAGTTCGCAGATGACTGCAAACTGGGCGCCATAATAGACTCTCCAGCCGACACAAGCATCCTCCAAAAGTGCCTCATAGAAACAGACAACTGCTGCCAGAACCATGGCCTCAAGCTAAACGCCAAAAAGTGTATAGTCATCCCCTTTGGCAAAAACAAAGTGCCCACAAATTACCACATAGGTGGTAATCCATTAAGTACAGAAGAAGTAATTAGGGACCTGGGGACCCAAGTTGATAGCAATCTCTCATTTGACAACCACGTGGCCAAAGTGGTTAGAAAAACATTTTATATAGCCCACCTAATCATGAAGGGATTCACATCTAGATCAGGGGAGGTCATCGTGCCTCTTTACTCATCCCTCATCAGGCCCATAATTGAGTACAATGCCCCTTTTGGGATGTACCTTACCAGACACCTGCAGCAACTGGAAAGACCCCAAAAGTACCTCACCAAGAGGATCAAAGGGCTCAAACAGATGCCATATGCTGCCCGGTTAAAGAAACTCCAGCTCTACTCACCGCCTGCTCAGAGGCGATCTGTGCCTGACGTATAAAGCCATGTCCAACCCGGAATTAATGGACATGCTGCACCTCAGAAAATCCAAATCCCATCGAGCTACGCTACCGAGACTTGAACCTCAGCACTGAAATAAATAGGACATGCTGGAGGGACAGATTCATAACCCAGAGGCTCCCTTCACTCTGGAATAAAATCCCAATCCAGGTTAGGCAGAGTCCCTCATTAACTCTCTTCAAGAGGAATCTTGATGAGTGGATGGGAGATCGTAGGTTTACCCCGGGTATCACTTCTGTGTCAGTGTTAGACAGAGGCAAAGTATACTAACCTTGAAAAAGGGCATAGCAAAATTAATTTAAAATGGGTGGCGAAAGCCAAACACACTCTGGCTAGGCTTATAAATGCCCTAGGGCAGATAGCCTAGTATGAATCTATGAACCTATGAAGTATGCAGGGTTTCCCCAAAGGAAATATATGGCTACAATAAGGGCTCGACGATGAATAGTTCTGGCGTTAAACAAAGCACAGAACTGACAACGAGCAAAATTCTGGTCTGGGCCTAGACAAGTGATGCAGTAAGAGTGGAAATCCCGGTGTGGTATTTGCTTTCCACAGGCGAGAATTTTTTTCTGACATCGGTTAGTGCAAGAAAAATGGATCCCCAACAGGGTACTTAGCTTTTGAAGACTTCAGCTTCAATTTGGAAACAAAACTCAGGTAGCGGCCGAACGGCACTCGTGCGAACTGCTTCTGCTTTGGGCTCCATGACAAGAAAGTGTGATGTATTGGCATTGCTTGCTTTCCTTTATACCACTGATGACCTGACGTCAGTCTTTAAGTGACAGCAACCGACGCAGAAATACTAAGTCTTTGGTATTCAGGCCAGCCGAGGGCTACCCTGGCAGGGATAACCCAAATGTGATTACTGTAACAGTGAAACACGAAGAACATCTTGAAGTCAGTAGTGATCGGCTACACAGGAACAGCAGCAATAATCTAGTTCCACTAGAATAAGCACTACTTTCTCCAAGATAGGTTAGAACAGGGTAAAATCAAACAAAAGAGGAACAAAGAAAAATAAGTGAAAAACAGACAAAAGGTTCAATTCAGCAGATGTACTGAAATCACACTAGGCCAGAGCAGGCTGAAACCAAACAAAAGCTAAGCAGACTGCTGAGCTGGGTCACATAACCCATGTCTGCTATCCTTAAAGTAAAACTGAATTGCCCATGATTTCAACCACATCGTGCAATCTTCTTCAAGCCTATCCTGAGACATGATAGTAATGCTATGTGAGACATTTACCATACCAACAGCTTTTCTACCACAAAACTAACATTCCATATGGAATAAGGTTCTGTAAAACAGAAAACAAATGGGATATCTGAAATCGTGAGCATAGGCTCCAGATCGACCCTCTTAATCAGACAGAGAATTCAGAAATGGCTTGAATTAGAATCTTAATGGCAAAAAATGAAAGCCCTATGGAAAAATACCTTAAAAGGGGCTCAGCAGCTGAAGGTAAAGTGTTTTTCCCCTTCCTCCAGCATCATGGTGCACACTTGTATTAGACTAGCAATCAGAAACTTAGCAGTGGTTCAGACGTAATGCAATAAAGTGCATGTAAAGGAGATTGGGATTTTGGATATGGCCCTAGAAATGAAGCTGTGAGGAGAGAAGCAAGACGTCCAAGAACTATAACAGTCTAGTTTACTGGGCTGAAAAATACATTAATGTCATGACGACTTGTACTTTCAAAAGGACCTTTTCCACTAATGTAGAAAGACATAAAAAGCTCAGATGCACTCATCCCCAAGTCTTAAAGAAAGTTATTAGAGTAAAAACAAAGATACTGGCAGCTAGATGGTATATGAATCCCACCACTGCCACAAACTTAAAGGTGAACTGATGGTGGCAGACAGATGAAATTTTAATCTCACCACTGCGATCAATGTAAAGGTAACAACAGTCAGAAGATATATGAATCATGTGGTATATTTATACATAAACATCACTCTTCTCCTCCATTCTAGACCACAAGACATTTTTCTTCAGATACCCTCAAAAAAAAAAAAAAGCTTGAAATGAAAGTGTACCCTGTTGATACAATAACCCAATTTGTTGTCTTAAAAAGCTGAGTTTACATCAGTGATAACAAGGTTAGGCCCTGACTGAGTAACCCTTACCATGGCAAGCTCTAGTTGATTTCATTGTCACTTTATGTCCCAAATAAGAAATTAATGCCATCCTTACCTGACATTTGTTTGCCTTGATAGTTGATTCTGCATATTTTAGTCTTTCCAACAGTGCCCTAACATGATGTACACAGGTTCATAGGTTCATACTAGGCTATCTGTCCTAGGGCATTTATAAGCCTAGCCAGAGTGTGTTTGGCTTTCGCCACCTGTTTTAAATGAATTTTGCTATGCCCTTTTTTGAGGTTAGTATACTGTGCCTCTGTCTAACAGTGACACAGAAGTGATACCCAGGGTAAACCTACAATCTCCCATCCATTCATCAAGATTCCTCTTGAAAAGAGTCAATGAGGGACTCTGCCTAACCTGGACTGGGATTTTATTCCAGAGTGAAGGGAGCCTCTGGGTTATGAATCTGTCCCTCCAGCATGTCCTATTTATTTCAGTGCTGAGGTTCAAGTCTCTTGAGCGCGTAGCTCGATGGGATTTGGATTTTCTGAGGTGCAGCATGTCCATTAATTCCGGGTTGGACATGGCTTTATACGTCAGGCACAGATCGCCTCTGAGCAGGCGGTATGCCACTGAGTAGAGCTGGAGTTTCTTTAACCGGGCAGCATATGGCATCTGTTTGAGCCCTTTGATCCTCTTGGTGAGGTACTTTTGGGGTCTTTCCAGTTGCTGCAGGTGTCTGGTAAGGTACATCCCAAAAGGGGCATTGTACTCAATTATGGGCCTGATGAGGGATGAGTAAAGAGGCACAATGACCTCCCCTGATCTAGATGTGAATCTCTTCATGATTAGGTGGGCTATATAAAATGTTTTTCTAACCACTTTGGCCATGTGGTTGTCAAATGAGAAATTGCTATCAACTTGGGTCCCCAGGTCCATAATTACTTCTTCTGTACTTAATGGATTACCACCTATGTGGTAATTTGTGGGCACTTTGTTTTTGCCAAAGGAGATGACTATACACGTTTTGGGTTTAGCTTGAGGCCATGGCTCTGGCACCAGTTGTCTGTTTCTATGAGGCCCTTTTGGAGGATGCTTGTGTCGGCTGGAGAATCTATTATGGCGCCCAGTTTGCAGTCATCTGCAAACTTGGTCAGCCACAGTCCTTCCGTGTTGGCCTGTACCTCCGAGAAATATATACCGAACAAGAGAGGTCCTAGGACTGAGCCTTGTGGGATGCCACTTGTAACTGGTTTGGAGTCTGACATGGCTCCAGCAATTCTAACCATGTGGGTTCTGTCCTTGAGCCAGTTTGCAACCCATCTAGCGACATAGAGGTTTATATTTAAGCTGGTGAGCTTATCTATAATGCCTGAGTGGGGTATTGTATCGAAGGCTTTTGCGAGGTCCAGGTAGGCTGTGTGGACCACCTTCCCCTCGTCAATGGCCTTGGTGACTGTTTCAAAGAAATTGACCAGGTTTAAGAGGCAGGATCTGCCCTTAACAAAGCCGAACTGGGTAGGATCCAGTGTCTGTAGGTCCCCAATATCTTTATTTATGAGGTCCATGATGATCCTTTCCATAGCTTTGCAGACCAAGCTAGTCAGGCTTATGGGGCGATAGTTTCCAGCATCCGTTGAGGCACCACCTTTGTGGAGAGGGACCACTGTTGCTGTACGCCACTCTTTGGGTACATATCCTGTAGTAAAGCTGAGACTGAACAGTAGTTTTATGTTTGGGTTTAGCCTCTTCTTGGAGTTCATGTAGGACGCAGCCCGGGACACCGTCTGGACCCATTGATGCTGTGTTTTTTGCTTTGGAGAGGGCGGCTCTTACCTGAGCATCTGAGATGTCAGGGGGGCAGCACTCTGCTGGGATAGATATTTGCCCTTTTGGTGGAGAGGGGGGGGGGAGAAGTTTGCGCTGAACCTGTCAACTAGGATGTTGGCAATGTCTGTGGGTTCGGTGTATTTTTTGTCATTTTGGACTAATTCTGAGCATATCTTTGAATTCCCACCCAGGTTCCTAACATAACTAAAGAAAGCCTTGTGATTATCCTTAGTGTCCTGTGCAATTTTTCTCTCGAAGCTGGCCTTAGACGATTTTATGAGTGCCCGTAGTTTTTTGCTAATACTGATCAGAGATGCCTTCCCTTTTTGGGATTTTGCTCTATCATGTAGTAGCTTCCTCCTTCTATTGTATAGTTTGTTTATGGCTGGGGTCCACCAGACAAGACGTCTGCCTTTGGAGGATTGGGTCTTGGTTTTATTTGGGATTGCATGATCCATGCATTCCTGAAGGTGTTCATAGAATGCGTTTATAAAGGATTCTGCGGTCTGGGCGTATTTTCCACAGGCTACGGGGCTTTGAAGGATTCCACCTCGGTTTTGAGGAGTGTGAAATTTGCTTTAGAGAAGTTTTCACTGTGGTTTTCTGGGCAGGGGGTGGGGTCGGGATGTGAATATCCAGTGAGATTAGTTTATGGTCTGATCTTACCAGTGAGGGATACACTTCTGGTCTGGAGCATAGAGTACCCATGTTGGTGATGATCAGGTCCAGTATGTTTCCCCTCTTGTGGGAGTGGTAACAAGTTGTTCCATAGCATTTGAGTTTATAAATTCTAGGAACCTTTGGGCTAGGGTGTTGGAGCTAGAGTAATGCTCCCAGTCTATGTTTGGGTAGTTGAAGTCGCCCAATATAATGGTGTTTGGAGAGACCTTCATATTTTCCAGTGTTCTCAGGAAGGCCGAGTGGGGTTCCTGGGTTTGGGAGTGTGGTCTGTAGCAGGCTATAAACTGGAAGGCAGTTTTACCCACTGTTAGTTGCACATGGATAGTCTCTGATGCTTCGTGCTGTGCCACCAACCTGGAGGTGTGGATATCTTTGACGAATAATGATACTCCCCCTCCTTTTGTGGTTCGGTCCAAGTTTTGGGTCCGAAAAGCATGGTATGAGGTATAACCTGGTAGTGCTGGGGTGCTCTCGGGAGCCTTGAACCAGGTTTTTGTTACTGCACAGATATCAATGTTCTCCATGCTAAGGAGAGTTTCGAGTGCGTGCATCTTGAAGTTTAGACTTCTGGCATTGAGTAGCATTATTCTTAGTTTCTTATCCCTTGTGATACCTATGAAGGTGGGTTTGTCTTTTGAGCCTTGCCTAAAAAAGGCACTATGGGGGTAGCAAGAGCCTTTGCCAATATCCGAAAGCCCAGGGTGACAGGTGCAAGCCGTCCCTAGCGAAGCATCGTGGCTTGTCGAGCATGTCATCCCAGGCTGACAGGCATTGGATCCCCTTTGAATGACACCAATACTTAAGCCAATTGTTGAAATTGATCATCTTGTCTTCATATTGTGGCATCATTCTTGGTGAGGGTAAGATGCTACTCAAGGTCAGGGTCATACCGGCCTGGGCTACATGCTCAGAGAGCTCCTCTATGTCTCTTTTCATGTAGTCCAGGGAGGTACGTCTCAGGTCATTCACACCAGCATGGACAATGACTGAGTCATATTTGTACTTGCCTTGGAGTGACCTGAGTGCTTGTGATATGTGGCGGATCCTAGTGCCCGACAGACAGCTCACCGTGACCTTCTCCTTGTTCAGCCTGGTGAGCGGGACATCAGTGTGCTTGACGATAGAGTCACCTATTACAAGTGTATCAGGTGTGTTGTTTAGCCTTAAGGGCTGTGACTGTTTGGCACACTGGCTTTGTGAGCTATGTGTTGCACGTGTTTTGTTTTGGGGTAGCGGTTGCTTGGGTGTCTGCTTTGGAGGTCTCTGCTGCTTAGGCAGATTTTTATTTAGAGCCTCCGAGTATGTTTTTGTGTGTTTATGTGTTTGGTTTGCTGTCGTGATAGGTCTATGTGAGACTGGAATTGTAGTGAGTGTGGTTTCCTTCTCCTCCTGACTGGTTACGCCAGTACTGAGCTGAGAGAGCGTAGCCTCCAGTTTGGCTATATGGTTGCATCTCTCACATGTGTTGGAATTTGTTGGGAGGAGGAGAGGGTTGTCTGTGTACATGAGGCAGTTGTAACATTGCCTCAAGATTCCCAGATTCACCAGCTGGACCAGAAAGGAACTGACCTTTGGACATGCTAGAATAGTATTGGGAATTCCTTTATAATTGAAAAAAAGGGCCAATGGTGAACAACGTACTCAGGGGAGTTTGTGAGGGTGTAGTGCTTTTAATTTTTTAGTGCTGACTTATATAATTGCTTTAGTGAGCAAGTGCCAGGTAACTTAAATGCAATGTGTTACAGGTAACTTAAATGCAAAAATGACAAACAGTAACTTTCTTTCAAGTGAAACAAGGAAATAAGTACAGTAAGCAATGCAGATATCACTAGGGATCCACGGAAGCGCTGAAAAGCCGTGTTTTAGGTGGAATTAGCATTTCAGGGAAATAACAAGCAAACAAACAAGCATACAAACAATGCTAAATTCAGCAGGCCTGGATCTAGTCTATGCTGCAGCAAACAAGGTGTAGCAATTTCAGTAAGAAACAGTTCAAATATGCAGGCACTATAAGCCTTTAACCAGAAATTCCCAGCTCAGAAGGGCAGAGTCCAGCCTCTCCTCCCACAAGAGTGCAGACCATGAACCTTCTTAATGTAAAATAACTGGCCTGAAGCCCAAGTGCTTAAACCAGAACTAATACACTTTTAGAATAACAGACACTGAGCCCTCAGTCAGCAGTTCCCAACTTAGAAGGATGTAAGCTACCTGTCCTGCCACACAGTGCAGGCCACAAACCTTCCTGATGTAAAACAACTGGTCTGAAGCCCAAGTGCTTAATCCAAAAAACTTAGAATGATAGCTACACTTTAATCAAGTTACTACCAAGCAGTAGTTCTTGCCACGACCACAATATCATCCAGATACACAAGACCACAGTCTCTACCTCCTCCTATGATACAAAATGCCAAACTACAAAACTCTGGAAGGTTGCTTGGGCATTTTTCATTCCAAAGGGCATCTTGGTGATTTTTTAAAACTCAAAATGGATCATAAAAGCTGACCTCTCTCACACTGTAGGTTTCAAGGGTACCTGCCAGTAACCCTTAGATAGGTCAACAGTAGTTAGATACTTAGCACCATCCAACTGCTCCATGGCTTCATCTTCCCTGGGATGGGGTCAGCATCTGACTTTGTGTGGCTATTCAATTTCATATAGTCTACAGTAGTGCTGACATTCTTCTTGGGTACCAGCACCACTGGTGAGACCCAGGGGCTGCTAGACTCTTGGATTACACCAAGATCTAACATCTGCTGTAGTTCCTCTCATAGGGGTTTTCTTAGCCCACTTAGGTACTGTACAAGGGGTATGTCTGATGTGCAGCTTGGGTCCTGTGTCTACACAGTACTCTACCAGTTGGGTTCCCCCTAGATTACCAACAAGCAAGTCCTCAAACTCTTGTAATACTGCCCCGCTCTCCTGAACCTTGTCTAATGAGCTGTCAGATTGAGTTGACTGATCCCCACTCTGTTTCCTTCTGTAACACTGTAGACAGTGAGTACCAGTGTCTCTGCATCATGGTAGGGTTTCAGCATGTTAACACTGTAAATATTGTGCTTCTGCTGCCTGACTAGCAATTGTAGTACGTAATTAACCTCCCTTATCTTTCTTAAAATAGGGAGAGAACCCTCCCATTCTGCTTGTAGTTTGCTGTAGTTAAAAGGAAACAGATCCATAACTTCATCCCTCACGGAATACTCTCTAGCCCTGGCTGTCTGATCAAAACAGAACTTTTGCTACTGTTATGCTTCTGCTAAGTGTTTTTATGCCATCCCCATGTGCTCTCTAAGTCTAGTCCTGAAGTTTAAAATATATTCTACAAAAGGTTCCTTGTGAGAATGACAGCTGGCCTTCCACCCATCATAAATGAAATCCATGGACCCCCCCCCATACTGCGACCATACAGCAATTCAAAGGATGACAATTCTGTGGATTCCTGGGACACCTCTCTGTATGCAAAGAGCAGATGGGACAGGTATCTGTTCCACTTCCACTTCAACTGGCCTGCAGAGGTTCTAAAAACAGTCTCTAGTGCAACTTCAAGCAGACTGGGAAGCCCTGGTCAACAGCTGAGCTTTGGAATATCACACTCAAAACAGGTGTCCCAGGTCCTCATTCAAAAGCTCAAGATAAAGGGCCCTGCAAATATCTGGTCCAGAAAATGCCACTGCAAGGATAACTGCTGTAAAGTCCGGAAACAGAATAAACTTCGGAACCCAGCAATATTCATTAAATGGAAATATAATTCTTGATATAAGCTAAATGGCCCTTCAATATAAATCTGTTATCAAGAAAACCACTTCAGGACTAAAAAGACATTTTTTTAGGATGGGTTCTATTGCTGATGACTCAAAAGTTCTTTATTCTTCATTCCTCATTCCTTGAAACTAACTTACTTTATTTATTTATCTGGAAGATGGCAAAAGATTAATATGTCAGCCCACATTGGAGCTCATGAGCCTGAGTCTCTACAAAGAGTTGATCACCTAGAGCAGAGCTGTGGGAAGAGGAGATCTCATCATTCTCTGGCTGCCAGATACTTCTCTGAATCTCCCTTCCCAGGAAGATGATTAGGAAGTATCTCTCTATTCCTAGCTCTAGCACTGGCAGGATGGAGTATGAGCAAATGGTTGATGATTATCAGGTGTCAAATGACAAGGCTCCACTAATGAACAGTACCACGGAAGGCAGCATTTAATCTTAAAGACTACACGCAGAGCTTTTCGGTAACAGCAAAGCACGCATTCATTTGGATGAGTCTCATAATACATTAAGCAAAACATGGACATCCAAATACTATGCTACCTCTATGGGAACAGATGTCATAAAAGGATCCATAGGAGTCTCCTCAACTTTAGCTGATGACTTTGCTTGATTCAAGGGTACATAATATACATAAATCAAAGATTTTTCTGCCCTGAGCTTAACTACTAAGCCTTCTCTTGGGGAAATAGGGGAACTTCTCGACATCAGCTCACTGAACATGGCTCTACCAAGGATACTTAAACATGTCAGAGTCGGCATGGATACAATGGTATGGGAATCCCAAATCAGCTGTCAGGAGCATTGCACACCACATCCTCAAACTGTCTGCCAGTGACAAGTGTGAAGCTGATCCTTTGCTATTTAAGGAAGAGTACATGACTCACTTAGAAGGCAAGGGATGCCCACTGAAATGATTTTGAAGGATAAGATTTTGGCTAATGTCTGGTCTCCAACCATTTTGCATTCTCCTTTACATCTAACATTAACTTGGTATTGTGAAAAATTGTCTACAGCCAATCCAAAGACAGTTTATCCTGCACAACTGCCATATTTCTTGTTATACTGTAGATCTTAAGGTTCTCTCCATTCTACTGTGGGTGGCCAGGATGAGATAACAACACTTGTGTCAATGCTCAACGTTGTCTTCCTTTCCCATACAGTAAAGGGGGTGCTGGTTTGGGTGGGTTTTGACAAATGTTACAATAAGCCCCTGAATTCTCTGAAAGTTTATGCTTGCTGGTATCTTCCAACAGCATATCTAAGGACTGAAAACTGAACTATGTGAGAGTACAGCGCTGAGCATGCTGTCCTAATCGGGATGTGACACTATGATGTGCGTCAACCAGAGTCATGCTTCACACCTCATCAGAAAAGCTAAAGAAAATTCTGAACTGCACTGTGGTGGGAAAATCAGAAGAGGAAATCCCAAAAGTTAGTTATTGCAGAAGGCCCTGAAGGCAGATATACGTTTGTACTCCAATAGATTCATGGAGCCACTATTGCACCCTCTTGTAAGACTTTGCTATTGGTATTATGGTTTTGACAAAAGCCATGTATCTTAATAGGTAGTACAGAATCTTTTGAGTTCATACTTCTTTCAGTCCCACTTTCCTCTGCCAGACTCATTACATCCGACTATCTACACATGGAGAAAGGGCTTCAGTGATAAAACACCCATCAATAATTCACAAACTATGGTAATGTTGAAGGGTCAAAGTATAAATGCAGGTTGGCTGACTGTGATGATGTAGGAATGAAAGAAATAATCAAGATGTGAGGATTTGAGCCTAGTGGGACCAAGAAATCCACTACAACAAGCCAATCATCCATATAATGCTAAATTCTAATGCCCTGTTTCCTGAGGTATGTAATGATGACTACCATGTACTTGTTGAAAACTGTGGGTGCAGTTTAGAGCACAAATGAAAGACAGCAGAAAAGAAAATGGGTGTTTGCAAAGTATAACTGCAGTAACATCTGGTGGATCTTCCTATCTATAGGTCAAAGCAATGATTAAAACTGAAAAGCAGTATTTTTCCAACACAAGTTTCTTCCCATTATTGTAGTCTATGTCAGTATCTTTCCATCACTTTAAAAATATGCACTTTTGTAATTTGTATCTCAAGCATACATCATGTACTGACATGCTGCGAGGATCAGTCTATACAGCACACTTAAAAATGAACAAATAAGCATCCAAATCTAATCCTTTCTTCAAAGAAAGGTAAGCAAGGACTGAGTGGGCTTCTTTTGAACTATAAACAAGTTTAGGTTGCGTCTGGGAACAGTTTTGGGGCCATTGTCCTACTGCCACTGGCAAAAAAAATTATGAGTAATATATCTTTCTTCTCTGGACCCTGGAGACATTATAAATGGCTTGTGTTCACAAACATCCACATCTGATAACTGTTTTAGAACAGCAGTATGAAGCAACTGTAAACGCAAAGTAACCCTGAAGAAGCACCAGCACGTTTCCCAGTTATCCACCTCACACGGTAGATATAGATCTCATTTGTACAAAGGAATCAAATATCTCACTTCGCCAACTACCTTTGTAGGTGGGCGGAACAGAATATTGGGTAAGGTGCGAAACGGTTAAGAAGAGGGAAAATGGTATGTAATAGCCTCTGGATATGATATTCTGCACCCAGGAATCTTTGGTACTGGTGGATCAGGCTTGTGGGTGCAAAGATAGGTGTCCCTGCAACTGCTTCCAGAGCACAGCGGTCTTGTAATCCTTTACGGACACTGGAAGGGCTTATCCAAGTATGCATCTTGATGTTGCAGGCCACGTCTGCTACAAGGGCAGCATCTTCCATTAGAGTTACCCCCTCTGCCACGAGGGGATCTTACTCCAAAGGAGTCCTGCGAAGAACCTTGTGATTTTCGGAACCACAATTTTCTACCCCTTTTCTGGTTTCAGGAGGAGGTTTTTGAGGAGTAGAAAAATTGATTCCCATGCCAGAAAGGGTCTTTCTGCCTTACTTTCTCCTGGATAGAGTTTCTTTCACCCTGGGGCCAAATAACATGGACCTGTCAAAAGGAGCATTGATGAAGGAAGGACTGGAAGGGCTCAGTAAAAGCAGAGAGGTGCATCCAGGCATGCCTTCTAATGGTTAAGCCTGAACCCTGCCACCATACCAGCAACTTCTGAGGTGTGAGATATCAGTCTCAAGAAGCCATTGCATAATGACTACATAGTGGTCTGCTGCAAATAAACTGTTTTCTTAGCCTCACAGAAATGGACTCTGACAGGGTATTAGAAAACTGTTTAATCCACTCTCTCTCTAACCTGGTGACTTGTGCTAAATAATTCGGATACCTGAGGGCAAAGGTCACGGAAGCATAAACGCACTTCCTGTACCTGTCCCAATGCCCTAGATTCTCTATTAGAAGGATGGACAAAAGAACTCTTTTCCCCTAGTTCTTTCCTGGTGGTTGTTGCAACCACGATAGCATCCACTAGGGGACTCCGGCTCCAATGAACTCTGTCTTTAGGTGCTAAAAAATTCTTATCTGGGTGTTTGGGGATGGGTCCCATGATGTCTAGATCCTTCCAAGCCTGGCAGAAGATGAGATCTACCATCTCATCCACCGGGGGGACCACTCAAGTCATAGCTGTCTTGGTCCCAAAAGCGTCAAGAAACATCAACGCCTCTTGGGAAGGGTACCAAGCTCCTTTCTGTTTCAGAAGTTCAAGAATCTCATCAAAAGAAACATCCTTAAGGGGTGATCTGAGGACCCTTCACCTTCATCAAAGTCAGTGCCTTCAGTTAGAAACTCTTGTGGGGAGTCTATGTGCCTCCTCTTGCACATCTGTTTCCTAGGGGGCTCTTTGGTGGGAAGAGCTAGTGAGGACTTATCAACAGTGTCCTGAATCAGGATGGTCTCGAGGCTTGATCTGCCCGGCTGTCCCGATGTGACTGGATGAAGAGGCCCATTTTTCACAATTTTTTGATGTTCTGCTTGATTCTATTGGACTCAAGATTAGAGTAAAAGAAAACAAAAGACATTAACAAAAAACATTTACATAAGGAGAGTATATGTATTTCAAAACACAGCACTTTTGTACCTAAATGGTTAAATAGGGAAGTTAATGGGAGAAATTTGATTTTTTTTTTAATTTTTGAAGTACCAGTTGATTGGTTTTAATTATTATATTGAGTGTTAAAGTTGTACAAATAGCAGCATTTATGGTGAAAAAGTACAGCTGTGTAAAATCTTACCGTAACAGTAGATGTCCTTCCCTTCGCTGTTACAGTATTCATACAAGAAGAGATCTCCTATCAATGATAGCCCAGTGTCAGGCCAGTATAACTAAGCCTTTAGTACTTACAGACACCATATATTACACATACACTCCCCGCACAAGATGTAGGGCATAAGGGTGCCATATGGACGCACACACACAGAAATGAACAAGCCCCAGGGGGAAAAGAATGTCCCTAGGGCAAGGAAGAACATGTGCATCCAGAAGGAGAAAAGAGAGAATGGCTCCTCAGCCAGAAGGGCAAGAAGAACAGGTTAGAGTAAAGGGGCAGGAGGGAGGGAGCAAATACTGCAACACTGATGAGAAGAACGTCTACTGTTGCAGTAAGTTTTTACACAGCTGTACTATGTCCTTCCATATCATTCTTGCAGTATTCATAATAGAAGGGAGAGTACAAAAGCTCAAGAGGAAACCTGGAGGGAAGAAGATGTCACTGAACAGCCCTCTAGAAACCCATGTAGGACAGCCCTGGCAAAGCCAGCTCTAACCCTGGAAATAACTTCTAACTTATAATGCCTGGTGAAAGTATGAACGGAAGACCAGGCAGCAACCTCAAGGATGGAATTAGTATCCAGCACCTTGAAAAAAGCATCCCAAGAGGCAACAACTCTAGTAGAATGGGCCTTTACTGAAGAGGAAAGGCTTTACCATGAAAAGACAAGAAGAAATGCCTTTAGAACATACCTCTCAACCTGGAAATATCAAAAATCTGGACAAAGGCCCATGAAAAGTAGGTACAACTGGCCAAAAATTGGGACTCTGATTAACATAAAAGTTGCAAACATAATCACGTAACTCCGTCCACTCCAACAGAAATATGGGATACCAACATGAAGCTTGAAGTCACTAAATCATAATAAATAATGGCAGACATTTGAATTTCAGACTTCATATCACTTAGAAAAATAAATGAGGCTTTGTTCAGATTTCTTGCTCTGAGAGGTTGAGAGGTATTATTATAAATATTACAATATAGCAAAATATGGTAGGGAGTCTCTACACTGAGGTATGTACAATTTAATGTTTCCATCAATAAATGGGAAAAGACCATATCAAAACACAATTAAACAGACTTATTTTAAATATTCAAAAGCTTTTTGAATGAGATTACAGATTATGGATTACTTAATTAAAACTCCAGATTTGCAACTTGCAAACATGATTACCTTCAACAAATAAAAAAACTGTTTTGTTCGTTTTTCTAACAGCAAACAATCTTATGATACTTAGCTCTATGTTTATACACTTAAAAAGATCCAGCTTAAAACAAGCAGGCTCACAAAATTGGTCCTAATAAACTGAAGTGTGTGGACATGAATCATGAAGATCACCATGAAAATTGAACTGCACCTACATCATTAAAACTTAAATATTTACATTATAGGAAAAAACATCTGATTTTTTGCATCAAAAGAAAAGAAGGAAAAAAAAACAACAGTTACGTCTGGCATCTGTGTTTTGCAGGTCCAGTTCCGCATAATGGAAAATCGTAATACAAATAAATGACAGAGCAGTATGTTGTACAGGTATGTAGATCATCATGCGCTCACACACTCTTGCTCCCACCATCCTTTTTCTTATTTGCTAACCTATATACCACTCACTTCAAAATATTAATATTCACAACGGCGCTGAACTCAAAATAACCATAGTGAAGACAGAACCTGAGGTACCTCCACAGATAGGGGATCCCGCTGATGAGAGAGGCACCAGACAGAAAATCTCTTCTATTTGAACAAATATGATTTCCTGATGGGGGTTTCCTGGCTTCCTTCAGGACCCGAAGCAAGTCCTCAGAGAAAAGATGCCCAAAATGGATCAAAACCTTATCATCCACAGAATCAGTTGAAGAGTGAACAAGTGAGGATGGATAAGAGACCCCTTGCCTTCTGTGAGAAGGTCCACCTACTGAGGTAAATTGTGGTGACTGTCCCTTGCTAAGTGAGAAAGGAGGAGGAACCAATGCTATCTGGACAAAAGGGAGTCACTAACAAGATTTTGGGAGACTTCAGCCTAATCTTGTGCAAAACTCTTGGTAGCAGAGGAAGGGGAGGAAAGGCATGCAGAAACATCCCCCTCCAAAGAAAAGACAGGGCATCCCCTTTCCAAGCCAGAGGAGAAAAGAATAGAGGAGGCCGTCAGTTCAGAGGGGAGGCAAAAAGATCTGAGGAATATCCCACCAATGGACAATGTTCAGGAACACATCTCTGTGATGCATCCACTTGTAAGCTTGTGTACTGGACTGCTCAGTCTGCCACTAGAGCGTGCTCTGAGGAAATGTAAACAGCCTGAAGAGTCACTTGATACTGAACAACTAGTTCCTAGACCTGAAGAGCTAATCTACAAAGAAGGTAGGACCTTGTATCTTCTTGCTTGTTGAGATGCAACATAACTGTGGTACTGTCTGTGAAAGCTATGAAGGGCCTGGGGTGAAACAGGGAATGAAAAGCTTAAAGAGCTACAAGCAGAGTCCTCATCTCCTTTATACTGATATGGTCTGACCTCTGATAAAGAGGTCAGAGACCCTGAACCTTGACAGAGCTGAAAGAAGCCCCCCCCCCCCATCCCATCTAAGGTGTCTGTAAAGAGCTCTTGAGTCAGGTCTGAAGTCTTGAAGGGAAGCTCCAGGTTGAAAAAAAGTTTATGAATCCACCACTGAAGCTCAAGCTTGAGACAAGGAAGCAAGGAGATGGGGTAGTCCAGTGGGTGACTGACTTCAGGTACCACTGTAGCTTTCTTATATGGAACATGGCCAGAAGGAACATGGGAATGGTGGAGGCCATGAACCTGAGGACCATGAGAAAGTCCCTGGCCATGGCTGAATCAGAGGAAGAAGAGAATGGAAAAAGGCAATAAGAGACAGGGCTTGGGTGCTGGGAGGGATGCCAGTATGGGGATGGTCTGGATCCTGCAACCAAGGAAAACATGATCCTGAGAAGGGGGTCAGAGTTCCTTCTGGATGCACATGTTCTTCCTTGCCCTAGGGACATTTTTTTCCTCCTGGGGCTTGTTCATTTCTGTGTGTGTTTATGGTGAACCCAAGACTGTGCATTAGGGAAACAGTAAACTGGAGATCCTGAAGCAGCGCCTCGGGGAAGAAGGCTTGAATGAGGAGATTTTCCAGATAAGGAAAGATCTGAACCCCTCTCATCCTGCAAAAGGCAATGACAGGAGTAAGGCATTTGGTGAATATCCTTCGGGGGCAGTAGAAATACCAAAGCAGTGAACTGAAAATGTAAGGAAGAAACAGAGAAAAGTAAAACTTACCTGAAAAGGGGGGGTGAGTAGGGATATGAAGATAGGCATCCTTGACCAGAAAGGCCTGAGGAAGAAGGAGAAAATAAAGCTTGAAGAGATAACATCACAAAGTAAGGAATCTTGAGAAAGTATCCCTCCCTACTTGGGCAGGAGTACAGCTTGAATGGTTCTCTGGATCAAAAGAGAATGAAGCACCTCTGAGAAAAAGGGAAATTGTTCCACAGGAGGTTGAGGGATGCCCAAAAAGGGAAGGTATTTCCAAACCATGAAATACTACCGGCAGATAATGGACAGAACCTAAAAGTCTGTTGTGATTTTTAACAAATTTGGAAGGTACAGGGAAAGACAGAGGGATAAAGGAACCTGGTCAAGGAAAAGGGGAAGCAAACTGTCAAATGGAACTTGGTTTATCTTGAAAAGCAGGTTTCTGGAAAGTAGGTTTGAGTAGACTTAGCGGGAGGCACATGTCTTGATTCCTTACTTTTTTCCATTGGTTAATTTGTTTCTTGAGTGATACTTAAATACACACACAATTTCTGGGTCTTTGTCTTTTCTGATAAGATTCAAGACCTGCAAAAACTACAAGCACTGTTGGTGACTTTATAAGCTCCTCCCTTTCTACACTGCTGTTTATGTCTTGAATTATTTATTTGCCTTTCATTGTGCGTATTTTGAAAAAAAGTGCATTTTGCCTCTCATTGTCTGTTCTACTGATTTACTTGCTCTGAATTCATTATCTAGCTAGCTGCTGGATAAAGTGGTGTAATCTTACGCTCTAGCAAGCACTTTGCTGTGTTTTTACATCAAGAGGATAATCTAGTGGCAGTGGGTGGTAGCCTGGTCTATAAAGGTTGGGGAAATATACAAGAGATTCCTACATGTAGTTGTTTTACTGGCTGGAGGATTTATTAACCAGCTTACCTTGTTTTTAGTGCCTTTATAAATTCTGCAGAATTGAGTGACTATTGGCTTTCTTCTACAAAGCAAAGTACTTTTATTGAATAATCACACTTTTATAAGCTGTTTATAGTACACTGCTTTATCTGTATCTTTAGGTTTTTTGTGGTAGGAATTCACTCCAGACACTCTTTTACTCCACAACCCAATATTCTGGTCTTTTACTGTGCTTTTACATTAGGACTTGGATTATTCATCTAGAGGCAGTAGGTGTTTACCTGATCTACCCGAGTTAGAACACACACAAAAGGGCTCTAAGTGTAGTTATTTTACGGCAAGAAGGCTCAGTAGTCAGCCTTCTGTATTTCTAGTGCTGGTATAAATTTGGCACATTTTCATGAAGTTGTGCCAGTGTCCTGTAAAGACGCAAACATCTGGAAACACCTTATTATAGCAACCAGGACTACTGATGCTCAGAGAACATCTGATTTGGCTCTGGGCAGCATCGCTAGTTAGGTTAGCTGCAGATTACACCAAGTAAGCACCCCTCTCTCATCTGATTAAAAAAAACCTCCACTCTTATCCTTTCAAGTACATAATAGGACCTGCAACCATGGATGGGCACTTCCCTGCTATCTCTGCATCCAGACTGGTGGACATGGGTATCCTGAGTCAATGTAACAATTGCCTTATGTAGACTGACAACAACTTAATTATGGAACAGACAAATACAGTAAGTGATAAATGTAGTTACACACTGACACTTGAGGCTAGACTCTCACATACAGACACAAAAATCAACAAACAGGTTGTCAGTGACAGACACACATCACTCATCACACTCGCAAAAGGACCACACACACACACACACACATATGTGGAGGTGTTCACACATGTAACTTACCCAAACCTCAAAGGCCTCTCAGGCGCAGTCCACACACACAGACAGACCCACATAGGTGGAGGTGTTTACACATGTAACTTACCCAAACCTCAAAGGCCTCTCAGGTGCAGTCCTCAAAAACTCAGCATGTATACAAACAAGACAACTCCTATCGCAACACATGAAGCCTCATCTCACTGTGTCTCATCTACCAAGTCCATAAGGCAAAATACTCCACAACCCAATATTCTGGTCATAGGGGACTCCACTGTGAGACACACTGTTGTCTCTCCTGCCAGGCTGGATAAGGGAAAGCTTACAGTTAATTGCCTGTCAGGGGCATGAATTCACCAGATCATGCAAGCACTCAGGTCACTTAACCCCAAGTACCAGTATGACTCAGACCTGAGACGTACCTTGCTGTGCTATATGAAGAGAGAGAATGAGTTCTCAGAATATGAATCACAGACAGGTATGAGCCTAGCACTGAGCAGCATTCTACCGTTTATAAGAACGATGCCACAATATCAGAAAAAAAATGATCGACATTAACAACTGGCTTAGCTACTGTAGTCATTCCAAAGGGGTCCAATACTTGTCAGCCTGGAAGGACATGACTGAAAGGTCACACTGCTTTTCCAGGGATGGTCTTAACCTGTCACTTCTAGGCTTTTGGATACTGGCCAAAACAATATCCACCCTATAATGCCTTTTTAGGCACTGCCAAACAGACAAACTTTTCAAAATAACAAAAGCTACTCAGGACAAGCTAAAGGTGTTGCTACTCAATGCTAGGAACCTCAACAAGAAACTGCACTCCCTAGAAGCTTTTCTCATCCTGGAGAATGCTGACATATGTGCAGTTACTGAAACATCATTCTAAACCGTGGAAAGCACTCCTGCAGTGCATGGCTATAATGCCTTTCATATATTCCAACCACCCAGTGAACATAGAAGAGCAAAAGGTGGAGGTGTATCCAGTTACAGAAATGATAAGCACACCTCAATGCTGGTCAAACAATATGACAGGCTTGAGCTACTCCATGTCAACTCACCACGGGAAAAATCCATTATCATATTCTTGCTAGCTACAGGTCTCCCACCATGAACCAGGAAACCCATAGATCATACCTAAAGATACAAGAATCACTCATCGTCCAGCCCAATACCATAATCATGGGTGATTTTAACTACCTTTCCATTAATTGGGAGGTATACACTACCACTAACATGCAGGCCCAAAGATTTTTTGACTTTGTAAATTCAAATGTACTGGAGCAGCTAGACTGCACTCCCAGGAGGGGAACAAATATCCTAGATCTGCTACTCACAAATATGGGAGAGTGCTGCACCCCCCCCCCCCCCCAGTGTGATGCCCTTACTTGTAAGATCAGATTATAAAGTGGTCTCCCTTGAAATAATGGCAAAACTAGTTCCCCATCTAACCCCAAAAACTGGAGATAGCAAATGGTGACTACAAACAACATTTCACCACAGAGCAAGCAGATAGTGGAATGCTTTACGAATAAGAATTACAAAAATACAAACTCTTACATCATTTATGAATGACTGAACAATTGGATAGGAACAAGAGTTTATGACCACACCAATAGGTAGCAAACTGATGAAGGCCTTGTATAGACTTTGAGTTTGATAATGAAAACATTGTGTGCATTTTTCTCTTGCAAAACATGTTAGAAATAATGACAGTGTTAAAGGATATAAAGTGTCAGACAAATTATCCACAACATACAACTGTTTGCTGATGACCTACTAATAAATTCTAATGATATTTAAAATTCAGTAGATCACCTATTACATAATCTGGACTTCTTTGCAAACATCTCGGGTCTAAAATTCAATCACAACAAAACTCAGGCACTTTTAGTGAATAAAAATATTACTATGAAACTTAGATCAAAAAGAGACAAAGTGGGAGGGCACACATATTAAATATCTAGGTATCATTACTGAATCTAATTATAAAAAAATCACTCATATCCAATTACCAACAACTTAAAAACTAAAATTACTAGTCTAACTGACAGCTGGAAAAGACTCTTCTTCACATCTGAAGACACATTAAAGTTAATCAAAATGATACTGTTACCTAACATCTTATTCATTGGTCAAGCACTAATAATTCCCCCATCTGTCAAAATTAAACAGAAAATTAATAACTTATTACTCAACTTCATTTGGTATCCCAAAAAAAACAAGAATTTCTCTTCTCTGGCACACCACAAGCTGGGATGAAGGAGGTATAGGGTTTCCAAACATTCATTTTTATTTAAACTCTACATTTATTAACACAGTGTTGCTTTGGAATAATACATCTTATACATCATACTGGAAATCAGTACATGAAACAACCTTACTTATAAACAGTAACAGGACATTGCTTGAGCCATATACTCAAATACATGCAAACATCGTTACATGGATTTTAAAAATATACATTCAAAGAGAAAGGTCAAAATTTGTTCTCACCTCTTATAAACCAAATACTGCTGTTGTTTAAAAAGCTTATGTTTTCTAATCAATTAACTAAGAATTTATTATTAATTATGTTTCCTACTGCTTGCACAAATGAATGATTGATATCTTTTGATATACATACTAAGCTTGTACCCTCATTAGAGGCATACAATAAGAGTAACTTAAAAATCTTGGACTTTATCTCAACAATTATTAACAGCTCACCCTAGAGGGCTTCATACATATTTGTTATTTATAAAATTCTCAGAAATGATTTTAGCAAAAAAAAAAAGTTATGTACTCACCATAACGTTGCGTGTGTGTTGTCCATCTCGCCTTCATTCTTCACTGGTTAGGTTTGGGACTCGGCCTTATACAAAAGCTCGAGGTCTTCCACTAGCTCGTGGCTGTATCCTTATCCGATCATGCCCTAGGAAAGCTCCCCAGATCTTATTTGCTGACATAACAATAGGTAACAATAAAACTAATCCAAAAACTGTCCCTAGCACTATGTTTCCCGGGTGGATCACGGGAGTATATTCTTCAGGACAGTGGACCCAAAGGAGGCCCTGTCCCTGGAGGCCAAATCTGCTTTGTAATGAGTGATAAAGTTATGAGGCCTTGCCCAAGTTGTGGCAGCACAAATGGTATCAAGTGGTAGTCTAGAGCGAAAAGCAGAAGAGGATGCCATGGCTCTCATAGAATGACCCTTGACTTTATAGGGAAGAACATTGTTGTTAAATTTATGTATAAAAGTAATGCAATCTGAAAGCCATTTTGAAAGTGTGACCTTAGACACAGGAGCACCTTTCTTTGCTTCTGAAAATGAAACAAATAATTGATCAGATTTTCTGAGGTCCTTTGTCCTATGTAAGTAGAAACGTACTGGTCAATGTATATCCAATTGGTAAAGCATATATTCTGCCTTGTTGCCATAGTTGGGGAAAAACACTGGTAATTCTATGCACCGATTAAAATTAGACTCTGAGCATACTTTTAGTAGCAAGGATGGGTTTGTTCGAAGGGATATTCTATCTTTGTGGAAAAGCATGTAGGGGGGCTTTATCAATAATGCTTGCAGCTCTGAAACCCTTCTAGCAGACGTGATGGCAATCAAAATACTTTTTTCCATGTGAAGAACTTTAGATCACACAATGATGCAGGTTCAAAGGGGAGGGGGGGGGTCAAACAGGACAAAACAAAGTTTAGGTCCCACGGTGGTAGAGGGATCTTGATGGGTGGTCTTTACAAATTAGTGCCCTTGAGGAAGGCTTTGCATAGTCTGAGAGACATCAGATTTGGGGAAAAAATCACTTGCATGAAAATTAGATATCACTACTAACTGGACACTAATGGTAGCTGCAGCTGCACCTTCATTAAATAGCTTTGTTAGAAATTCAAGTATAGAACTTATAAGAGCAGAAAAGGGATCAATGTGATTACTTAATGCCCAGGAAGAAAATATTTTCTATTTACTCAAGTATAATTTTCTCGTTGAGGCTTTATGAGAAGAAATCAAGCTATGTTTGAAAGGAGGTGTAAGGTCAAGAAGCCTGGTTATATTTGGAATCGGAGCAGCCAAGCTGTCAATTTGAGGGTATGAAGACAAGGATGAAGCTTTCTGGACATATGAGTCCAGAACCCATGGCTCCGCCTGAAGATGAGGCCAAAGGAAGGGGAACCAAGCTTGACGAGGCCAGTATGGGACGACAAGAATAAGCTTGATTTCCAATGACGTGGCCTTCTGAAGAACTTTGGGTATCAAAGGAAAGGCATAAAGGAGACCTGAGGGCCAATCATGTACAAGTGCATCCATTGGTGTCTCCCCTGGAGGGGGGGGGGATCAGGGCAAAATAACTGCTGCATTTGGCATTCATGGATGTGGTAAAAAGGTAGCAGCAAGGCCGGCCCCATTTGTGGAAGATCAGTTCTGCTACTTTTTGTTTTAGGGACCACTAGTGAGGCATGAGAATTGCTCTGCTGAGTTTGTCTGCTATCACGTTGGATTTCCCCGGGATGTGCATTGTTATCAGAAAGCGTTGGGAGGAGGTCGCCCACTGCCATATTCTCAGGGCCTCTCAACAAAGGGGGTCGGACCTGGTCCCTCCTTGTCTGTTTATATACCAGACAACCAACATGTTGTTTGTCTGTATTGCAATTGTTCCCAGCAGAAAAGAGTCTTGTAGTGCCTGCAACGCCAAAAGCATTACTCTCATCTCTAGGATACTGACGTGCAAATGGGCCTCGTGATCCTGCCAAATGCCTTGAACTGTCCTTCCCAGATAATGCCCCCCACCCCCAATCTGGAAGGCATCTGTGGTGACTGTGGCTACAGACTGTGGAGGAAGAAATGGCTGAACTTATGTCACATGAGTGGAGTGAAACCACCAGCGAAGGCCTTTCTTGCAAGACTCTGTTAACAGAATTTGGTGAGGCATGGGTAGTTCTTGCAACAACTACTGAGTGAATAGCAGCCACTGCAGAACTCTCATGTGCATGTGACCTAATGGAACTAAAGGTATCGCTGCCGCCATGGTTCCCAAGACTTTTAAAACTGTTCTTGTCTGTACTCTGGTCTTGGAGAGAAGGTTGGAGATTTGCTGTCTCAGAACTAAAAGTCTTTCTGTAGGACGTTTTGCCAGCATGTTTGTTGTGTCTAGATCTGCTCCTACAAGCACGATATGTTGAGATGGCAACAAGGCAGATTTTTCATAATTTATTGTGATTCCTAGGTGACAGCAGAGAAGTAATGTGGTGTCTCTTGTTTCTAGTAGTAGATGCTTGGTGGTGGCAGTTTGAATTCAGTCATATAGAGATGGAAACACTCTGAATCCTAGATGTCTCAGGTGAGCTGTGACTACTGCCATACACTTGGTGAACACTCTGAGGACTGTAGTGAGACCAAAGGGCAGAGCTCAAAATTGGTAATGACTGGTTCCCAGCTGGAAGCACAGATGACTCCTGAATGCTCTGTCCATCTTTATGTGAAGGTACGCATCCTGGAGGTCTATAGAGCACATCTAATTGTCTTTTCTCAGAAAGGGAAGAATTGACTGCAGTGTTACCATTCGGAACTTGTTCTTTTTTTACTGATTTGTTTAATCTGCTGAGATCCAAAATGGGTCCCCAGTCCCCTCTTCTTTTTGGTAATAAAAAGAATCTTGAGTAAGTTCCGGATCCTATCTGGTCCGTGGGGACTCTTTGGATGACTCTTTTGTCTAGCAACTTTTGAATTTCTAGAGTTGCCTGATCCCTCTGACTGGGTGGGACACCTGGGGTGTTCTTTATGTTTGGGACAGGAAGGGAAAAGGGTATGGAGTAGCCTCTAGATACAATACTTTGTACCCACTTGTCTTTTGTTATTTCCAGCCAGGCTTCTAGGTACAAAGATAATCGACCCCCAACTGCCTCCAGAGATGGACAGACGGACCTCCCTTCAGGAGTGCTAAAAGGGCCTAGCGCAGAAAGAACCCCTGTTGCACTGACTTTCTGGAGCCCCTCTGTCACGTAGGTGGTGTCTTCCATTCATACTTCCCCATCTGCTCCTGGGGAAAGGATCACCGCGTGTGTCCTGAAAAACTCTCTGGGATTTTCAGAACTACATATTACCTCCCTTTTGGATAAGGTCTAGAAGGTAGGGAAAAACTGACTCCTACAGCAGAGAGAGTTTTCCCTTCTTCTTCTCACCTGGTTAGTGTGTCCTTGACTTTCGTCCTGAACAAGGACGAGCCATCGAAGGGGGCATTAATAAAGCAAGATTTAAAAGGTTCCGCAAAGTCACACAAATGCATCCAGGAATGTCTCCTTAGAGAAATTCCTGAACCCGCTGCTCTGCTCGCTCCATCTGCTGTATAAGAAATGAGCCTCATGGATGAGTTTCCCACAAAGTTTAAGGTGGAGAGCTGAGAGGAAATTTTATCTGATACTGTACCTTGGAGAGCATCTCCTAGCTCCTTTAGGAATTCTCTTTGTAGCCTTGTAAAATGCGTCAGATAATTCAGTGATCTGAGTGCAAAAGTTGCTGAAGAAAACATGCACTTCCCATCTGTCCATCATGCGAGACTCCTTGTTCGGTGGATGGACAGACGAGGATGTTTCAGAAAGTTCCTCTTTGGTGGCTACGGCCACCACCATAGCATCTATAGGGACAACCTTAGTCAGGAGATCTTTATCAGAAGGGGCTGTGATGACCTTATTTGGCCTCCAAGGGACAGGTTCCACTGCATCTGGAGACTCCCACTCCTTTTGACTAACTAGCGCCATAAGCTTATCGAAAGGCGGAGATACCCAAGTGGTTGAAGGGTGAGATCCACAGGCCTTCAGGTAAACAGACTCCTCATCAGAAGGGTTGACAGACTTCCAGCTGCCTCTCTGCTCAAGGATTTCTAGGATGTCTGCAAAGGAGACATCCTCAGAGGGCGACCCTTCCGAATCATCGAGGTCTGTGTCAGAGGTGACAGACTCCTCTGGGGAGTCTAAATGCTTCCTCTTGCAGAGTCTCTTATGAGGGACCTCCTCAGAAGGGTATTCTGGAGAGGTTTCGGAAGAGAGGGGTTTGCCCAATGGGGTACCCTGAGGCCTAGGGTCTCTGCTTATCTGTGGATGGTGTGGTTCAGAGACAGATGGCTGTGCCTTAGTGGGAGGAATGTTGTACCTTTGAATGGAGCTGTCTGAGGAGACAGCACTCTCCTCAGCCGCTCGAAAGCCCCCCCCCCCCTGATCTGACAATACCTCCGGCTCCGAAGAGCCAGAAGAGATTTCCCAGAACCAAGAGGGTTGGCTCTGAAGCTGAAGTAGGAGCCAAGCTCATCCCACCAAAGCCCCGAGAGGTAAGCTCGGATCCAACATATGTCCGATCCGACTCCGCTCTCTGGAACTGACCTGAGAGTGTCGGCTCCTAGACCCCTCAGAAGGAACCGAGAATGTCAGAGCAGATGTCGGGTCCGAAGATCCCAAGATGGTTCTTGGCACAGATGGTTCCACAGCAATAGGTTCCAGACATTCCGGATCCAAGGTCCCGGGTTGGCTCGGAGGAGGAATCGATGAGGAAGACTTGGCTAGCTCCGAATCCCTCTGGGTTGGAGCTGAGAGGATTTTGGCCAGTGCCGGTGTCCTTAGAAGTCTACGCACCACCCGATCCACATCATCATCTGAAAGACTCCTGGAGGACATGGAGGAAAGAGTAGGAGATCTAATTCTTTGCAGAATAGGGGACCTTAGAACAGGAGTAAACAGCTCCAATTCTGGGGACCAGCTGAATAGTTCAAACTGCATTGGCACTGAAGCAGCTGCTGTCGATGTAGGAGATTCTGCAGGTCTAGTAGTCTTCAGAGCCGGGGATACCACTTTGCTTAATTTTTTTGCTGACTCTGATTGCTCCGAAGAGGAAGATGATCTCCTGGTGGATTTGTCAGATATTGCAGATGGTGATTTCACGGATTTTGAACTGCCTGAACCTTCTTCTATAGCTTCTTGGAAGGGGGACTTCAGCAAACCTCTCACTGTCAACTTATTTTTTCTTTCAAGCAGTACTCTGTTGCTGAAAGAATGGCATATTGAACATGACTCCTTTAAATGCACTGTTCCCAGGCAGTAGACACAAACAGTATGGGAATCTGTTAAAGACATGATTTGATTGAATTTACCACATTTTTTAAAGCCAGAAGGCTTAGTTTCCTTATGCTCCTTGGACATATTCAAAAATCACAGTCCAACGCAACAAATTAACAGCAACAAACTTAACACACAAGATAGTCAAAAAACACTATGAAAAGGTATAATATATGTATTATTATTTATTCTTTTTTAAGAGAAAAAACTTCAACAAACAAGAGTAGTTCTCTAAGTTAAATGAAGCTGCTCTATAAGTAAGGAAAGGGAAGAAATTAGGTAGGCTGCTAACTAAAATGGACAAACAGACTGACGCTTTTTTTTAAAACAGTAGGATTAAACTTTTTATCAACTTCAAAAATATTAAAGTAACAACAGCAGAAAGCCCTCTAACTAAAAACAGGCTTATAGGATAGACATTTAAACTGGGATAGGGAAGGAACAAAGGCCTAACGATAAAATGATGGCCTGAAGCAACAAACTTTCTCAAACTAACTAGAAAGGTAAGAAAAGTACAGTTGTGTACACTTACCATAAATGTAGATGTTCGAGTGTATTCACTGTTGCAGTCATTACATTTGGGGTAAGTTGCCCTCAGTCGGCCTGATTAACTAAGTCTTGGGTCCTGCGTCGGTTGCTGTCCCTTCTTCCATGATGTCAGGTCGTCAGGGGTATAAAACATGCAGACGACACCATTACATCAGTTTTTCTTGCCCTAGATGTCAGGTGCCCCCCAAATGGGGAGCAAATATATATATATATATATATATATATATATATATATATATATATATATATATATATATATATATATATATAATAAGAGGGGGCTGGAGGGAAGGTAACCAGTACTGCAACAGTGAATACACTCGAACATCTACATTTATGGTAAGTGTACACAACTGTACTATGTTCTTCGTGTTTCACTGTTGCAGTCATTACATTTGGGTAGATTCCCAAAGCTAAGGTTGGGAGGATGGTTTTATACAGCATTACGGCTAGCTATAAGGCCCTGCAAAACAGCAGTGGCAAAGCCAGCTCTGGATTTAGAGAAAAGTGATAATGCTTGGTGAAAGTATGAACTGAACTCCAGGTAGCAGCTTCTAGAATATCCCTGGTAGGAACACCTCTGAAAAAGGCTGCTGAAGTAGATGCAACCCTGGTGGAATGAGATCTGATCTCCTGGGGGATAGGTTTTCCATGGTGCTTATAACAGAAATGAATACAATGGCTTATCAATTTAGAAATAGTTTGCTTTGAAACAGCCTTCCCCTCTGCCCCTGCAGCAAATGCTACCACCAGTTGTTTAGATTTTCTTGAGATTTAGTCCTGTCCAAGTAGAATCTAAGTTGTCTGTGTACACCCAATGAATGCAGAATCTGCTCTCCCTTCTTCTGTGGATTGTGAAAGAAAGTTGGCAAATGAAGGAACTGATTAAGAGCCACACTGGATACCACCTTGGGCATGAATGGTGGATTGGTCCTTGACACCCTGTCTGCATGAAAGATGATGAAAGGCTCCGCTGCCATAAGGGTCTATAATTCAGATATTCTTCTAGGTGAAGTGATTGCTAAAAGGAAAGCTGTTTTCCAGGAAAGAAATTTTAAGTCTGCAGTTGCAACTGGCTTGAAAGGAGGTAGAGTAAGTTTCCCCAATACAAAGTTAAGGTCCCAGGCAGGGGTTGGAGCTCTCCTGGGTGGTCTCAAGTTTTTGGCCACTCTGAGATACTGCTTTAGAAGAGGATGAGAGAAGGGGGGGGGGGTCTGTGTTGTAATGAGCTGAAATGGCTGAGGCATGGATTTTTATGGAAGAAAAAAAACAGGCCCTTATGAAGCATCTCAGTTAAGTATTGCAAAATCTGAGGTAAATTGGGCACTGCTGTGCTCATCCCTTGAGAGTGATTCCAGGCACAGAATATTTTCCATTTGTCAGGATAAGATTTTCTAGTACTAGGTCTTCTTGCTTCCAAAATGACATCCATCACAGGTTTGCTGACTTATGCTAAGGGTGAACTTAAGTGATTAGCCAAACTGCAAGATTCAATCTTTGGAGCTGAGGGTGCAGAATTTGGTTCTCCTGCTGAGACAGTAAGGAAGGGGTCTGAGGCAGGTGCCACGGAGAAATGTGTGACACTGCACAGGAGAGGGGACCAGTGTTGGCGAGGTCAGTCTGGAGCAATCAAAATCATTTTTGGCTTGTCCTGTTTGACTTTTAGTAGAACAAAGGCAGAGGGGGGAAAGGCATAGACTGATAGTTTTTTCCAGCTGAAGGAGAAAGCATCCACTTTCCTGGCTTTTTTGTGATGAGTTCTTGTGCAAAATTTGTCCAACTGGTAGTTCTGGGGTGAGGTAAAAAGATCTATGTTTGGGCTCCCCCATTTGCATGTCAACATGTTGAAAATCTGTGGTTTCAGTTTCCATTCGTGAGGGTCCATGAGATTTCTGCTTAGTTCGTCTGCCAGAACATTCTGCTTTCTTGGCAGGAATTGAGCTTGTAGTTATACTTGGTAGCTCAAGGCCGTGTACCACAACGCCATGGCTAGTCTGCAGAGGGGGTAGGAATGTGTACCCCTCTGCTTGTTTATGTACCACATAACCGTGGTGTTGTCCATCTTTATCAGTAATTATCCTGGATGAAGGTAGTCCTTTGAAGGCTGTCAGTGCATTCTGTACAGCTAGCATTTCTTTTTGATTGATATGAAGGTGCATTTGATTTGGGCTCCATTTGCCCTGAATGCACTTCCCTGCCAGATGAGCCCCCCCCCATGCATACTCTGATGCGTCTGTAGTTAGGGTTTGGGTGGCAGGGGGTGGTGTGAATGGCAGTCCCTTGTTTTGGTGGCAGGCCTCTGCCCACCATAGGAACTCTAGGCGCAGGCAAGGTAGGATAGGAATCATTGTTTCCAGGCTGTGACAATGTTGACTCCATAAACTTTTTAAGTACCACTGAAGTTTCCTCATATGCAGTCTTGCATATGGAATTAGAAGAATGCATGAGGCCATGAACCCCAAGGCTTGCAGTATTTGCCTTGCAGATAGCAGGGTTTTTGTGGCCGCCTGTTTGAAATAAGTCACCAAATGAATTTGCTTTTCTGGCGTAAGGAAAGCCATTTGGGCAGTTGTATTCAAGCTTGCACCCAGGAATGCAATTTTTTGAGAGGGTATCATTTGAGATTTCTTTTTGATTACATTGTACCCTAGACAGGTTAGAAGTCCTTTTACAAACGCTAGATGTTTTAGAAGAATGGCCTGGTTTTCTGCCTGAATTAGACAATCGTCCAGGTATGGATATATTTGAATATTTCTTTGCCTGCAAAATGCAATTACTGGAGCCAGGCACTTTGTGAATACCCTGGGTGCAGTAGACAAGCCAAAGGGCAGTGCTGAGAACTGATAATGCATGCAGCCTGCTTTGAAGTGTAGGAATTTTCTGCAAGATTACCTGATTGGTATATGCAGGTATGCCTCTTTTAAGTTGAGAGTTGCCAACCAGGCATCCTTGTCTAGCACAGGAAGTAACTGGTGAAGAGTCAGCATCTTGAATTTTGGAATGTCCAGAAAGGTGTTTAGAGTAGACAGGTCCAGAACTGGACGCCATGATTTGCCTTTTCTGGATAACAGGAAATGTTTGGAATAGAAACCTTGTCCCTTTTCCTGTTCTGGTACTAGTTGAATAGCCCCCATGTTTAGGAGGGAAAGTACTTGTTTCTGAGCCTCTGTCCACTGATTTGGGGGCAGGTCTGACCACCCGTTTGGAGTTGACAGTGTGTGGAAATGAAATCTGTATCCCTGGGACACTATATTTAAAACCCATTTGTCCCGGGTTATAAGTTGCCAGTTTCTTGAACGAAGAGCCAGTTTTCCCATCCAAAGGTGCAGCTAAGAGGTAAGTGCTTGGTAATTTCAAAGGAAAGTCATTGAGACTGCTTACCATAGTTTAGTGCCTTGTTGTTTCCAGATTTGGAAGTGGAAGCACCCCATTGCTTAGTTCTGAAAGTCCCTTGGGACTGAAACCTGGTGGTCTTGGAATGTCTGGGTTTGGCCGTATTGGCTCTGGAAGGAGATGGAAAGGACCAGTTTTTAGTAGGCCAATGCCTACTAAATCTAGGAGGTTGCATTTGTAAGAAATCTTTCACAGTTTGCATAGATTTAGCTTTATCTTCCATCTTTTTTAGAACTTCTTCAGCCTTATTGCCAAATAAGTGGTCCTGCTGTAAAGGAGCATCCAAAAGTTTTGCTTTAACATGATCAGGCAGAGATTGCTCCTTAAGCCAAGCATGCCTTCTAAGCACAGACCTAGTAACAGCAGCCCTACAAGAGGCCTCTAAGGAATCAAAAAGTACAGTTTTGTACCTACCATAAATGTAGATGTCCGATAGGTATGCATCTGCAGTCATCACATATGGGTTGTCCTGCCTCAGGCAGCCCTTCGGTCGGCCGGATTCCAAAGTCTGGGTCCGGCGTCGGCTGAAGTCGCCCCTTCCCCGACGTCAGAGCGCCTGGGGTATAAAAGCGTCAGCCGACGCCATCTTCCTCAGTTTTTCTTGCCCCAGATGCCAGGTGCCCTCTAAGGAAGGCTAAATTTGGAGAAATGCAATAAATTCCAAACATGCACTAAAATATATATACATATATAAAAATAAATACACCATAATAGATATCCCCAGCTAGCTATGAGAGGGGAATGTACCCAAGAAATACCACAGAGGGGAAGGAGGGAGGGTAAACCTGACTGCAGATGCATACCTATCGGACATCTACATTTATGGTAGGTACAAAACTGTACTATGTCCTTCAAGGATGCATCTGCAGTAATCACATATGGGTAGAATACCATAGCCAATCTGGGGGTGGAGGATCTATGTAAAGGATGGTGTAGCTAAAATGCCCTGCAGGACTGCCGTAGCAAAGCCTGCTCTGGATCTGGAATATAAAGGTAAGCTGTAATGCTTGGAAAATGTATGCACGGAGCTCCATGTAGCAGCTTCTAAAATGTCCTTGGTAGCCACCCCTCTTAAGAAGGCTGTGGAGGTGGCTGTGGCTCTGGTCGAATGAGGTCTAATGTTAGCTGGCACAGTTTTTCCATGAAAGGAGTAACAGAAACGAATGCAATTCCCTATCCATTTTGAGATTGTCTGTTTGGAAATTGCTTTTCCTTGTGCACCAGCAGCATATGCTACAAACAACTGGTCAGTTTTTCTGCAATTTTTAGTTCTGTCCAAGTAGTAGCGCAACTGTCTGTGTATGTCCAGGGTGTGCAGAAGCTTTTCCCCTTTGTTTTGTGGATTTGGAAAGAAGGTAGGCAGGTGAATAGCTTGGTTTAATGAGACTCTAGATACCACCTTTGGCATAAATGAAGGATTGGTTCTCAATGAAACTCTGTCTTGATGAAAAATAAGAAATGGCTGTACTGCCATGAGGGACTGTAACTCAGATACTCTTCTTGCTGAGGTTATGGCCAGAAGGAAGGCAGTCTTCCAAGAGAGGAACTGTAGTTCTGCAGATGCTGCTGGTTCAAAGGGAGGCAGTGTTAGTTTTTCCAACACGAAGTTAAGGTCCCAAGTAGGCAGTGGTGGTTTCCTTGGAGGATTGATGTTTTTAATTCCTCTTAGAAACTGTCTTAGCAGAGGATGAGAGAAGACAGGTGGATCAGTATTGTACTCTGCTGAAATTGCTGAAGCATGAATTTTAATGGAAGAGTAAGACAGGCCATTGTGGAGCATTTCTGCCAAATCTTCCAGGATATGTGCCATGTTCATAACTGTTGCATCTAGACCTTTTGAGGTGCTCCAGGTGTGAAATCTTTTCCATTTTGCTGAGTATGCCTTTCTTGTGGAAGGCCTGCGAGCTTCCATGATGATATCCTTCACTCTCTTGGATAGCTTATCCTGGTGATGAGTCAAGGTATTTTCCAGGCAGCTAGGTGTAATGTTTTCAGGTTGGAATGCAGAGTTTTGTAATTGTGCTGTGTCAGGAGAAGCGGCCATTGTGGCAGAAGCCATGGTTTTGTTCGTGACATGCTCTTTAGCAATGGGTACCAGTGCTGTCTTGGCCAGTCCAGAGCTATCAGAATCACTCTTGGCTGCTCTGCCCTGATCTTCAGTAAGACATTGGTCATTAATGGAAGAGGTGGGAATGCATACACTGTTAAGAGTTCTCCAGCTGAAGGACAGAGCGTCCACTTTCCATGCTTGTGGGTGGTATGTCCTTGAGCAGAAATTCTCCAGCTGATGATTGTGTGGGGAGGCAAAGAGGTCTATGTCCGGTCTCCCCCATGATTGTGTTATCTGATGGAAAATGTCTGGGTGCAGCATCCATTCGTGTGCATCCATGATGTTCCTGCTTAAGCTGTCCGCCAGTATATTATCCTTTCCTGGTACAAACTGGGATTGCAGTTGTATATTGAGAGTCAAGGAAAGTTCCCATAGATTCATTGCCAGTCTGCAAAGAGGGTAGGAATGGGTGCCCCCCTGCTTGTTTATGTACCACATAACTGTAGTGTTGTCTGTCCTTATTAGCAGGTGGCCTTGATGTAGAAATAACTTGAAGGCCTCGATTGCATGTATCACTGCCAGCATTTCCTTTTGGTTTATGCACATGCGTAGCTCTTTTTGTGACCATAGACCTTGAATGCATCTTCCCTCCATGTGCGCTCCCCATCCGTGGTCTGAAGCGTCCGTTGTAATGGTTTGGCTGGCTATTGGTTTGCTGAAGGGCAAACCCCTGTTTGACTGGCTTGCTTGAGCCCACCACAGAAATTCCCTTTGAAGGCATGGGATGAGCGGTATCAAGGTTTCCAAGCTGTGACTGTGCTGAGTCCATAAACTCCTTGGGTACTATTGGAGTTTCCTCATATGTAGCCTTGCTTGAGGAATCAGAAGAATGCAAGAAGCTATGTAACCCAGGGCCTGCAGGATTTTCCTTGCAGTCAGCTGAGTTTGTCTTGACAGGTTTTTGAAGTAATCCGGTAGTTGGTTTTGTTTTTCTTCTGTGAGGAAAGCCATTTGGGTGGTTGTGTCTAGATCCGCACCCAGAAAAGTTATTCTTTGGGATGGTACCAGTCTTGACTTGTGAATGTTGACTGTATATCCCAAGGCCTGAAGAAGATAGATGGCATAATTCAAGTGTTTTACCAAAATTTGTTTGCTGTCCACTTGTATAAGGCAGTCGTCCAGGTACGGGTATATTTGCATCCCCTGAAGTCTGCAGTGTGCAATTACTGATGCCAGGCATTTCGTGAATACTCTGGGTGCAGTAGATAAGCCAAAGGGCAATGCTGAGAATTGACAATGCTCTGAACCTGCAAGAAATCTGAGGTGTCTTCTGCAGCTTTGTCTGATAGGGACATGCAGGTATGCCTCCTTGAGGTCCAGAGTTACCAGCCAAGACCCCTTGCCCAGCATGGGAAGGAGTTGCTGTAGAGTCAGCATTTTGACTTTTGGCACAATGAGATAAGTATTTAGTGCGGACAAGTTGAGAATAGGCCTCCATTGCTTTTCTTTTCTTGGAACAAGGAAGAGTCTGGAATAAAATCCTTTGCCTTGTTCTGCAAGAGGAACCTTTTCTATTGCTTTCATTTTCATTAAGTTGGAGATTTGTTTCAAAGCCTCTGCCCTTTGATTTGGTGGCAGGTCTGGCATGCCTTTTCTTTTCGGTAATGTGTGGAAATGGAACCTGTATCCTTTGTCTATTATTTGTAGTGTCCATTTGTCCCTTGTAATAATGTGCCAATTTTCTGAAAATAAGGAAAGCTTTCCGCCCAAAGGTGCTTCCAATTGAGCCCAGGTTGGCGGTGTCAAAGTAAAGTCATTGAGTGTGTCCTTGTGCAGCAGTTGTAGGCCCTGCACTACCCCTCTGGTTGGGAGGCTGCCATTGACGTCTTCTGTAGGAGCCTCTAGCTTGCCCTCTACCTCTGGCACGCCTGTTCTTGCCTCTCTGAAATCTGTCTGTGTCTGGAAAGGACCAGTTCTTGGAAGGCCAATTTCTGCTGAATCTTGGTGGTTGGACTTGCATAAAATCTTTGACTGTTTGTACAGATTTTGCCTTTTCTTCAAATTTCTTTAAGACCTCCTGAGCAGTGGAGCCAAATAACTTTTGCTTTTCCAGTGGAGCATCCAGAAGCTTTGCTTTAACATGGTCTGGCAGAGATTGTTCCTTCAGCCAGGCATGCCTATGTATGACTGCACCTGTCATAGCTGACTTACATGAAGCTTCCAATGCATCATAACCACACTGCAAGAAATGGTTGCTAACCTGTTGAGAGTTATGTACCAGACCCTGAAGTGATTTGCGATCTAGGGGTTCAGGTGAAGACAGCTTTTTATGCAATTCATCTAACAAATATTCTTGGTACTGTATCATACGAAATTGACAGTTTAAAGCCCTCATAGAAAGGGTAGCAGAAGTATACACTTTTTTACCCCAACACTCTAAAGCCCTGGACTCCCTTTCAGAGGGGAGTGGATTTTTTGTAGTGACAGTTGCAACCCCTTTTGGGCCCTGGGAAATAGTTTCTGGATCAGCAGAGTGGGCCTTGTAAAGGAAAAGATGTGATTCCGGGACCCTGTAGTACCTATCGGGTTTGGTAGGAGCCGGAGGGAGAGTGTCAGGGGTTGTGCTAGATTCAGAGTACACATCATCAATGACATTCAAAACAGGGGGAATAGCCAAAGGTCTATGCTGAGGCAAATGCAAGAAGGTCCTTAATCTCTTCCTGGAATCAGAGAATTCCTGGCCCTGCCATTGGAAATGCTCCCTCATAGTGTGCAGAGTTTCCCCAAAAGACAGTTCTTCAGGAGGGGAGGCCAAAGGGATAGATTCCTCTGCATCTGAATCCTCGTAGGCCGAAAAAGCCTCCTCCTGGTAGTCCGAGAGGGCAGAGCCATCAGAGGCCTCATCTGAGGAGAGGGGATCAGAGGGCTCAACCCTGGGCCTTTTTTCTGTAGGAGGTTGATAGCCCCTGTCCGGATGAGGCTGAGAGCCCCTAATTAATGAAATAAGGTCCTCTGCTAGACTAAGGATCTGAGAACCTGTAGTGGGTCCCTGAGGGATAACCCTGGGAGGCATAGATTTTGAGTGTTTAGCAGCTTTAGCCCTAGAGAATGCCTTAATAGACATGGATGCAGGAGGCCTGGCTGCACCACGTGCTGGTGTAGTTTTGTCTAAGGGAATGGTGTCGGAAGGTTCCTGGACACCCGATTCCAAAGGAGATTCAACATCCGAGACAGTAGTGTCCTCCGGGGCCGAGGTTGTCGGTTGTACGGTTTCGGTGGACAGTAGTACCAAGGACTCTGTTTCAGCCAAAACCGAGACACTCGTGGTAGGCCTGGCCGTGGTTTCAGCCGAAACCGCGGGTATCGGTCCTTGTCCTTCCGTTTCTTTATTAAATGTGAAGTCGGAGTCTCCGACGGCATTTGTAAGCAAAACTAGCCCCAAAAAATTCCTCTGCAAACTCCGACCGACGTCTTAGAGTGCGTCGGTTGAAGGAAGCACAGGCGGAACAGGCCGAGACGTCGTGGTCTGGGCCTAGGCAAGGTAGGCAGTAAGAGTGGAAATCCTTATGAGGTATTTGTTTCCCACAAGTTAAGCAATTATTAATTTTATCTGACATCGGCTGAGGCAAGAAAGAGTCCCCGATGGGGTACTTAGCTTTTGAAGTCTTCGGTTTAGCTGAATTACAGGAGCTGGCCGACTGGCACTTGCGAACTGCTTCCGCTTCGGGCACCACACGGCAAGAAAGACTGAGGAAGATGGCGTCGGCTGACGCTTTTATACCCCAGGCGCTCTGACGTCGGGGAAGGGGAGACTTCAGCCGACGCCGGACCCAGACTTTGGAATCCGGCCGACCGAAGGGCTGCCTGAGGCAGGACAACCCATATGTGATGACTGCAGATGCATCCTTGAAGGACATCCACACTGCAAAGTATGTTTGCCAACTTGTTCAGCTGAAAGCAATAAATCCTGCAAATCTTTATTCTCCACACAGTCAGAAATCAACATAATTTTCTGTTTAAGCAATCCCATGATATGTTGTTGATATTTTAGCATATGAAATTGACAGTTTAAAGCCCTGATTGCAAAGGTAGCAGAAGTGTAAACCCTTTTACCCCATCTATCCAGCGCCCTGGAGTCTCTATCAGAAGGGGTAGGATTTTTAGCAGTAGAAGCCTTAATGCCCTTGGGCCCCTGAGAAATGGTTTCAGGGTCCGCAACAGGATTTTTGAAAATGAATTTGTGGGACTCAGGAACCCTGTATTACCTGTCTGGTTTGCTAGGGGCTCGAGGTAAGGAATCAGGGGTCATACTGGATTCCGAAAACACATCATCAACAATATCTAGTACAGGAGGTATAGCCAAAGGCCTATGCTGAGGAAGAAGGAAATCCCTAAGCCTCTTTTTGAATTCAGAGAAATCCTGACTTTCCCAGTGGAAATGCTCCCTTAAGGTATGTAAAGTTTCCCCAAAAGAGAAATCCTCAGGTGGAGAAGCAGAGGGAATGGAATCCTCTGCATCAGAGTCCATAAGTAGGTATGGACAAATCCAGATCATTAGAAGAGTCAGAAGAGACAGAGTCCTGATCAGAAGATTCATAGTCAAATTCAATCCTAGGCCTCTTGGGGTTGACTACTCCTGATTAGAGTAATTAAATCTTCAGCCATTTTGATCATTTGTTTTTTAGGCATAGGGGCCTGAACATGTGGTCTGGGTGTCGTTTTTTTAGACATAGATCGAGATTTAGGCCTTAGCACTGAAGCTGGAGTGGGTTTAATATGCAAGTCTGTAGGTCTGAATACACCCTCAGAAGCCGGTGCCTGCTCAGTGGCTCCGGACCCATCCAAGGTAGGGGCATCCACGAGTTCCATATGTGAAGCATCTCGCGGCATACCGGAGTCCGAATGGGTCTCAGTAGAGGCCTGCGAATCAGAAGTAGAGGGTTATCAGGGGCTGCCAAAGCGCCTCACTGAGTACTGGCAAACTGGCGGCTGGCTTAAAAGCGTCGTTGGCAGTTTTGGACCTCAGCGGCCTGTCTCTGTCTTTATCTTTGTGTTTTTTTTCGGAATCCCGGTAGTCAGATGGCTAACCGATGATATTTCTGGATAATTAAACCGAGAACCGAAATATTTAGAGGTGAAAATATACTGACGACGGATAGTGCGCTGATTAAATAAAGCACAAAACCGACAGCAAGGTACGTCATTGTCAGGGCCTAAGCAAGGAATACAGTATGAATGAAAATCTTTATGAGGTATTTGCTTTCCACAAGTAATGCAATTATTAACTTTTACTGACATCAGTAAGGAGCAAGAAAAATTTCCCCAATGGGGTATTTAGCTTTAGTTGAAGACTCCGCTTCTGAAACTCAAAAAAAAGAAGTTATGTACTCACCATAATGTCCATGTGAGTTGTTTATCTCACCTTTATTTTCACTGATGGGTTCGGAGCCGATAGCAAAGCTCAAGGTTTGCCAGTAGCTCAAGACCAAGCCCCTTATCCCTCAATACACTGCTGGAATTACCTCAGATCTTGTTTGCTGCAAGTATATATACCCTTTTATTTTTTTCTTTTTCTACAAGGAAGCACTTCCCAAAGGGGAAGAAGAAGTATTGAATAACCAGGATGGTACTAGCCTCTAAGTCAACTGTCAGCCAGGAGGGGGAAGGAGGGAGGGACTTGAGAATAAAGGTGAGATAAACAACTCACATGGAATATTATGGTGAGTATATAACTTCTTTATGTGAAGTTGTTAAATCTCGCCGTTTATTCTCACTGATTGGTAGCATCCCTAGCACCCTCAATCTTGGGTGGCTCATGGAAGTACGTTTTTCAGTACAGTGGAACCAAAGGAAGACCTGTCCCTGGAAGCCTTATCTACTTTGTAATGCATGATAAAACTATGAGGCTTAGACCAAGTGGCTGCAGCACAAATATTGTCAAGTGGCAATTTAGCTTGAAAGGCAGAAGACGTAGAAACGGCTCTGGTAGAATGAGCCTTAGGTTTGTGTGTCAGTGGCATGTTTGCATTTCCATAAACAAAGAATATACAATCTGATAACCACTTAGATAGGGTTGTTTTAGGCACTGGATTACCTTTTCTTGCCTCCGAAAAGGATACGAAAAGTTGATCTGATTTTCTAATATCCTTAGTTCTATCAAGATAAAATCTGAGCTGTCTGTGTACATCAAAGTTTGTGCAGCATGTATTCCAATTTGTTAGCGTGGTTGGGATAAAAGACTGGCAACTCAGTCACCTGATTGATATTGGATTCAGAACAGACTTTAGGCAAAAAGGAGGGGTTTGTTCTGAGAGATACTCTATCAGCATGAAAAATCATGTAAGGAGGTCTGATAGATAATGCTTGAAGTTCTGACACTGCGGGCAGAAGTAATGGCTACTGGAAATATAGTGTTCCATGACAAATATTTGAGATTACAAGAAGATGCTGGTTCGAAGGGGGGGGGGGTTATCTGAGACAGCATAACATTCAAATTTCATGGCGAATAAGGGGTTTTGACAGGAGGTCTCATGTGAAAAGCCCCTTTAAGAAAAGCCTTAGATAACTTATAGGTTCATACTAGGCTATCTGCCCTAGGGCATTTATAAGCCTAGCCAGAGTGTGTTTGGCTTTCGCCACCCATTTTAAATGAATTTTGCTATGCCCTTTATCGAGGTTAGTATACTGTGCCTCTGTCTAACAGTGACACAGAAGTGATACCCAGGGTAAACCTACTATCTCCCATCCACTTATCAAGATTCCTCTTGAAGAGAGTCAATGAGGGACTCTGCCTAACCTGGACTGGAATTTTATTCCAGAGTAAAGGGAGCCTCTGGGTTATGAATCTGTCCCTCCAGCATGTCCTATTTATTTCAGTGCTGAGGTTCAAGTCTCTTGAGCGCGTAGCTCGATGGGATTTGGATTTTCTGAGGTGCAGCATGTCTATTAATTCCGGGTTGGACATGGCTTTATACGTCAGACACAGATTGCCTCTGAGCAGGCGGTATGCTACTGAGTAGAGCTGGAGTTTCTTTAACCGGGCAGCATATGGCATCTGTTTGAGCCCTTTGATCCTCTTGGTGAGGTACTTTTGGGGTCTTACCAGTTGCTGCAGGTGTCTGGTAAGGTATATCCCAAAAGGGGCATTGTACTCAATTATGGGCCTGATGAGGGATGAGTAAAGAGGCACGATGACCTCCCCTGATCTAGATGTGAATCCCTTCATGATTAGGTGGGCTATATAAAATTTTTTTCTAACCACTTTGGCCACGTGATTGTCAAATGAGAGATTGCTATCAACTTGGGTCACCAGGTCCCCAATTACTTCTTCCATACTTAATGGATTACCACCTATGTGGTAATTTGTGGGCACTTTGTTTTTGCCAAAGGGGATCACTATACACTTTTTGGCGTTTAGCTTGAGGCCATGGCTCTGCACCAGTTGTCTGTTTCTATGAGGCCCTTTTGTAGGATGCTTGTGTCGGCTGGTGAGTCTATTATGGTGCCCAGTTTGCAGTCATCTGTGAACTTGGTCAGCCACAGTCCTTCCGTGTTAGCCTGTACCTCCAAGAAATATATACCGAACAAGAGAAGTCCCAGGACTGAGCCTTGTGGGACGCCACTTGTAACTGGTTTGGAGTCTGACATGGCTCCAGCAATTCTAACCATGTGGGTTCTGTCCTTGAGCCAGTTTTCAACCCATCTAGTGACATAGGGGTTTATATTTAAGCTGGTGAGCTTATCTATAATGCCCGAGTGGGATATTGTATCAAAGGCTTTTGCAAGGTCCAGGTAGGCTGTGTGGACCACCTTCCCTCGTCAATGGCCTTGGTGACTGTTTCAAAGAAATCGACCAGGTTTAAGAGGCAGGATCTGCCCTTAACAAAGCCAAACTGGGTAGGATCCAGTGTCTGTAGGTCCCCAATATCTTTATTTATGAGGTCCATGATGATCCTTTCCATAGCTTTGCAGACCAAGCTAGTCAAGCTTATGGGGTGATAGTTTCCAGGATCCGTTGAGGCACCACCTTTGTGGAGAGGTACCACTGTTGCTGTACGCCACTCTTTGGGTACATATCCTGTAGTAAGGCTGACAGTGAACAGTAGTTTTATGTTTGGGTTTAGTTCTTCTTGGAGTTCATGTAGGGCCTTGGCCGGGACACTGTCTGGTCCCACTGATGCTGTGTTTTTTGCTTTGGAGAGGGCGGCTCTTACCTGAGCATCTGAGATGTCAGAGGGGCAGCACTCTGCTGGGATAGATATTTGCCCTTTTGGTGGGGAAGGGGGGGAGAAGTTTGCGCTGAATATGTCAGCTAGGATGTTGGCAATGTCTGTGGGTTCGGTGTATTTTTTGTCATTTTGGACTAATTCTGAGCATATCTGGGAATTCCCAACCAGGTTCCTAACATAACTAAAGAAAGCCTTGTGATTATCCTTAGTGTCTTGTGCAATTTTTCTCTCGAAGCTGGCCTTAGAAGATTTTATGAGTGCCTGTAGTTTTTTGCTAATACTGATCAGAGATGCCTTCCCTTTTTGGGATTTTGCTCTATCATGTAGTAGCTTCCTCCTTCTATTGTATAGTTTGTTTATGGCTGGGGTCCACCAGTCAGGACGCCTAACTTTGGAGGATTGGGTCTTGTTTTATTTGGGATTGCATGATCTACTATGGAACATAACGTTCAACCCATCGAATCCAAGGTGGAAATTTGATATGGCGGCTAACTGGACTCGAACTGTGGCAGCTGCTGCTCCTTCCTTAAAAATCTTTGTCAAAAATTCTAAAATGGACGAAAGAGGAGCTCGGAAAGGGTCGATTTTCTGTATATTGGCCCAAATTGAGAACCTGTTCCACTTACTGCGGTATAGTTTCCTGGTGGGTGGCTTGTGAGAAGACAATAGGATTTGTTTTTGTATCATCTGAGAGTGAATGAAGCCTGGCAATTAGGGGAAGTGGATTAGCCAAGCAGTCAGCTTTAGGGACTGCAGTGAAGGATGGAGGTCCCCTGATGGGTGTGTCAGAAGGTCCGGAACTGGGTCCAGGATCCATGGATCCTCCAGCAGATGATGGTGAAGGAAGGGGAACCAAATCTGTTAAGGTCAGTTGGGGGCTATGAGGATAACTGTCCTTCCCAGCGATTTTGCTTTCTGTAAAACCTTGGGTATCAATGGAATAGGTGGGAATTTATATAGGAGACCCTGAGGCCAATCGTGTAAGAGTGCATCTCTCGGGGAATGTCCTGGAGATGGTATTAGGACAAAGTAGCTTTTGCATTTGGTATTGATGTGACTGGCAAAGAGGTCGCAGCAAGGTTGGCCCCATTTGCGGAAAATCAAATCCGCAACTCGTTGGTTGAGACACCACTCCTGAGGCAACAGTATTGCCTTGTTCAGCTTGTCCGCTATCACTTTGGTTTTCCCCGGGATGTGCATTGCTATCCAGGGAAGTAAATAGTGTGGGAAGAAATAGCCAGGGAATTGTTATGGCTAGGCTTGTATAGGCCCTAGGGCTGATAGCCTAGTACCAACCTATGAACCTATAAAACGGTGGGACGACACAGCCCATTGCCATACCCTGAGGGCTTCTCGATAATGGGGGTAAGACTTGGTTCCGCCTTGTTTGTTCAAGTACCAGACCACTGACATGTTGTCCGTCTGAATTGCAATTGTCCCTAGAGGAAGAGAGTCCTGAAAGTACTGCAACGCCAGAAGTACCACTCTCAACTCCAGAACACTGATATGCAGATGTGACTCTTGATCCGTCCATGTGCCTTGGGCAGCCTTTCCCTGAAAATGCCCCCTCCACCCTATCAGGGAAGCGTCCATGGTGACAGTGGCTATGGGGGGAGGAGAACAAAGGGTCTTCCGATTGTGACATGAAGAGACGTCAACCACCACCAAAGGTCTCTCTTGCAAGAATCTGTGATAAGAATCATGTGGTGCATCGGTAGCTTTTGGTAAGACCACTGAGCAAAGAGGAGCCATTGAAGGATTCGCATATGCATCCTTGTGAGTGGTACAGCCAGGATTGCTGCCACCATCAAACCTAGCACCTTCAAGACCTCTGCTGCTGTAGCTTTGTTCTTTGACACCAGTGAGTTGATGTGTTGGCGAAGAAGTGAGACTCTTTCAATTGGAAGACGTAGAGTGGTGGTTAAGGTATCTAACTCTGCTCCTATAAAAACGGTATGCTGCGATGGCGATAAGGCAGACTTTTTGAAGTTGACTGTAATGCCTAATTGATGGCAGAGTGTCAGAGTATATTGTGTTGCCTGAGTCAATTGATGCCTGGTGGTAGCGGTGAGGAGCCAATCATCTAGGTATGGAAACACCTGGAATCCTAAACACCTCAGGTGAGCCCTGACCACTACTATGCATTTGGTGAATACTCTGGGGGCTGTAGTGAGACCAAAGGGCAAGGCTCGAAACTGGTAATGATTGGCTCCCAGCCGGAAACGCAGGTGATCCTTGGAGCATCTGTCCATCTTTATGTGATAGTACGCGTCCTTGAGATCTATGGAGCACATCCAATCACCTTTCCCTAGGAAGGGAAGAATGGACTGAAGCGTGACCATTCGGAACTTCCCTTTCTTTATGAATTGGTTGAGTCTACTGAGGTCCAAGATAGGTCTCCAGTCCCCTGTTTTCTTTGGTACCAAAAAGAATCTTGAGTAAGTTCCGAATTCAACTTGGTCTGCTGGGACTGGTTGGATGACTCTTTTTTTCTAGCAATTTTTGGACCTCTGCGATTGCTTATTCCCTGAGACTGGGTGGGACATCTGGGATTCTGTTTACAGGAGTGGGAGGGGAAGAGAATGGTATGAAATATCCTCTGGAAATGATGCTTTGTACCCATGTATCTGATGTTAGGTTTAGCCAGGCTTCTGGGTACAAAGAAAAGCGACCCCCGACTGCCTCCAGAGCTGGACAGCCGGGTCTCCTTTCAGGAGCGCTGGTAGGGCTGACCAGAGAAATGGTCTCTGTTACCCTGTTGCTGCGGACCCCCTCTGCCGCGTGGGTGGTGTCTTCGGTTATAACCCCCCCTCCTCTGCCTCTAGAGGGGGTTTCTCCACTTGTGTTCTGAAAGGCTCCCTGTGCTTTTCGGAACCACGTTTTCCCACCCTTAGCAGAGTAGGGGTAGAAAAACGGACTCCAATGGTAGATAGGGTCTTGCCTTCCTGCTCACACCTGGTTAAAGTTTCCTTTACTTTAGGCCCAAACAGTGACGAGCCATCAAATGGGGTGTTGATAAAGGAAGACTTAAAGGGCTCCGCAAAGGAACAGAGACGCATCCAGGCTTGTCTCTGCAGAGCAATGCCTGAACTAGCAGCTCTACTCGAACCATCAGCTACATAAGATATGAGACACATGGACGAGTTCATAACCGAGTTTAGGGCAGCGAGCTGTGTGTTGACTTTGTCGGCAACCCCTGCAGCTACCGTACCTTGGAGGGTATCTTCTAGCTCTTTCAGGATATCTCTTTGCAGTCTCGTGAAATGGGTTAAGTAGTTCAGCGATCGCAGAGAAAAAGTCGTTGAACTAAACATGCGTTTCCCATATCTATCCATGATCCTAGAATCTCTGTTAGGAGGATGTATAGATGCGGATGTTTCAGACACTTCCTTTTTGGTGGCTGCAGCTACCACCATGGCATCAACAGGCACTCCTTTGGTCAAAAAGGCTTTGTCCACTGGGGCAGAGATGAACTTATTCGGCTTCCGAGGGACAGGTTCCATGGCTTCCTGTGACTCCCTCGCCTTACGAGAGATCAGCTCCATGAGCTCGTCATAAGGCAGAGACACCCAAGAAGTGGAAGGTTGAGACCCAAAAGCCTTCAAGAGCACTGACTCGTCCTCAGTAGGGGTTTTGGACTGCCAATCGCCCCTCTGACTCAGGATCTCTAATATCTTCGCAAAGGAGATATCCTCAGAGGGGGATAAGGGGACCCTTCTGACTCATCCAAGTCAGTGTCGGATGTCAAAGACTCCTGTGGGGAGTCCAAGTGCCTCCTCTTGCACAGTCTCTTCCTGGGTACCTCCTTAGTGGGGAGATCTGGTGAGGTCTCGGAAGAGCAGGGGATGCCCTGTGGGGCTACTTGAGGCTCAGGGTCTCTACGCTTATGGGGACCGGTAGATGTAGAAGCGGACACAGGAGCTTGAGGGGAGAAGGAAGCCCGAACTGATGTCAACGATGTCTTAGGAGACAGGACTCTCTTCATGGCATCGAAAGCACCATGGCTCCGACGAGAAGGGGTAGATGGATCCGAAGGGACCGTCCGATCCTCCCGCACCAAAACCATGGGCTCCGAGCCCAAGGTAGGAGCCGAGCTCATCCGAGCCAAAGCGCCGAGAGGAAGAGTAGGCACCGACAAATCGGTCCGACTATCCTCCCCGGACCTGACAGGAGACTGTCGGCTCCTAGCATCCTCGGTCGGCGCCGAGGATGTCAGAGTAGATGGAACTGATAACACCGGTGCGGGTCTCGGTTCCATAGGTTCGACAACTATCGGTTCAGGCTCCTTCGGCTCCGAGAGTCCAGTACGGCTCGGAGGAGGAGTAGTAGTCAAGTCCAGTTCAATGGTCTTCGGCTCCGATGAAATGGTCGGGGCCGACAACAATTTAGCAAGTCCTGGTGCCCATAGAAGCTTCTGCACTAGCCGATCCATATCCATATCAGAGAGGCTGACCGAAGACTTCAAGGAATGCACCGAAGGTGCTGACTGAAGCAGAAGAGATGAGGGAACCTCAGAGACTGGCTCCAAGACTGGGAGCTGGCTCCGAATCAAAGGGACACTCAGTTCCGAGGACTGTGGAACCGATGACCCTGTACCCTCTGATCTTTCTGCCTTCTTGGTAAGTTTTGAATCTGAAGATTTAGAAGATCTTGAAGAACTGCTGGCACCTTCCTGGCTACCCAACGCCTCAGAGAAAGTATGCTGCAGCGACCCCCTATCAATGAGTTTTCTCCTTCTCTCTAAGAGAACCCTAGAGGAAAAAGAGTGGCAAATACTGCAAGAGTCCTGGAGGTGTTTAGCCCCCAGACAATAAACACATTGGACATGTCCGTCAGTGACGGACATTTTCTGTCCACAATCTGGACATTTCTTAAATCCCGATTTGGGGTGAGACTTTTCCCTCTCATGTCGGAACATGTTAGAAACAGACACAGCACAAAATTCACCTGTAGAGGTTAAATACAGGGCTAACTAGGCCCACACTAAAAAAATACTAATAACAAGAATAAAATTGTTAAAACTAAATAGGGCTAAGAAAACGCCCAACACTAACAAAACTAAGCCAACACAGGGCACTATCTCTACAATCTAACCTACTTAAAACTATATTATTTTAATGAGAAGCACACACACACACACACGCACTAAATAAAGAATAATCTATCAAAAAGAAGGAAAAATAATTTTTTTAAACTTGCGATTTAGCAAAAAATGGTCCGAGCTGACTGGATCACCGAGATCTCTCTTGCCGCGGCAAACTAGATCTGAGGTAATTCCAGCAGTGTATTGTGGGATAAGGGGCTTGGTCTCGAGCTACTGGCAAACCTTCAGCTTTGCTATCAGCCGTGTCGGAGCCGAGGAACGGCACCGAACCCATCAGTGAGAATAAACGGCAAGATTTAACAACTTCACATCGAAAATTTCAGGAGTTGGCCGACCGGCACTTGCGAACTGCTTCGGCTTCGGGCACCGCACGACAAGAAAGAATGATGTAATGGCATCAGCTGCATGTTTTATACCCCTGACGACCTGACGTCATGGAAAAAGGGACAGCAACCGACACAGGACCCAAGAGTTTGTTAATCAAGCCGACTGAAGGCAACCTGCCAGCAGATTACCCCATATGTAATGACTGCAACAGTGAAACACGATGAACATCATTAATTGCTAAATTTACAATAAAGGAAAAGAAGAAATTTTTCAAATAATGAATAAAAGTTTTGTCACTTAGCCAGAGATAAAATGGAAGCACCTGATCTGTTTAGCGGCAAATGAGATCTGGGGAGCTTTACTAGAGCATGATGGGATAGGGATACAGCCATGAGTCAGTGGAAGACCTTGACCTTTAGTATACGGCCGAGTCGGAACAGAGGATTGATTCCGAACCCAACCAGTAAGAATGAAGGTGAGATAGGACAACTTCACATCATTTGTTTCCAGTTGTGACCGCTCTGTCCTCCAGGAGCCAAAGGCTGGGGGAAGGAGGGTGGGATGTAAGAAAGAAGGTGAGATATGGAACATTATGGTGAGTATGTAACTTCTTTATGTGATGTTGTCCTATCTCGCCCTTCATTCTTCACTGGTTTGGACAGCATCCCTAGCACCATATTTCTTGGGTAGCTCACGGGAGAATATCCTTCAGAACAGTGGACCCAAAAGAGGCCCTGTTCCGAGGCCAAATCCACTTTGTAATGAGTGATAAAGGTATGAGGCCTTGCCTATGTTGCTGCAGCACAAACAGTGTCAACTGGTAGTCTAGCTCGAAAGGCAGAAGAGGTTGCTATGGCTCTTGTAGAATGACCTTTGACTTTATAGGCGATATCTTTGTTGTGAGATTTGTAGGTTAAAGTAATACAATCTGACAGCTGTTTTGAAAGTGCGACTTTAGATACAGGAGCACCTTTCTTACAGTCTAAAAATGAAACAAGTAATTGGTCAGATTTTCTGAAGTCCTTGGTCCTATGTAAGCAGAAACGTAATTGTCTATGTACATCTAGTTGCTGTAACATATATTCTGCCTTGCTGCCATAGTTGGGGAAAAACTGGTAGCTCTATGGATTGGTTTAAATTAGATTCTAAGCATACTTTGGGTAGAAAGGATGGGTTAGTTTGAAGGGATACTCTGTCCTTGTGGAAAAGCATGTAGGGGGCTTTATAAACAATGCTTGTAGCTCTGAAACTCTTCTGGCAGAAGTGATGGCTATCAAGAGAATTGTCTTCCATGTCAAAAACTTTAGATCACAGGATGATGCAGGTTCAAAGGGGGGGGGGAATCAAATGGGATAAAACAAAGGTTTAGGTCCCATGGTACTGGAGTGGTTTTAATAGGTGGTCTTAATAAAACAGTGCCCTTAAGAAACGCTTTGCATAGTCTGTGAGACATCAGATTTGGCCCCAGTTCACTTACATGAAAATCAGATATCTCAGCCAACTGAACTCAAATAGTAGCTGCAGCTGCGCCTTCATTAAACAGCTCTATCAAAAATTTAAGAAGGGAATTTATAGGGGCAGAAAAAGGATCAATGCGGTTATTTAATGCCCAAGAAGAAAATCTTTTCCATTTGCTCATGTATAATTTCCTCATTGAAGCCTTATGAAAAGAGATCAAGATATGCTTCACTGACGGGGAAAGGTTAGGGAGCCTGGCTATGTTCGGAATCGGGGCAGCCAAGCTCTTAGTTTGAGGGTTTAAATAGAAGGATGGAGCATTCCTGATGCATGAGTCAGAAAGTCTGCAACTTGGTCCAGAACCCATGGCTTCTCCTGGAGATGAGGCCAAAGGAAGGGGAACCAGATTTGACGAGGCCAGTATGGAGCGATGAGTATTAAATTCCTTCCCAATGAGCTGGCTTTCTAAAGAACTTTGGGTATCAACGGAAAGGAAGGGAAGGTGTACAGGAGACCAGCGAGCCAATCCTGTAGAAGTGCATCCCTTGGTGACTCTCCGGGAGGGGGGGATCAGGGAAAAAAGCTGCTGCATTTGGTATTCAAGGATGTGGCAAAAAGGTTGCAGCAAGGCTGGCCCCATTTGCTGAAAATCATCTTCGCCACTTCTTGTTTTAGGGACTGCTCGTGAGACATCAGGATCGCTCGGCTGAGTTTGTCTGCTATCATGTTGGACTTCCCTAGGATGTCTGCTGCTATTAGAAAGTGCTGAGAGGAGGTTGCCCACTGCCATACTCTCAGAGCTTCTCGACAAAGGGGGTAGGACCTGGTTCCTCCTTGTTTGTTTATTTATGTACCAAACAACTGACATGCTGTCCGTCTGTATTGCAATAGTTCCAAGCAGAAGAGAGTCTTGAAATTATTGCAAAACTAAAAGCAACACTCTCATCTCTAGGACACTGATGTGCAAATGGGTCTTGTGATCCTGTCAAGTGCCTTGGACTGTTGTTCACAGATAATCCCCCCCCCCCCAATCTGGGAAGTGTCTGTGGCCACTGTGGCTAAAAGTTGCAGAAGAAGAAAAGGTCGACTTAACGTCCCATGAGTGGAGTGGAGCCACCAATGAAGGTCTTTCTTGCAAGATTCTGTTATCAAAACTTGGTGAGACATGGGTAGCTCCTGCATGGACCAGT